>NC_141887.1:28421699-28758849 GCF_030686135.1 Camelina sativa | reverse complement strand
TTGTTGTTCTTCTTCTTCTTCTTCTTCTAGGGTTTACTAAGTTTCTTCTTCTTCTTCTTCTTCGTCTTTGCAGGTGTTTGTTTCGGAAGAGAATTTATGATCCCAATCATCGCTCGACGCTCCCCCCCCCCCCTCCCCACCGCTTCGTCTTGATCCGCCGCTGTCTAGGGTTTTGCTTGCTCTCTCTCTCTCTTTTTTTTTTTTTTTTTTTTTTCTGTAAAATTTTGTCACTCGTTTCCTCGGTTTCGTAAATAATAGCTTCTGATTTTTCACTTTAGGGTTTCTAATTTGAATTTCATGTTATTTTCACTTTGGGGTTTCTAATTCCTTCTGTTTCCTTTTTTTAGTTTGTTGATTTAAATTTGTATTAGTAGATGCTATGAATTGATTGATCGGTAATGTGGCTTTTTGATTGATCCTTGTCGTCAAGCTTTGATGAATGAGGGTTTATTAATTAATTGGGTAACTTCTGTGTGTGTGTTTTTCAGGAGGAATTGAAGGAATGGGATCAGTAGTGTCTCTTGCTGCTTGCTTGGTGATGCTAATGTAAAGATTACTGTAAGTTTTTTTTTTTCCAATGTTATATATTACTGTAGGGTAGTATTATTATTGTCTACGACTCTAGAAGGTTTGTTTAGCTACTGAAATTGTTGGAACAAAGTTACATGTTCACTTCTTCTATTGACATGTTATTTACTTTGTCCTTTTTGTTATTTCAGATCATGGATGATGCTTTTAACTACCAGTGATGGCGTTGCCTGATTGTCCTCAGGCGTTCTCTTGGGTTAATTGCTCTACACACATCTTTTTTAGTATTTCACTTTCGTTCTCTGGTTTTATTTTCTTCTTCTTCTTCTAATTGCATGTTAATATTTACTTGTCGTTTTATGTTCAAGGCAAATAATAATGTGTTAGTTAGTGTGGTCATCTCTCGAACATTGTGGAGTTATTTCAAAAATAAGCTCAATTCTTGTTTCTGCCCACAAGAATGAAGCCTAGTTAAACCCATCTACAATGCCGGCCCATTATACGCTTATTATATTTGTTTTAGTTTAAATATTTAGTTGCAATTCACACGTTCACGGCATCAAAAGTGAAAACCTAAACATGCAATGATTTGGTTTGTTTATGAAAGAAATAATATGCACGTCGCATTGCCCGACCTTTACTACTCATAGTCATAACTAAAAATCTAAGCTTAGTTTTACTAATCTGGAAACTCGAATATAAACTTGTTATTGTTACTTTTACATCTTTAATCTCTAAATCGATCATTGACTTTGCGTTGGAAAGATCTGTCGATTGTAAACACTGCACTTCGTTAATTATTTTATATTCAAACTATACATCCCTATAAAAAATACAAAGATCCGTAAGCGAAATATACTATTAAACAAAAGTTGAAAGAGTGGTGAGAATAAGGATGCGCCCATGTGGAAAAAAGAAAATAAAATAAGAGGACAGATCATTCAAATATTTGAAAAACTGAGAGTTGCATAGGCCGACCTTGCCCCCTTCACGAAAAATGTGAGGTTAATTGTTTTATTTAGTGTAGAAAAATACTCGGTTGGTAATAAATAATACTGTTGAGATATTTAATCTCGAAAACTGATCGTTGACATTTTCTTTGGACAGCCTGTAAGATTTAGATTATCGACTATTAGTTTTTTTTTTTTTTTCTTCTTTAAGTAGGTTATTTCATTGGTACGTAATCTATGTTCCACTAGCATTCAGAAACGAAAAAAAAAAAAAAAGCATTCATTTAGAGAGAGAGAGCATTAAGTAAGCCACCACCTCTCACATTCATACTCAAAAATCTCTCATAATCTTTAATCACTCGTTAATCAGCTAATCTTTTCTCAGTAATTATGTCTATGTATTCGTATTCGGATTCAGAGCTAATATCACTCATTACTAATATAATCTCTTACAACGACGTAGTGCGTCATAATTGGCATTCGATTTCGGTTACGAAGCTCATATCACTATTTGTTAAGGTTATCTCTTTTGTCAGCTCAAGGGATTTCCAATGGCAGCTGAAGAAGCCGGGGTCGAAGCTGATGTCACTCACTAGACAAGCAATCTCTGTCTACAACTCTATGGATTTGGATTCTCAGCCGAAGCCGCTAAGGAAGCTCATATCATTCATTGCTCACAAAACTTATAACGAAATAAGTAGAGGTTCGGATCTTACCAGATTTTCCAAGTTTCAAAATATCTGCATCTATAAGGAATTGGAGTTGGAGTCACTCCTTGGTCAAACAATGAAACTCGAGCCAGAGCCGGAGCTTATATCACTCATCCATCAAATAATCTCCCACGTCATCTCTATGAACCCAGAGTGGAAGAAGCTTGTTTCCTTACGCCCTCAAGTACACGTAAGTTTTGAAGAAGGAAAATTTCATGTGATTGAAGAAGCCATTTGTGTCAACAATAGCAAGTGGGACTGTCATCCTTTAAACTGGAGAATACTCAATATGACAGGATATAGATCCCATTTTGTCTGCCGAGGCTGCAATGGCGAGAACCATGAACAATATGTCAACGCTCCACTTGAGATCGAACACCCATTATTGCATCCAGACCATTCTCTTCAGCTTGTCTTGTTGAAAGGTAGGCATAGTTCCAGGAAATGTTACTGTTGTGAGAAAAAACTCAAAGCGGTTTTTTTTTATTGCTCGGCTTGCGATTGTGCTATAAATTTAGCTTGCTTGCAAAAACCACCGGTCTTGTCTATAGCCCACCCGAAGTGGCATGAGCACACTCTTGCTCTGTTTCCAAGACAAGCTTCTTTAACTTGCAGTCTTTGTGGCTTAGCTGATCTAACCTCCCCGATCTATATGTGTCCCCCATGTGATTTTGTGGTCCATCGAAGATGTATCAACCTACCGCGTGTCATAAGGATATCTCGTCATCCTCATCGTCTGTCTTTCACTCCTTCTTTTGACCAAGGAAATTGGTCTTGTCATGTTTGTCGCAGAAAGATCAACAACGACTACGGAGGTTATTCTTGCATCAAGGAAGGTTGTTCGTATGTGGCTCATTCGAAATGTGCCACACAGAGCAATGTGTGGGATGGAAAAGAACTTGAGAGAGTGCCTGAAGAAGACATTAAGGAAGTTAAGCCGTTTGTGAGGATAAGCGATGGAATTATACAACATTTCAGTCATCGACAACACCATCTGAAGCTTGATGAGAACACATGCAGAGGTTACGACGACAAGAAGCTGTGTCAAGCATGCATCACGCCAATCTATTTCGGTAATTTCTACTTTTGTATGCAATGTGATTTCATTCTCCACGAAGAATGTGCTAATCTTTCTCCAGAAACGCATTATCCGATACATCCTCATATGCTCACTCTAGTAGGAGGATATGATGGTGTTATAGAATACTATGAGGGTAGATGTTTAGCTTGTTATCGGATTTGCACAAGTGGTTTCTTCTATGAGTGCCGTTGCGAAGATATGGGTCCGTTTCTGCTACATCTGCAGTGTGCCACAATTTCTGAGCCATTAATCCATGGAAGTCATATGCATCCTTTATTCCTAACATCCAAACCACACGAGAATAAAATATGTCAGGTTTGCAAAAAGTCAAGACGACGTTCTCAGTTAAAAGAAACATTCAACTGCATTGAGTGCGACTTTGCTTTGTGTTTCAAATGTGCTACATTGCCTCAAAAGGTGAGGTATAAGCATGACATGCATATGCTCACTCTTTCTTATGGGAATGAGACAAACACCATCACATCTTGGTGTGAAATTTGTGAGGAAAAAATAAACCCTGATAAGCGGTTTTATTCGTGTGATGAGTATTGCTGTGTCACCATACATGTTAAATGTTTGATCGGAAAAGACTTATACATGAAACCTGGTTCATCATTTTTCTTCTTTGATGACAAGGTACATGTTCTGCCCAACGACCATCATATGTCTCGACCTATTTGCTCCAAATGTGAGAAGCATTGTCCATACAAAATAGTTTTCCAGTGGTCTGGGCTAATATTTTGTTCAACATATTGTACTTTTACTAGAATAAGAAGTAAACCAATTGTTTGATGGTCATTGCTTTTCTTGTAATTTTCTTTTTATTTAATTTGTATTTTTGTTGTAAGATATTTTCACGGAAATTTGACTCATACAAGTAGTTCTTGAACGAGTTCTTTTCTTTTTTATTTTGGTATTGATCTCAAAGTCTCAAGGAACATATGATTTCATCAGAAAGCAAGATACTTGGTTGAGCCAAACCCCATACCATACCATCCTTTCCCAAACCCTCTTCTATGACTATGAGTCTACGAGTCCCATATTTTGGATCGCAAAACCCCTTAGTTGTATGTCATACGTTATTTTGTTCCTCAAAAGCCCCAAAATGTTCACCATTCTGTACAAATAACTCAGTCCGGTTTGACTGGTTCGGTTCTGTACCGAAATGATGACGAGACAAAATATTAAGGTTATCCAGAACAAATGAACAGTATAAAACACTGTATATATTTTGTTCAAAATTTAAAAAACACTGTATATATTTGGCATTGAGAAGAAACAGAGTTGTAGAAATGTTACGATTTTTCATTACATGGCTCCTTGTTCTTTAACTTTAAGTACATTGTTCAGGAATCTGCTGCAACTACTGCCGGGGAACAAAAGTTCCTATATCCATCACGAATAATGGGCGGTTACTACCTGCATTTCATGATCTTCTGCATGAACTTTTAAATTTAATCATGCAGAAATGTAAGTTTTAGGCTTCAGTCATTTCCCTTCGCTGTTAGTGTATTGTACCATTACTACCTAATCGGACATTGATGCGCTCGTTGTTCGAGATGTTTCCACAAGTACTTTGCTTTTGCGTCAATAATGAATCTTGAACAAGTTTGGGGAACGTTCCTCTGAATCGGCCGACAGTGACATTTTGGTTTTAAAGTAAGACTATTATTTCTTTAATCAGAATTTTTATTATAAATCTAGGGAAATTTGTCTAAAATTTTGCTCTATATTTAACTATATATGAAAAAAAATTGTATTACGAGTTCGTTGTGCATTTTTTCTTTGTTTATGAAGAAAATGTGAAAGTTGCAGAGGCCGACCTGTAATCTAATCTTACACATAGCTCTCATTAATAAAATCCTCAACTGTTCAGATCTCTAATCTCTAACTCCGTCGTTGACTTTGGAGTGGAACAACCTGTAATGTGTAAATTTTGAGGAGGTCTCTTAATTTCTATTTTAATTATCTTAAAATATGCATATACCAAGACAAGATCCACTAGCTTAGGGCCTAGGGGGTATAATTAATGTAAAACTCAAAGTAGAAGACTGCATGAGATTAGATATGGAGAGCACCAAGTTTATTATAATCATTTTCATCATACAGTAGTCATATTCAAAAGGACTCTTTACCACTCATTATTACTCAAATAATGTGAAAGTCTGCAATTTTCACATTATTATATACACACGACGTGTGAGATCAATGTAGTCTTCGTTACCAACGTATCCAACCAAAATGGTTAGAAAAAAACAAAAAGAACACCGTAAGTTTTGTCAAATACAAGTAATTAAAAACCCTGGGTTTTTTGTTCTATGATATCTGATCTTTCGGAGTAAATGCACAATAATATAACAGCAAATGCTTTGCATCAATGACTCGATCGACCGTTCTTCGATATATTTTGTGTTTTAATAAATTTTGTGAGAAGTTGTTATTAAAAGAGGATGTTAATTTTCTTGCGAGTTCTTTATGCATCTATTCAGTGCTAATTCAACTTGCTAGTATATTACCCTTTATTGGACACAAGTCACACAACACAATGGCATCAAAAAAGTCAAAGCGGATCATGATTCTGTTTTGTTTATGATTTATGAATAAAAATGTGAAAGTTGCACAGGCAAACCTATATACACATATCTCAGCCTAATTTATTATTCTAGACACTCGAAGACATACAGTAGTCAGTAGATGGTAAGTTGTAATATTTTACTGGTAGATTTTTTTTATCTCGATATATCGATCATTGACTTTTTGTGTTTGGACGCACCATTGAATTATGCTCAGTTAATTGCAATATTGTGTTGAGGTATCAAAACGTTTGATCGTTGACTTTTGAATTCGGACAGCCTGCTTGAGATTGAGATTGAGATTGTGTCGTGACTTTCTTTTATTAACTACTACATATGATATACTGTATATTTCATGCGTATATTATCATGATTAAGAAAACAAAAAAAAACGTATGATTGATACAAAGCGGACTAAGTTAATTACATTCATAATTACAATCTCTCGTAATACTGTAATATTCTTTCGATTTTCAATGATCTCTCAGATTTCTCGTTACTCAATCAAACAATCTCTCCCGGAGCTCTATGGATTCCGAGCAGGAGGAATTGAAGCTTATGTCACTCATAAGTCAACTATACGATCTCGGAGACATTGTGGAGGATTTGAATAATTGTGATTCGGATTCCATTCAGAAGTGCATATCACTTATTATTCAAATAATCACTCTCGTCAGAGTCAGCTCGACGGATTTAGAATCGCTGCCAGAACAACCGGAGTCAAAACTCATGTCACTCATTTCTCAAACAGTCTCTTGCTTCAAATCAATGGATATGGATTCCCAACCAAAACCGCTGCAAGATTTAATACAACTCATATCTGTAAAAATCTCTCTCCTCGACTCTACAGATTCGGATTTGGAGCCAGACTCCAATTTGAAGCTCTTGACACTCATTCATGAAACATCTGATCTAGAGCCGGAGCCGGAGCTCATATCACTCATCTGTCAAATATTCTCCCTCGTCAAGTCGGAGTCAGAGCCGGAGCCAGAGCCAGAGACAGAGCTAGTACCGCTCAAATCACTCATCTCTCAACTAATGTCTATCAACAACGTCCGCAAGGAGGACCCGCCGCCTATTGAAGGCGTCTGTAAGGAGCCGGAGTGGGAGTTATTCACGCCACTCGTTACACAGCTAATGTATCTCTTTAGCACAATGGACTTGGATTCGCAGCCGAAGCAGCGGAAGTGTGAGTCTCAGCTGATGTCACTCATTAAGCAAATAATCTCTCTTCTCAACTCTATGGATTTGGATTCCCAGCAGAGGCTCATATCACTCATTTCTCAAAGATTGTATTTCTTCAGTCCATCGGAGACAGAGTCGGAGCTCACGTCACTGATCTCACTCATCCCTCAAATACTCTCCCTCGCCATCTCTACGGATTCAGAATGGGGGAAGCTTATTTTGGTATGCCCTCAAGTACAAGTAAGTGTGGTGGAAGAAAATTTTCACGTGGATCGACAAGTCTCGTGGAACACCGATAACAAGTGGAAGTGTCTCCCTTTAAACTGGGAGAAATTCAGGCTAGCAGGAGGAAGAGAAGACGACACCCACTTTCTCTGCCGAGGTTGCAATGGCGAGAACCATGGAGAATATAACAAGGCTCCACTCGAGATCAAACACCATCTTCACCCTAAACATTCTCTCCAGCTTGTCTTGTTTCGCAAGTCTGAGATTAAAACGAGGGATTGCTATTGCTGTGATAAAGAACTCGATGAGATTTTTTATTATTGCTCGGCTTGTGATTATGCTATGAATATTGTTTGCGTGGAGAAACCACCAGTCTTGTCCATTGACCGTTCCAAGTGGCATCGTCAGCATCCACTTGCTCTGTTTCCGAGACTCACTTCCTTGACATGCAACCTATGTGCATTGTCACATTCAAGATGTCCTTTCTACATGTGCCCCCCTTGTAACCTCGTGGTTCATCAAAGTTGTATCAGCTTACCACGTGTCATTAGGATATCTCGCCATCCTCATCGTATCTCTTTTACGTCTACGTTTGACCAAGGAGATTGGTCTTGTGGTGTTTGTCGCAGAAACATCAACAATAAATATGGGGGCTTTACTTGCAACAAGGACGGTTGTTCCTTTGCGGCTCACTCGAAATGTGCCACACAAAGCAATGTGTGGAATGGTGTAGATCTTGAGAACGTGCCAGAAGAAATTGAAGAAGAAGACGTTGAGCCGTTTGTGAGGATAAGCGACGGAATCATACAACATTTCCGTCATCAGCAACATCATTTGAGTCTTGATATGAACACGGGCAGAGATTACGACGAGAATAAGCAGTGTCAAGCATGCTTCACCCCAATCTATTTCGGTAATTTCTACTCATGTATGCAATGTGATTATATTCTCCACGAAAACTGTGCAGAACTTTCTCGCAAAATACATCACCCGATACATCCACATCTGCTCACTCTAGTTGGAAGTTACAACAGTGATATAGTCTGTACAGAACGATGCTCAGCTTGTTATGGGTTGTGCATAGCTGAATTCTTCTATAATTGCGGTAAAACTGGATGTGACTTTCAGCTGCACGTGCCGTGCGCTACAATTTCCGAGCCATTGATTCATGAAAGCCACACACATCCTTTATTCCTAACATCCAAACCAGGGGAGCAGAGAATTTGTTCGGCTTGCAAAAATGCAGAGTCGTGTGCCACAACGGAAACATTCAATTGCATTGAGGAGTGTAACTTTGCTTTGTGTTTTGTGTGTGCTACTTTACCTCAGAAGGTGAGGTATAAGCATGATAAACACATTCTCACTCTTTGTTTTGGCAAAGAGATAAGTACTTTGACGTATTGGTGTGAAGTTTGCGAGGGAAAAATTATGTCCAAGGAACGGTTTTATATGTGTGATGAGTATTGTTGTGTCACCCTAAACATTAAATGCATGCTTGGGGAGGATTTATACATGAAGCCTGGTTCATTGTGGAACCACTACAATAGAAAAGTAAGTGTTCTGTCCAACAATCATATGTTTCGACCTACTTGTTCAAACTGTAAGAAACGCTGTCCACACAAAACAGTTTTAGAAGAGCATGGATTAATATTTTGTAGCCAACATTGTTGGCGTTTATCTCTGCATTGACCAGATAGCTTGATGGACATTGTTCTTGTAAGAAATATTATTGAATTTTTATTGTGTTGTACTTGGTTAGTCAAACACTGATATATCCAATACTTTGCTTTTTGCATCAGTGGTAATTTTTTTTTTTTTTGTTTTTTTTTCAATCTCAAAGCCTCAAATCCGGTCATTCCCGGGTAAAGTTGTGAATGTGAAATATACTAACAGTTGTGACACCACTATCGGGGCGTCTAGATACGATTAGTAAGAGCTTCTATAGTTTGCAAAGAGCTTATCGCAGAGCAAGCTACTGCATCACTCGGAAACTGTTTTATTATTTACTGGTGACAATGCGGTTAAGGTCACATAACACCGCTGTCGTACCGCAGCACCATTCTAGGCCTCCAGATTTCCCAACTCTTTGAGATGACACGCTACCTAAAGCGTAGAGAGGTTTGGTTCAGTTTTCTTCAAAACTGAACACACTATTGGTAAATTTGAAAACGGTCCTTTTGTCTTATAAGCATGAAGCCCAAATCGTCTATCGGGTAACTCTATTCCAATCGGCCTACAAGAATGAAGCCCACTCAGACCAAGGCCTATATGCGGAGAGTCAACGAGGATTCCCCAACTTGTTCCAGAGTTTTTTTCTTTGGGTTATTTCCTTACGATTCCGGCTATTACCGTCTAACCAACCGGTTCGATTGCATCTGCTTTGGTCCAATCAAAGCAAGAAAGCAAGAGTTTATGAATCTGCATTGTGTTTAGTGTTTTTCTCTAATCGCTGCTTATATTGAAGTTTATGATTCTGTGGTTTATTAATGTTGAAGTTGATAAACCTTGTTACACAACTGATCCATATATCCATAATCATTGCAATAGTCAGAGAACCCTCTCTTTCGCTCTCTTTTTTGTTGTTTCAAGAGAATCAGTCAGACGGTTGATCTGTACTCAAAACCTGCTCCTGGTTGTTCAGTGGAAGGGAAAGCCTCTAAGCCAGTTACCATGGCTGCAGGAGGGCCACGGCGACACCTCTGATGCATCTCATCAACAGTTTCAGGTGGTCCAGAAAAGAGTGCTTCCACTGAACCGTCCCTACGATTCCTGACCCATCCCTTTAACCCGAGCTGCTCAGCGTTCTCAACAGTCCAGTTCCTGTAGCACACTCCCTGTACTCTTCCCTTTATCACCATCCTCACCTGCACCAACAATTAGACATCTTCAAACCATATTATCAGAGAACTAAGAAGCATGGTACAATCAAATTTTGGAATATTTAGTAGATATCTAATCCAGTCAGCATCATGTTCATATTATGGTGATTCAGAGAACTCCAAAAGTTGTTAAAACAAACAGGGGAAAAAAAAAGAAGAATAGACCACTTGATAATGCCAAACCAGCATAAAGATACCAATGAACCTCTCAGTTCTCTAGTCCTCTACCGATAAACTAATCAGAAACAGAAGAACTTGCACGACGCAAATCAAAATGCAGATGGGTTTCCAGTATTAGAATTGCATCTCACTCAACCTTTTGATGGACTCACAGACTCCTCAAGTCGGAAACTTCAAATCGCCAACATATGAGACAAACAAAAGAGTCTAGAAGCTGAACAAGCATCATAGTTTTATTTACAGCATAAAATCTCAGTACCACGATTTTGATAATCAATGAGAAACAACAACAACAACTACCCCCCATTCTATATAGAGACGCAGAAGGAAACCTCACGCTATGGAATAAATTCATATGGTTGATTCACAGAGTCAAACAAAGCAAAACCATCATCAATCCACATTGAAACCAAAAAAAAAAACATTTAAGAGGAAAAACCTAATTGAGTAATTTCAACAGGAAACAGAATTGGCTCTCAATTACCCTAAACACCATTAAAAATCTAAACTTTTGTCACAATTACCACGAATTTTAAGGAAAAAATACCGTTTTAGAAGAATCGGATTGGTGGGGAGACCCAGATTCAGCCTGAGTGGCCATGAAAGACACAGGAGCAGACGAGCGAAGCCAAAGCAGGGGACGAGGAAGACGAAGAGCGGCAGAGAACAGAGGAAGAGTACGAAGAGGAGGATTCCGATGGTAAGCGCGAATGAAGAGGCTACGAGGATTACGGGATCTATTAAACAGTGAAGTGGAGATTTGTGAAACCTTGCCGAAACTCAGAAATCTTGTTCCAGTTCCGACAACAATTGATGCCATTCTCCGGTGGAGAGAAACTTTCTCGTGTTTCTTCTTCAGAGTTTTTCTTTTCTTTCTTTTTTTTTTGGTTATTATTTTCCTCAACGAACGATCCCGGTTCTGTTTAATTAACCGGTCCGATTGTATCTGGTTCGGTCTGATCAAGATTATTTCCCAAAATATCCATTGCTTTTTAAGTTTTAACATTAGTGGTAATTTTCAAACTTTGTAGAACATTGTGGGGTATTCAGTAAATCTCTCAAATCTTCTTTTGGCCCATTAGAATGAGCCCAGTGAAACCAATCTTAAATGCTGGCCCATTTAAGCTCTTTTTTTTTCTTTTCTTCTTTGCTTCCCTTCGTTTTCTTAAATGCTGGTCAAGTACTACTACTAGTGTGAAATTGTGAATAGATTCAAATTTCAATGAAAATATCCAAAAAAAAAAAAAAAAATTGTAATTCCAAACACGTAATTTCAACATGTAGAACAGTAGAAGTAATGTTACAGAAATTTGAAACTGGAAGCTTAAATGGACTTATCTTATTGATCATATAAAATCAAGTCAGCCTTATAAGATCAAGTCAGTTTAGTATTTAATACGCTTAGGTTCAAAGCGGTTGAAAATCAAATTGACAAATAATTAATGCAAATGGAATGGTCAAATTATTTTCCACTTTTTTTTTGTTGATTAAATAGTCAAAAGTCAAATTAACGTCTCATGGGAGACTTGGACTAAATATAATTAGTGGCTTCCTTGTATATAGAAAGGATCAAAGGACTCTTCTTCTCAGCCCCTTCAACCAAAAACGAGGAACGAAAGACTCGAGGGAGTAAAACGAAACGAAACAAGGTGGAAACATGGTTGCACGTGTGGCTGCGCGACTTTTAACCAAAATTTGACCAGTCAGAATTTACTTATAATATTCAAATTGTTTTATTACAAGTTGTTATATTTTATTTAAAATGAGTTTGACATGGTTATTATACTTATATCAGACTGCGTTTGAAAAGTGTTTTAATTTAACCCAAGTTTTCTTTAGAAAGTTATTAATTTCGGCTTCGATCGGAGTTATAGTTCCCATAATTCTAAACATGAATACTTCAGAGTTAAGAGCTACGTGAAACATCATGCATATATTGATATTAACCTTCTTTTTTTTTGGATAAAAAGCATATATATATATTTAAAATTAAGAAAATTAAGAAACAAAAGATATCACTATATGCATGATGTTTACCAGTAAACATTAATAATACATGGTTAGCCTGTAGCTCTATTTCTTAATTTTCTTTTGTTAAGTTAGGATCAATTTTACATATAGTTTATAATCAAAGAAAAAAAACATTTATATATCATTTAATTTATATGACATTCAAAAAAAGAAAAACATATCAGAGAAAATATGGGAAAGGAATATATATAATTGTCTACTGTCTACACTCACATGTAGCGAGTTTTTTTTCTTTCTATTTTTCATGGAACACAACACAACTAAATAAAACATAAGAAGACGAAGACCTTTCTATTTTTGTGATCAATATTTTCCAGCCTGTACTTGTGGGGGAGACTCGTGCCGTGCAATCCAATCCGAGAGACACAAAAATATAAATTGCCATGTGGGCCTGACGTGGACCGATCCCACTAAATTATAACATATCAACATATTATTAATCATAAATCATCATCACCCATCATTTTGATGACCATGATTCATGCTTCTTATGCACATACAACTTGATCATCCCTACTAAAAAAATCTCACAAGTCAATCATAACCCCCACATGTATCATCTTTATCACTATAGATGTTTTCGCAAGAAACATCTTGGTTATTAGGATATGGCAAGAAAAAATAACTTTTTCACCAATTAGTAAAAAAGTATGTAAACAATGGTAATTGCAAGTAAAAATAAGAAAGTGGTAAACAAATGTTACGTCACATTCAAAGCTGAGTCAGAAACTCGTTGGCATTGTCAAGTTCATGGTTCTTGCCACTTCATTCTACATTTCTTTAATGTTGCTGACGGATCTTCTTTTTTTCCAAAATTTCTAATAATAATTTTATACTCCATTTTATTAGTGCTGGATTAGGTTTTCGCATCAGCAAATGATTTGGAGGCAATTTAAATTACATTTTTATGTTCATGTGTTGTTTTCCTTTGGTGGAGCTCACATTGAATTATTGTTTTCATATTGACCTTGTGGATAGAAGAAATATTCGAGTTTTCGTTTTGTATACAATTATAAATCTTGAGGGGATCATGTATCTCTATCTATATATGTTAGTACGTTCAATCTTATGTAGTATTAGATAATGGTGGAATATTCCTATATGCATAGCTAATAGCTTTCTGGTTTGATTAATTTGCCCTTAAAATCAAAATCACGTTGTCTTTTTGCGATTTGTTGCGTATGACAGAGACAAGGGAACATTTTTATATTGTTTATAAGATGTATGAATATTTAATTAAAACAATAGCTAAGTGTATACATACACTATCTATAAGAAACAAATTTTAAAAGAATTTAGTAATAATAATATAAACTGGAGGCAAGAATACAAATGTTTTTGCTGATGTATGAAGCGGCATGAACCTTCTTATCTTAAAAATCATTATTGGTGTTTAAAAAAATAATAAGAACAAAAAATATATATCGGAATCACACACGTAAACGTGATCATACGTCGGTCCGTCCAAATAACTACCCACTCTTAAAGTCTTAATTAAATAAGTATGTGGCTGTTTATCATAGTTTGATAGAAAATGAAACCAGGTCCTTCTGTTCTTTTAGTTAAAAAAACTTTCAACTTAACCGTAAACCGACCTGTAAGTTTAAATATAGTATTTTACTTCTTCAATTTTGACAGTTGGAAATTTTTCATATTTAAAAGTTTGGTGTTTGATCATGACTACCTCTAGTTAACTAAATGATACTAGTATATTAGTATTAGATTTAGGGAATTAATTAGTGAGTCGAAAAAAGGGTTAGGATTAGCTTAATCTGCCCCCACTAACTTTGTATCATGAGTGTGAAAGGAACCAACAATTTTATCTACGAAGGCAACAATAACATTTCCATTGGTTTTGTACTTCATTAACTATAATCATTAATATGATTAAATCTTTTCCTGGCCGTACAAACGCTTGAAGTTTCAAGATCATTCTCGAAGGATAATTGTTTAGCAGTTAACAATAACAAAAATATATTATATATAAAGCAATATTATAATTCCATATATTGATTAATCTATTGTTTTTTACCATATATCACCACTCGTTATATATGCATTAGTTAGAAGGTTCGAGAATATTACAAAATCAATGACGATGTTCTACAACAAATACATACAACATACAAAGTTTTGTTGCATGGTTCAATTTATAGCAAACTAAAACAATAAAAATGTTTGCACTTACGAACCAGAACATTCATATTTTCCGGCATCGTAGGTTTATTATGCTTTGATAAATAAAAAAAAGCACTCATTTCTTTATGGATCAGTGACGATTCTACAACAAGTATTGTATACTATGAACATAAGTTATTGTTGTGTTATTTTTTTTCATTATCGTCATCAGAGTCACACCTACCTAGGAACACGTACAGATTTGCTCTCCAGTAAAGTTACACTATTGGTTAAAACAACTAAATAATACTATAGATTGTTATGAAAACACTCATTTGATCTTTAGTAAACAAACAAACAAAAAGAAAACAGCCATTTGAATATAAAATAGTTAGCTATTAAATCACTATCCCCGTATATAAATGTATCTATTGGAGAATGCTAATAGTTATTTTGTCTCTTGGCAATTCTAAACCACTCACAAATTTTGATGATCATGTCCGATGAAGACAGCTTTAACTTTAGCACAACTTTTCTTTCTGATACAATAAAGCTAACTTAATACATCCAACCATTTGATCAACAAATCATTAAAATTCAAATCCGTAACTTCGTTCGTACCTAACATCCATAAATAACGTCTCCATCGACTCTTCTTTTTGGCCTTATTAAACCAATGAGTCAAAATATTGTTTCCAATTAATACAATCAATATACACAATGGCGGACCTACATTTAGTGATGGGAGGTCAGCTGACCGGCCCAAATTTTAGGGAAAAAAATTTATTCACAAGTTTTAGAATTTTTTTAACTAGTTTTATGACTCTAGCCTAATTTACTTTAATCTGACCTTCCTTAATTTAATTATAAAAACAAAAAATTCCATTAACCCACAACAAAAAGAAGGAGTTTTTTTAATTTGTTATAAGTTAAAAAAAATCCATTAACCTAATTTTTAAACTAATAATTTATTCTTTGCACTAAATTAAATAAGAAAGAAGAAAAATATCTCTTACTAGTGTATTTCGGATTCTATTCTTCACGTACAACAGATTCTTCAAAATCAAGTTATTTTATATATTAGGTGCAAAACTAAATTTTGTTTTACAATCAAATTAATAATTTTGTTAATTATACTTAGAAATTAGAATTCGAATACAAGTTATGATTTTAAAGAAACACAAAAATCATCTTTTACAATCAAAATATAAAAATCATCTTTACAATCATCTTTTAAAAATTATATTTAGTTTTAGGCTTAAACTAAACCACATTCTACAAAAAACAGTAAAAGATATGATGCTCAAAATAGTTCTGAATTTTGTCGACAAAGATGTATTCAAAACTATTACAAATGAAAATGTGATAAAACTTTTGTATGACTTTTTTATAACATTGTAAATATATATTATATTTATATTAAGTGCAATGATTGTCAAAAAAAATTATATTAAGTGCAATTTTTTTTTATGTTTTGACCTGAGTTAAAAAAAATCCTGGGTCCGCCACTGAATATACATATATATATATATATACACACATATTAGTCGTCTTATAGTATAACATTCTATGCAAGTTGTATGTGTGTTAATGATGTGTTAACCATTATAGTGTTACCCTTTATGGTAAACGAAAAGCTATTATGACCCTCAGAAGTAGAAACTTTTGGAAACAACAAAAGATGATTTTACATGCAAAAAAGATAAATTAAGACGAATTCTCAATGTTCGGCTTCTTCTTCTATAATATAGTTATTAATAAATGAAAGACTAACCAAATATTTTGTTTTAAAGAAATGACAAAAACTCAATTGCTGTCCTAGGACTTTCGTTTGGCATGGATGGACCAGAGACGTTCTTGCTATATCCTATATACGTCATTCGAGATGTGAATTTTGTTAAACTCACATTGGGAAAAATATCTAGGCACACTAACCGAGAAGATTAAAGAGGCGGCACAACAAATATTTGGTTCATACATTATATTTGATCTACAGTCGGTTGATTAATAAAAGTTGGGGAAGAAGACTCGAGAGATCTGAAGGCTAGTATGAATTGGATTGTCAATTTTATGCATAATAATAAATGTTGCGTTATAACTTAGACCCCCATCCGACCCAAAGACTAGTATATGAATTGGATTGTCAATTTTATGCATAATAATAAATGTTGCGTTATAACTTAGACCCCCATCCGACCCAAAGACTAGTATATGAATTGGATTGTTCTTCTCCGCGTTGTGATGATTGAGTTGAAATGCGGTCCTGTATGACTTAGTGTTAGTCGGTTTGTTTTACGTACGTACTGATATTGGATATGTACTACTTTTGAGAGTTTCCTTACACTGTTACACATCTGAACTCTTGGAACGAAACACATATGAGAGTTTTTAGTATATATTTCATTATGATCATTTGAAAATTACATAGCACAAAAAGTTATTATCAATTTACGATACAAAATTATGCCTATATATTTATAGAAGAAATAAACCAACCAACCAACCAATCCACGCCTCTCAAAAACCGGTTCTAACCGGCCAATCCAGCCGGTTTAGATTACCGGACTCGGAAGTTTCCGTGTTTTTTTCGTAGTTTACAATTTTGTCATATCTACCATTCTCTCCCTATATTTTTTAATTATTTACATTATCCTCCCCACTGTTTTTTTATGATTCACATAACAGAACACCCATTTGGATTCTCATCACTAAACAACTCAGGCGCACGCATGTGACCATAAGGATCTGCGTAACCTTGGTGGTTCATATAAGGTGGCGGTGGTGCTTCTTGTCCATACCCTTGACCGTAACCTTGGTTTGCATACGATTCGTGTACGTATCCTTGGTTCGTATACGGTTCTTGTACATACGATTGAGACGATTGGCCTTGCATCATGTAATGCTGCTGTTGTTGACCGTATACTTGTCCTCCTGGTGGGTAGTAATACATCGGCTGTGGAGGATAACCGTAGCCGTTGTACTCCGATTTCTTCACATCCACCATAGCACCACCGTCTCCTCCGACTGCAACATCTTTCTTCTTTTCACCGCCACCGTCGACTTTCTTTTCTCCGACATCTTTAATCTCTTTCTTTTCACCAGCACCTTTATCCTTCTTCTCTCCGCTGGCTGGAGCCGCCGCGGGTGGTGCTCCCTCGTCCTTTTTCGCCGGAACAACTTCGACGGTGCGTTTAAGCTTCTCGTTAAGATAAGGAGTGAGCTGTTTCACGTCAATGATCCCCTTAACTATAACCAAATCCTTGGCGCTATCAATGGAGACTGAATTAACCCCTGTAAATATAAAAAAAATTCAAACATTAATTAATTAAATCAACATGTAAGTAAATTAATAGAAAAATTAAGCTAAGAGATTAGGCTAACCACTTCATAGCGAATCATAAGATATTTTTTCAGTAAAAATAATAAAGAAGCGACCAAATAGGTAGTTGAGTACAACCTAATTTTTAATTTTTATGTTTGCTTTCGTTATCTTCTTCAGTCACCAACCGGATCAATTTGTTTATTAATACTCCTATTTAACTAGTGAAAGAACGTTTCTCAAATTGGGGATTAAGGATCTTAAAAAAAGTACCTTTAATTTTGTTGACAATTCTTTTGATTTTGTGTTCGCAACCTTCACAATGTAACTTGGTCTTCAAAACCACAGTACTCTGTAAAACAACACATCAGAGGAAATTAACATTAGAAAACAATTAAATTTAACTAAATAAATTAAAAGGAATCGTTTTTATTTTTTATTTATAAAAAAAAAAAGGAAAAAAGTCATCAAAATATATATTTGGATACGAACGAGTGTAAATACCGTAAAGTTTGGAAGTGGACACACACACGTTACAGACCACATAACAAAAAAGGCACTTATGACGTATGTAACTTAGAAAATACAATTTTTATCATATAGTTTTTGCCCCTGTTTTAAAAATCCCCGCCTAGCACCGATTACGTCCCGCAAAATTGTTAGGCCCACCCTCTCCGCCTCGATTAATGATTAATCCCCGCCTAGCATCGATTATCTAATTATGTCCGTCTAGTTTGATTATAATCTGTCTACTGCGATTATTTTCCGATTAGTTTTGTATATACCGACTATTTTTAAATTAAAATATAAATCAAATATCTATATTTTTGTTATTTAGACATTTAAATTAAGAGTTTATGATATTTTATAATAACTAATGTACAAAATTTTAATAAAAATCATAAAATTTTCTATTAAAATTATGTTTTATGTGTTTATCGTAATATTAAAGATAATACTATAGTTTTATATTTTATTTGATATTTTATTTTAACATAAACAGAATTATTCATATATTTAATATTATATATTTGTATTTTATTATTAATTTAATAAAATAACCATAAAACTAGTCCCCGATTAATCCCGTTTAATCCCCAATTTTCTCGCTAGGCGCTAGGCCCACCCTGACCGCTCGACTAGCGCCTAACGATTTCTAAAACAGGGGTTTTCGCTATCTGACTTTTTAAAAAATTTGTCTTTTATTTATATGTGATTAATAATAAGTTTTTTAATAATTTAATTAAGAATTTTTAAAAAATTTGTCTTTTATTTATATGTGATTAATAATAAGTTTTTTAATAATTTAATTAAGAAAGTAGAGATAATAGTAGAAAGTTTGTACCTCTTTTGGTGGTGGTGGAGGAGAAGCTTTCTTGTCTCCTTCGTCTTTCTTCTTCTCTTCCTTTTTCTCATCGGCGGCAGGTTTCTTCTCTGCCGGTTTCTCTTCCGCCGGAGGCTTCTTCTCACCGCCTGAAGGAGGAGGAGGAGCCTCTTTCTTAGGCGGTGCTACAGTAGAGACGAGTTCGACTGGCCTCTTGATTTTGTCGGCTACTTTATCACGAACTGCAACTGGATCTACGTTTCCGACCACCGTCAGTTTGTTACCCTTGTAATCAATCTCCACATCTTTCACACCTAAAACAAAAAGAGAGAGAATAAGCGGTTAGGGTTTTATAAATTCGAAATCTCAAAATAAAAAAAAAATAAAAAATTGGGGAATTTGATTAATTATAAATTAACTAATTATACCTTTGATATGTTTTAAAAGTCGTTTGATTTTTTTGCCGCAACCTTCGCAATGCATATCAAGCTTCATAACGACGGTGGTGGTCATCGCACCACCACCATCGGCGGCGGTAGGTTTCTTCTCTGCTTGAGGAGGTTTCGTCGCCGTTTCTTCCTTTTTCTGCAAAAATCGTAAAGAGAAATTGAAATCAATCACGTCGTTAAAGAGAGAGAGAGAGAGAGAGAGAGAGAGAGAGAGAGAGAGAGAGAGAGAGAGAGATTAATCGAGATCGAAGAAGAAGAAGAAGAAGATGAAGTGACTAACCTCACCCATTGAAGTAGTAGAGAGAATCAGATAAGTTTCCTTTTTCTTTTTATGGAGGAATTTTGAATATACGAACTCTGGGTAAAAGCACCGATAGAGAGAGAGAGAGAGAGAATATTTAGAATTTGGTTTCTGGTTTGGAGAATAAGGAAAAAGGGGAATATGTTGAATTATTTATAGAACTCCTTTTTTTTTTTTTATTATGTGTCTGTGTGTATGATTAATGATGATGTCTGTGAAGGATGGTGATGATATAAAATTGCAATGTATATACTACAATATCACTTAAGTGTATATACGGGAAAAAAGCACGAGGTCAGGATGAGTACGCTGGTTTAAAAAGAAAAAAAAAATGCCGTCGAATTGGACCTCATCATTAAAAGGGCCCATTTACGATGAGGATAAATGACGGCGTTTTAGTTTATTCTTTGCACCCCAATTAATGTCGGCGTGTAAAATTGTAACCGGATCTGGTACGGCCCATTGGATTTGACTTTTAGGTGTTCGAGTTATTTTAATAAGCACGGGAAGGAGGGAGGTATCAAACATTTAATTTAAAAAATTTGAGAATGAAAATTAGTAGATCATGTATTTCAGTAATTGTATTGAATGGTTTTTTGATTAACATACCTTTTATAATTAGGGATATAAATTAAACCAAAAAAACAACTAACAAGAATGCATTTTGTATACACTTACTATACATTATTGAAATGCTAGTTTCAATGGGTTTGTTAGTTATATAAATAAAAATAAGAAAAGCCTCCTTTTATATATAGACTATATAGTATATGATTTTTTGCTCGTCGTCTCTCAGGCCCTTAGCTGAAGAAGCAAACCCAATAGGAAGAGCCGAAGATATGTTACGGTTTAGCTGAAATCGGATGGAATTGCTGGTTTGGTTTGATTTATTTCCGGGTTACTACAGCAGTAGTACCATTCTTTGTACAGTTGTAGCGAAGAAAACAGAGGAACCCCCGGTTTTGTGCCATTAATGAAGGGAGAAGCAAAGCAAAAAAATGGAAATTTAGGATAAAAGGTGGAAATGCAAGTTTTGGGAAACGAAGCAAGAAGGGGTTCAGGGTTGGTGTTTCTAGGGTTTTGGTTTTAGCTGCTCCTTAGGGTTAGGGTTTTTCAATTTCAAACAATGTCTCAGCTTTTGGGTCGAGTCGCTAAGCTCTCGTCAGCTGTGAAGAAGCAGAGGCTCTGTTTCAGTGAATTGCGGTCTTTCTCCACGGCGGCGGCGACGCCGTATCTGCTTTTACGCGACACGAACCACAGGAGGGCGATGACACCATCTGGTGGAGGAGTTGTGTTGGACATGAACCTGTACGATCCGAGGAAAGACGAAAGAGTGAAAGTCCCCGACCAGACTCTGTCGGAGGAGCTCAGATGTTCGGTGAAGGTGGGAACATCGAGGGGATGGGTTTTTTTGAGGAACAAAGAAGACTCGACTATGCGTCTCACGAATATCTACAACCCTTGTGCCTCTGCTTCCTCTCATAAGGTTATCAATCTGCCTCCATTTGATGATACTGAAGCTCATATCGCAAGTATCTCTCTCTCAGCCTCCCCAAACCAGCAAGACTGTGTAGTGGCCGCCAAGTCCTGTTTTCCATTTATCAGCCTGTGTCGGCCTGGTGATTCGGATTGGACACACATCAAGGTCCCGTTTTATGCCTCCCAGGTGATGTATTCCTTGAGAGACAGTAAATTCTATCTTTACTGGGGGGGAAAGCAATATTCTGATCTCATCGAGTGCGAGACTAGCTCCTCTGGATTCCCTGAGGTGAGTCTATACCAGAGTTTCCCGAATTCTGACATACCCGAGAGCAGACGAGATCAGGTTAGCTCATCTATGAAGACTCAATACCTGGTCGAGTCACCTAATTCTGGCGACTCCTTCATCGTTTACTGGTAATTATATTCAATCGTCCCTCCTCTTTACCTTGAATTGATGATAGCAAAACTATTGTTTCAGTGTAAAATATATAATAGTAAGGTAGAGGGAGGTTTGTAGATTATTTAGGCATGGAACACTACTGAAATAGAAAGAGAGTGAGAGTGAGAGTGAGAGAAGAGGAGTATTCAGTATTCAGTATTGTGCTTGTTCTGGCTCTGATCACTTTAATGGTGGTTGTTGCATTGTATATATTACACCTTCCGTTCGTTCCTGCTGCATACCAAAGATTTATGATATCCTAATAATAATGTGCCTCTTTTGCTTTTAAAGGTGTAACGAGTACTTGGAATTGAAAGAAGGAGAACCGGAGTCGTGTAACGGCAAGAAACCTCCTTATAGAAGAACCTCCTCTTTCATGATTAAACCCAGAACCTTTGTGGTGTTTAGACAAGACCGTGAGCAAGGGATTGGTTCATACACTGAAGACATTGGCGATCTCTGCATTTTCTTAGGCCAAAGGGAGGCCTTTTGCGTCTCTGCAACCGAGTATCCTGGACTTCACCCTAATTCTGTCTACTATTCAAGCTTCCGCACGGGGTATGGTTACTACGACCTCTCCTCCAACACTCTTCACGACGTTATTGATGAGGCTCCTCTCTCCAGCGTCTCTATGTGGCTTGCCCCTCTCCAGTGAAGAGAGCTTATTTGCTCTCCTCAATTAAAGCTGTTTGTTAACAACTTATTGTCTTGTTGTAATATGCATTTTAGTATTCCATTTCAAAACAATGATGTAGTCGTCTCCTTCTATTCTCTTCCTTGAGTTTGAAGAGTTTTTACATTTTAGTATTGTTGGATATTTGATTATTTGGCTTTTTACGTCGACTCTGAAGAGTTTTTTTTTTTGGGTTCTTCTTTGTTTTTTTTCTTTGGGACAAATCCGTTCTCTTTCTTTATTGCTAATTCCTCTTAATCGTTTTGTGTCTCTTCTATCTAATCTCCTTGTCACGCACGTTTGTTTTTTTATACTTGCTAGTATAACCGACCGCACCGGAAGCAGGAAGTTCTTCAATGTAAAACTGTACAAGTGGTCTTAAAATAAACTACCTGTTTTTTTTTTATTTACTGATGGTTAATGTAATGTGTAATACCGGATATAGGGATCCTTCTCTTCTCTCGTGATGGAGATGTTAAGCATACATATATTTACATACAGACCGGTATAGAGAAAAAGGAAGGAATCGGGTTTCAATCAAACGATGTTCCATTTTTAATTGTTACGAAATTTAATTTTCTCAACCCGTTTTGAAAAATTGAACTTCAAGCCGTTGTCTACGCTCTACAATATGCCTGGCATAAGGGTTATACTAAGCTACACATGGAAGGAGATATAGCATTGAAGTTCTATCACTGGAAATCATAAAATTTGCGACATACAGTTGGATTAGAGAGATAAAAGTCATGGATTCAGAGATTGGAGATAATAAAGTTCAGCTAGGTCTCTAGGGATTGTAACAAGTGTGCGGATATACTGGCAAAATCTTCACTCGCTGCAAATGATACTGTCATTAATCACATATTTAACAGTGCGATAAATAACTCTTTTAAGTATTAATAAAGTTTATGCGTTAAAAAAAAATAACAAATAATAATACTGGATGTTCCGTTTAGAGTTTAACAGATAGTTTCGAATTTTAATTTTCTCAACCCGTTTGAAAATTGAATAATAATCGATGTTCCGTTTAGAGTTTAACCGATAGTTTCTTAACCGGTTTAGAAATTGTGAAATCGATTACAACATTACGAAACGTTTTTTTTTTTTTTTTAATACAACCATTAATTAAAGATAGATTTTGATTTAATACATCAGACTCTTAAGAGAAGGGCTCTAAAAGAAACACATAATTAAAGCATAATAAAAGAGATAAAACACCATAACCTGAAAGATAAGAGACAATTAATAGCATCTTTTGTAGAATTCAGCGTCTTTTGAAATATTCAGCCTCAGCTTCCCAATAGAGGACTTCCTGCTCCCAATACTTGGTCTTGCGGTCTACATCCCAAACTTCTCCAGCCCGTGCAGCTTGTGCTACCTCAATCTCCGTAGCCCAATCGTCGACCTCTTCCAACGTCAGCTCAGGTATACCTTCGAAGTGTTCTGCGTGAAAACCGAAAAACAGCCAACAGTAATAGTCGGACTTGTCCATGGCTTGTATTGCCGACATCACAGTAGATAATCGGACTCGATTTTTTTTGCATCTCCTCACTCGTAACGTCGTTGGTCGGAGGTAGCGGCGGCATAGGACACGGTGGAGGTGGAGGTTGAGGAGGAAGAGGAGCAGCTTCACTTGAACCCGGATGATCTCCAGACCAAGAGGAAAACGCGGCGGTCGGCACCATCTTCGCACCTTCACTTGAACCCGGATGATGTCCGAACCCAGAGGAAAATGCAGCGGTCGGCACCATCTTCGCACGGTGGCGGCGGGCTAAGTACTGTAAAACTCTTCTCATAACTTTAGATGTTGAGATTCAGAGAGATTTGAGATATGAAGAGATTTGTAGAAGAAGATGGCTTGTTATATAGGCAAGGGGATTTTGCCATTGCCGATTCCGGCAAAGATCCGGTAAAGATATCATCTCTGCGATACTTTCCTCTCTCGGCATAGAGAATTGATCACGAAGAGAGAGAGAGAGAGAGGGGGGGAAAGAGAGAGTAAATATTTTGATATTTTCTTGCAGACGTTTGAAATCTTTTGACCAGCAATAATTTTTAGTTTATTTTACTTTAAAAAAAAAAAGAATATCTCTATTCTTCTCTCACATACTTATGTATGTACTAATTCCGTATAATCTACTAATCTACTAATTCTAATCACTTAATTAGGTGACGTTTTACCCTCAAATTTCTACTAATTAGATTGTCATACTAATTTTAATCTTAAATACACATGCTATTAAACCAAATGCTATACTTTTTATTCTTTTTGGTTTTTGTAAGAGAATAAGAACTAAAACTTGTACTAATAGTATGACACAGAGAGTTGGTATAGAAGATATTAATCATTAATAATCACCATACATCCTTAATTTATCAAGAGAGTTTCAACTTAAAACAGTTGGAGAACAATAAATGTTCGATCATATTGACGTATACATAATACATCTATATTATGCACTAATTATTAAATATGACACAGAGAAGAAATATGACATTTATTTGTTTACTCCATATTTTTAAGTATCATTTAGTAAACATGCACTAATGATACTTAAAAAAAAATGGAGTAAACAAATAAATTTCATTTTAAAAAAAAAATGGGGAATATAATGAGATCACTCATTTACAATGCCTAGAGACCTGGTTCCTCTACTTTCGACGCTCTCTCTATAGATAAAGTTTTAGTTCTATACAGTTGTCATCTACAAATTTTTGTTGCGTGTTGGAAATGAAGAACTTAATAAATTTGTGATCTGGTGGTACTTATTATTTTGCAGAGAAGAAGAATCAAGAGACCATCAAGTACGTACTTTATTTATAGGGAACACAATTGGTGACATTTTACTCCTCCTTCCTACAAAGCAAAATACACATAACTTTTATTTATATAATTTTAAAGCTAGAAATAATAGTATTATTAAAAGGGGCTATATGATAATGATTATATCTAGGGTGCAGAAAAGAAACAGAAGAACACTTACTACTATAGTACTTTGAACTGACAACAAATATTCATTGCCACCCTTCTTATCAATTGATATCTTTTCTGCCCACCAAATACGAACATTTAAAAAAGAATATTAACAATTTTAAAAAGTTGAGCTATACTTAAAAATTTCGCTAGCATATAATGAAATTTGTGATTTCAAAATCTTACTATTGCTCTATACCCTTTTTATATTTATTTTATCAGAAAAATAAATAGAAACTATGTAAATCGGTCACTAGTTATCTGCTGTTATAAGAATAACATTTGTTTTGAACCAATTGCATTGGTGGTATTCATTACTACTACTGAGGCAGAAAAGTACAAGTAAATTTATCATCAAGGTTAATAACGGCAATATACAGAGGGGCAATGCGATAATGATTGCGCGGTCAGATTGATGGTGCAGAAAAACACTGAAGACGGAACAGCTGTTTCAGTTTCTTGGATGAAACTAACACGAAAAATATATACAGTATTCACTGCCACGATCCCACGCTCCTAGCTCCTCCTCAATTGATCTCTTTTCTTTAATGCCCACCAAATACAAACAAACGTTTCTCTTTCTTGCGAGTAATAAAGTAAGAAATTTAAAAACTTGGACCTATACTTAAAAAAAAAATTTCCCTAGCGTAACAAAAGAAACTCAAATCATAAACGGCCAAAAATACGAAATGTGAGTCGATATCTTTATTAATCTGATTTCCCAATACACTAACTGTGTGGCATAGAACTGTCGATCAAGTTAATTCGACTTACGTTTTGTAATTCTACTTACTTTTTGGCATAAAACTATATATATAGGTGGTGGAGAGTTTGAAGTTTAAACTACTTAAAAAAAAATGTTTTTATTTAAAATTTAACTAATTTTTTTCTTGTATGTGTGGATCCAACCAGACCGAAATAATAAAGTGACCTCTTATTTCCAACCGCAAACACATTAACAAAAAGAGCAAAAGTGAAATCAGTGACACCAAACCAACTTAGTAAATTATTAACTTTTCAAGACTTGTACTTCTTTCATATAGTAGTAGTAGTATTTTTTAGAAGCATGCAAGTTTTTATTTTATTTTATAATAATGTATGTCTTATTAGTAGTTACCCATCCTTTTCCTTCTTTTGTTGGTTGATGAGTTCATCATCTTTGGATCAAAGAGCATCCGTTTACAATTCAAACGGCTAATTATAATCAAAGATCGGCATTTTAAATGTATTAGAGCCGTTAGTATATATTTTTTTGGGTAGAATATCTTCTTTTTTTTTAAGTCGGGGATTGATTTCCGAGTCAAACTAGTACTGTGTACTACTAGTATATGTCACCCATTTCTGTATGTTAGGTTCCAAGAAATAATAGATGTCACTCTTCAGACTTTTAGTATTTTTTAGCGTAGTCTTCCTACTTCCTCAATAGAAAATAATTCTAGTATCCACAATGATGATCTCAACAACATTACACTTAGATATTTAGATTTGTTCGTTTGAATAATATCTAGAATAGAGTTTTCATATTATTGGTTGCACAGTTTGATTGATAAAATTCCATTTAAACAATATAAATTTGTCTGTTAATTAATTGAAGTGTGTGTATACGTACGTACGTACAGTATGTAATGTAAAATTGTAAAAACCATTGACGACAAAATCTCAATTCATTCTATTTCTTTATTGGCTATTCCTCGAATTGGACCTCATCATTAAAGGGCCCATTTACGATGAGGCTAAACGACGACGATTTCTTTTAACGATACGATTGACGAAACTATTCGCGTCTTCTCGGCCCATTCGATTTGACTATAAGGTGTTGGAGTCAAACTTATTTTGGGCTGCGAATTTGGTTAAGGCCCAACAAGTGAATGTGTGTTTTGTTGAAGTCTATATATTATTAGCCAAGTACCAAAAGTACTAATGATGCTTAAGGTTGCTTTTGTTAACTTAGAGCCATACTAGTCTTGTCTTTTGTTTGTTTATATAAAAAGTAAGTAAATTTTAGAATAAAAAAGTAGATCATGTAATTAAAGTGAAATAGAGAGAAAGATAGATATGCATGTGCTTTTTCTTGTTCTGACTTCTTATAATTTTGATGTGTGCATTTTGTGCATGCGCATTTTATATTTTTGGACATTGGATTTGTAATTGATCTACTATGAAGGAAGGGGTAACATGAAAGAAACCATAAGAACGATTAAGCAAACACAACAATAACTAGATAACGATTAAGCAAACACAATAATAATTAGATAGATATTGAAATAGAGATAACCGATTCTTGAAAACATGACTCCTCTAAAAAAGAAACGCAAAACATACATTAAAGTAGAGATGATAACAAGACAAGATTCTTGAAACAAAACCAACTCTAATAAACTTGGTAAACCTTAATCATATTATTATGATAGATTATCATACATGATCTCCTAGTACTTGAATTCATGGTTCAGAGGATTCGTCGGTCCTCCCATGGATTAGGGTTCTCCCATGAGAGCAGCGACGGAGATGGCGATGTGAGCGACGAAGATGGCGATGTCAGCGACGGAGATGGCAGCGATGAAGATGTCAGCGACGAGATTGGCGAGAATAAATAAAGCATAAAGTATTTTATAGAGCATAGTATATATTTATTTATTATGTTTCAATACTTGGTAACTCGAAAACAATTGTAATAATGTACATGACTATATTTCTAATCTTTATAAAAATTTGTGATTTCATACCATCTCTTTTGCTCTATTCTATACCTTTTTTTATATTTATTTACTTTATAGTCTGTATAATTGTCTTAGTACTTATTTTATTTGTAAATATTTTTTTTATCAGACAAATAAATAAAAATAATGTGAATAGGTCACTAGTTAATTTAATTTTTTATAAAGACTATAATAGTCTTCTAAAAAAAAATTCTTCTCTTTTGACTTTTGTTTTCTGAAAGTATATATAATATGTTCTTACCAAATAAAAAAATTATATATATTTATTTCTATTTCTTTCAGAAATGACTATAGGATTTTTCTGAAAATGATCATAATTCACACACACACACATATATATATATATAGGGAGAATCACGTTTTAAACCTTCAAAGTATCACTGGGTAACACTTTAAACCTCGAGAGAATTTCACTAACAGTATAAATCTTTAAAATGATTTTACTAACAATTTGAACATTTAAAATGATTTTACTAACACTTTTAACTTTAAAACTAACTTTCATTTTTGTATCGTCATAAAAAATATTGGAATAATAGTATCCGTCAACGCAAAATAGTTAAATTGTATTGGTTTACTTTATATTTAAATTAGTTTTAGTTTTAAAAATAAATAAAAAGAGAAAAAATAAATTTGTGTTCATCTTTATTGTAGACAAAACTTTTACGATGTTGTTCTTCATATTATTAATCCTTTTAATAAATGCATTTCCACTGGATTCTGATTCAAACCGATTGACTTCTCATTGGAAACTAATGAATCTTCTAAATATATTAACTTAACCTCTGATTTTTTTTTTGTTTGCTTTGATGTATATTTTATTTTCTTTTATCAATCATCATAAATAATTAAATTAAATTAAATTAATTAAATAAGTATTTAAATCAAACCAGCATAGTTTAACTATTTTACGTTGACGGATGTTACTGTTCCGTCATCTTTCATGGCGGTACAAACAAAAAAATTAGATATCCCAATGTTTAAACTGCTATTCAATGACATTTTGAAGGTTTAAAACGTGATTTTCCCTATATATATATAATTTTAGCATTTATTTCGTAAGCCTATCAAATAGTATGAAAATAACATTTGTTTTGAACCAAATGGCATTATTATTAGTACTACGTCTACAAAGCAAAATACAAATAAATTTATTTACATTGACAAAAGAAAAAGAAAAAAAAGAGAAGAAAGAGAAGTGATTTTGTGCAAGTTTACGAAAAAAACGTAAACCTCAAATAAATAAAATTGGTCCCCCAAAAAAAACATAAAGAAGTTGAGAATAGCCCTTTTTCATAATATGAAAAATATATATGATATCAAGTATGTATTGATTTTTAATTTTTAATTTTAAACCCAAAAAAGACTAAAAACAAAAGAAAAAAATCACCATGGAATGTGCCTTTCGTGAACCTTAAGTTTCATTCCCACACGATTTAGGAACTAAATCTCTTCGCTCCAATTTATGTTTATATTTCCTAATAGCATGTTCAAAACTCAAACACCAAAATGAGTAATTTCAAGCAGTAGTTACTACTAATTCATATTAAGTACTGACGATTGGTACCAAACTATTATTTTAACTTTTTTTGTTTACTCCATTATCATATACATTATGTGCGATTGTGTGGTGTCAAATTTTCTAGGTTTATTATTTTCATGCTTATTAAAGCCATTTTTCTATCCATTTGTTTGTCTTAATTTTTTCAATATATTGTAAAAGAAGAAGAGGATAAATTCAGTATTTTGCCAAAATAATAAAAAGAAATAAAAAAAGATAAATCCAGTATTTATATTCTGATGACTTAAAATAAAATTCTCAAAAGAGAATTAATCTTTTGGTAAAATAAATAAATGAAAAAGTAAAGAAAATTATCTTCTTTACTGCTTTATTATTATTATTTTTTTTACCTATTATTATTATTCAGTCAGTTTGGTCCCTCTCGCATCCATCGTGGACATCTTTTTTCATCATCGCACAAATAATATTAACAAACCTTCCCAACTCCGATCGACTTTATCATCTCTCTCCTTCTCTTCTCCGGCGAAATCTCTAAACTCTCCGCCGCGAAGATCACAGTTTCAAGACAAGTATCACACTATCGAATCTAATGGTGATCCTCCATCACTGAAAGCTTCTAATTTCCCCGTTTATCGAATTTTAAAGGTCAGTAACTCAATCTGAGCTTTTCCCTCAAAATCGAAAAGGTTCCGGAACAATTTTTTTCAACAAATTGAATTCTCCAGTAGCGGATTGTGCGGTAGATAATTTAGGTTGAAGAAGGATGACAACAACTGGGTCTAATTCTAATCACAACAACCACCATGAGGATGGTTCCGGTAGAAGCAACAGCAACAATAATAACAATAACCCTAGTACTAGGTCTTGGGGCACGGCGGTTTCTGGTCAATCTGTGTCTACTAGTGGCAGTATGGGCTCTCCTTCGAGCCGGAGTGAGCAGACGACCACCGTGGCTACATCTGCTGGCGACAGTACTTTTCTACGCTTGAACAATTTGGATATTCAAGGTGACGATGCTGGCTCCCAAGGAGCTTCTGGGTATGTTTAAAACCACCTCAATTCTGTGATTTTGTTAAAAAGGTTTTTATATGGGTTTATTGCGGTGGTTGGGTTTAGCGATTTAGGGTTTCATTTTACTGCAATGGCTGCTTTTATGAGCTTATTACCTTGTGAATGTTTTGTTTGGCATAGGCGTTGCATAATCAATATATGAAACTTGACCAGTAGATCAAATTTATTGCTTGAAGTTTGTCTAAAATCTACTACAAATCTGCCTATTGGAATATAAATCTTTCCAGAGTATCCTTGTTGGGACAATAGGCCACTGTCTTTGTGCGTAATTTTTGTAGTGGAAATTGTTACATGTCTTCTGTATAGTTTAGTTTGATCATTAAGCTATTAACAGTGGTAAGAAGAAAAAGAGGGGACAGCGTGCGATTGGTCCAGATAAGAATGGAAGAGGGCTACGTCAATTTAGCATGAAAGGTCTTATCTCTTTCTCTGCCTCTTTTTTGCTTCCATCTAGATGTCTTTGAATTTTATAGCTATGAATTGTGGATAATGCCTCCAAATTTTGTTTTTACATTTAAGTGATCCTTTTGTTGTTCTTCCGGCTTCCTCTCAGTCTGTGAAAAGGTAGAAAGCAAAGGAAGGACAACTTACAATGAGGTACTGTAGTTTCCTTTAAACAGAAAGCTTCACTATATGTCTTCCTTACAAGATATGTTCACTTCCGTTTACATTCTCTCATGGAACTGATTTCTTGTGCTTATACATTTTTCTCATAGTGGAATATCAAATTTGTCTCATGAGAAGTATTGCAAAACGTGTTGCTCTACAATATGGTATCTAACGGGTTTAAGTACTTTCAGGTTGCGGACGAGCTTGTTGCTGAATATGCACTCCCAAATAACGATGGAACATCCCCAGATCACGTACGCATTTCTTCTATAGTTTATAACTTGAACATGTGCGATACTTGCTGTACACTTTGGTAAAAGTATATAATGTGAAAACGTTTGACCAGCAACAGTATGATGAGAAGAACATAAGACGAAGAGTATATGATGCTTTAAACGTCCTCATGGCTATGGATATAATATCCAAGGATAAAAAAGAGATTCAGTGGAGAGGTCTTCCTCGGACAAGCTTAAGTGACATTGAAGAATTAAAGGTTTCAACCAAATATTCTGTTTGCCCATGTACCGGAGCTCGTTTAGAGAATGTTCCTGAATCTGATTTCATTTTGTCTTTTTGTTTGCAGAGCGAACGACTCTCACTTAGGAACAGGATTGAGAAGAAAATCGCATATTCCCAAGAACTGGAAGAACAAGTAATGGACAGCATAAAACCTCTGGGGCCTATATGATTGATCTTATTGTTACTTTTATCATAGATTCTTACATGCTCCTTCTTTCTTTTTTCTCTGTATGTCTGAAAGTATGTAGGCCTTCAGAACCTGATACAGAGAAATGAGCACTTGTATAGCTCAGGAAATGCTCCCAGTGGCGGTGTTGCTCTTCCTTTTATCCTTGTCCAGGTAACTTGATCAACAGCTTCATAGGATTCTAGATTAATCCGCAAGCAAACTTAAGAACATGAAAAACGCCTTCTTTTCATCGTAGTATCTGTTCCTTTATCGTCTGATTGTTGTTGTTTTTTCACTGCACCAGACTCGTCCTCATGCAACAGTAGAAGTGGAAATATCAGAAGATATGCAGCTCGTGCATTTTGATTTCAACACGTAAAAAATCAAACACCAAATATGATATCTTTTCAGCTAAATTTCTCTACTATGTTGATTACTGACACTGTGAATTCACTATATGCAGCACTCCATTCGAGCTCCATGACGACAATTTTGTCCTCAAGACTATGAAGTTTTGCGATCAACCGCCGCAACAACCAAACGGTCACAACAACAACCAGATTTCTTCTCACAATTTTGCGCTGGAAAACTCTAACGAAGGCCCTAGCACAGGTTCAGCGATGCAGCTGGAAGTCTACCAGCCTCATCTTCAACCGCAACAACATGAGCTGCATTCTCAGCCACAAATCATTCCTACGCCTGAGAGTAACGAAGTAGCTTCGGCTGCTGATACTGCTCCAGTGATATCAACGTCTCACCCAGGGAGAATGAACTCGAGCATGAAGCCGGAGAATTGAAACACTTACGAAGGCCATTTGTACACTATCTGTAAAACTGTAAAGTAGTCTTGGAAAAACTACCTGGTTCTTTTGACGAATAGCCGGTTTAGCGGTAAATTTGTACCGGTGGTTTATCTGTATCTAAGATTCCTTCTCGGGTTTAGCGATTTTAACAATCTTTTGCCATAGGAAGAAAAAAAACACTTGTATGGGAGATCGTGTTGGAAATTGCAAAATTGTGGAATAGTTTTGGTTTTGGTCAAACCGAAACCCGGTTATGGTTTAAATGATCTTAACCGTATAGAAATAGCGAGAATTAATTAGATAGACTCCCGGTTTTTGTACAACCGAAATCTAAAAATCAATTCATATGATTAGAGAGACAAATAGTGTTGTGTGTTTCAAAGGTATTCGAATCTTTCACACTCAGTCGTCATCTTCTTAATAAATAAATGAAACTGGGGACTTCACAGAGGTTGAGCAAGTCCGGCCATGGCGACGATTTCTCATATCCCTTTCTCTATTTCCTTCCCATCCTTGGAATTTCGGAAACCGTTGTTCTATTATCATCGTCGTCATCAGCAACCTCAACTTTGTGTTTCCTATTTGAATTCCACGAAGAAACATAGTTTTGTCTGTTTCGCTTGTTCCATCAAACAACCCAGGTTCGAATTTTTCTCCTTTGTTTTTTGGGTCTTTGCTTCGATCTGTGGATAGAAATTGGACGTGCTTAGGGCGTCAATTTTTGGATTGTGGTTTGAATTGGATCGAGTGTTTTGGCAGAGTTCGTAAGAGAGTGAAGAGCAATGAGGAGCTTCGGAGTGAGATTATGGAGTTCGTTGCTTTGGCTGGGCTTCCCGAAGGTCACGTGCCGACCATGAAGGAGCTTTCGGCACATGGAAGGTTCCAAATTCGAAATTTGTAGTTTTTTGTTCAAATTTTATAGCAGTCTGTAATGTTGATTAAGTTGGCAGGCTCGTTGAACTGTGTGTGTCGTTTACTCTTTACAATATATCTTATTTTTAGTGATTGCTTCTGAAACTCTTGATTTTTGATTTAGTTTTGGTTTTTTTTTTTTGCTAGAGTTGATCTTGCCAACATTGTCCGACGAAGAGGATATAAGTTTATCAAGGAACTTCTTGCAAATTCTGATGTGGGAGAAGACTGTAAAGAGCTAGTCTCTGAGCAAAACGCCAACTTGGAAACAAGTGCAAGTCGCGTTTCTTTGGAAGAGTCGATAACAGGTCAACACATGATTCAATAAGATTTGTTATTGTAAGATAATCTCCACGTTTCTTATATATTTATCTGGTGTAGAAGGTCAGGGCGAAGGAGCATTGGATATGGTTGAAGGAAACTTGTCTACTGAACTACCTTCGAGCAGTCAAATATACTTAACTGCAACAGATGGAAGCATGCCTCTTGATCAGGAAATAAATAGTTTCGATGAGAATGATGTTGTCTCAAATTCAAGTACCGAGGCTGAAGAACACGGAAGTTTGAGTATTGATGAATCGTCATTGGCTGGAGTTTTGAGCTTGGAAAACAATTTGAAGATTGAGAGTGTGGAGCTCAACAATAGAGCTGCCACTGAAAACTCATCTTCTGAAGCTTCAATATCTGCAAACCGTTCCCTAGTTTTAGATGATACTTCAACCAGCTGTCCGGACATAGAAGCTGACAATGTTCTGATGACAGAGGATGAGGAGGTCAATGATGTGGAAAAAGATACCTATGGTCACTACAACAGTCCTCCAACCTATGATCATTACACCAGTCCTACCTATACTCATTACACTAGTCCAGATCTCAGTAACATCAAACATGTTGACATTGCTTCTGAATGCTCGTCTGCTTTGACCTCGGAGAACACCATGTCAAGTGCAGAGAATTTTCAGAATCAGCAGGTTGATGAGATGACTGGAAATCTTTCTGGTAGTGCCGATGATAGTTTAGTTGAGTCTGAGGATAAGGATTGGATGTTAGAATTTTCTTCTCCCACTTCAAGCATAGAAGAAAAAACAATCAGATTTATTCAGAACGGATACTTGGATACAGTTGATTGTATGTTCGATCTCCTGAAGCCTATACTTTATTTTTTCTTGTCTTAATTGCAAGTATATATGATGGTATGCCGTATCGATATCTTCACTATTCATGCATGTTTCTGTAGTAATACTTACATCGGTGGTGAAATAGTTAACTGATGGTTGGAATCTGTTTCAGATGAGGAAAATGACATACCTAATGAAAGCTATCCTGAAACTGAAGAAAGTGCAGAGACAACCAAAAGTGCTGAGTTCATAGGAGACAATCGTGGTGGTCAGGGAAATGTGAGCACTCCACCAAATGGAACTGCCCTAGCATTGGAGGAGTTTACGCATGCTACAGAAGTTAATAGCTCTGACAGGTGAGTCTAACCATGAAGGTCTGTTACTCTTGTTAACCATGAATGTCTTAATTCCAAGCTTAAGACATTCGGTGTATCTCAAGAAAGTGGTATTCTTCCAATATTTATTGCATTAAAAGAACATTATATTATTAGTTGATTATTGGAAGCCACACCAAGCTTTTTATATCAGTAAAAGTTGAGTAATGCATAAACCAGTCTTGATTGAAAGCCTGGATTAGGTATCCTAGGAGTTTGACTCGTGTACATTTCGCATGGTTCACTTCAAAATCTCTGACCTTTAAATTTTCATGTGATAGGAATAGTGATCAGAGAGATGAGAGTGCTGACATGGATACAGATCCACATGATGAGGTCTTGAATTATCCTGCTCACTGAACTATCTCAAATTTGATCTTAAGTCATTGAACTTTAACTCTATGTTTCGTATCCATGCTCATAGAACCTTGTTCTGAAATGATACAGACCAGGAAACGGGAAAATCAGGTTGAAATTACTCGGCTGAGGTTTATGCTGGTACATTGATTGCTTTCTCTCAATATGTGGACCCGATAAAGTGATTTTTGCTAACTAACTTTGTTGGTAATCTATTGCATGGCTAGAATCAAAAAGAGCTGGAGCTGTCAAGGTTGAAGGAGCAGATTGAAAAGGAAAAGGTAAGCTACTACTCTCCAGCAACATATTGTACATAGGTATATCCATTAACGAAAATGCACATGAATTGGTGGACTCCGTACATCTGATTATACTTGGATGATACTCTCCTTGATATTCATCTCGTCTCATGTAAAGCCTGATACTTGTTTTTGTTCGTAATCTCCTATTTCCTGGTTTCAGCTTTCTCTTTCAGTTCTCCAAAGACGGGCTGAAACAGAGATCCAAAAGGCCCAAATGCTTATCTCAGAGAAGGAAGTTGAATTGCAAGAAGCTGAGGAAAGTCTTTCAGGATTGCAAGAGGTAGCTTAATTTTGCTTCATAGTCCCAATTTAAACTACTATCAAGTATCAATACAATCTTAGAGCCAGATCCATGATTGCACTCTTACCACTGAAAGCCGAATTATTTAAGTTATTTTTATCTTCAGGTTGTGATAGAATATTGCGGAGATGGTAATGTTGTGGAAGTGACTGGTAGCTTCAATGGGTGGCAACACCGAGTGGGAATGGAACTACAAGCATCCAAGTCAATCGGGTTAGTATTGGTCTTGACACTCTCTACTTTCATCGAATATTTTTCTTTTGATGATGAACATGTGAAAGACTCCTATAACATCTGGATAATGTTGTTCAAAATTGCAATCATCATCCGTAAAATTCAGATTTGACCTGTATAATATTTATGCAGGAAACAGAAATGCTGGTCGACATTACTATGGTTATATCCCGGTACATATGAGATAAAGTTCATTGTGGACGGGCAATGGATAACAGATCCTCAAAAAGATTCGGTTACAAGAGGACACATCACAAACAACATTCTTAAAGTAGAGAGCTGATGATCTCTTGCTTTTACTGTTTTCTCGAGTGAATTCATTCCACATGAGCGGTGTGGGCTTCAACAGGTGAAAGGAGCAGAGCAAATCGTTTCAAAGTTTTGTTAGCCTCTTCGATTTCTTTAGTATACAACGTTTTTACTCGGTACAAAATTGTAATTTTAGGTAAATGATTAAATAATACATTATGTCTCAAGGTTCATGTCCCTTAGAATGCAACATGCATAATTCTTAACCGTTCAAGACAGAATGTGTAAAAGCAGAACCCTTATGGGTTACTTTCCTACAAATTTCGTTATTTAGAGTTGATAACAGATAAGACATTGAATTTTTAAGGTTTTAATAAATATGTTTTTGCCACAATAACTGCTTCAGTTCCCTTATAAAGTGTCAGATTCTGATTCTATCCTCTCCAGTTACTTCCTCTCAGGTTCTGTGACCGGTATACATGGAAGCCACTCAAGTGGACCATTTGAAGCTGCCTCTCATGCTCGACCAGTACTCAAACTTGTGTCTATTTGATTTCTACGAACGCATCTTTCTTGAATTTCTTGCATAGTGCCTGTGCAGCTAAGTCAATCCGTGCATTATCCTGTAAAACAGAATCTTGTGAGCCTCGAAAAATGAGCAAAGGAATGAAACCAGACATTGTGTTTTTTTGTACCTTTCCCTTTAAGCAGATGATGATAGGGCCTTGTCTAGATTTCCGGTAACACCCTGAGAAGAAGATTGCGGTTTAAACAGAGACTTTGGATGCTCCTTACAGTTAGATAATATTAGAGAGGTCAAAGATTTAATACCAAGATAAATGTCTGGGAATTCGAGACCAAGTTTGGACAGAGGTTCTGCAACTTCAACCTGCATTTTGATAGTCAAATGCTTAATCAGTTCAAAGCAAGCCAAAGATCTATCAACAACTATCATTCTTGGTTCAAACAATGACGATTGCATGAAAAAGTGGCAAATGTTTGTTTAATCAGTTGAAAGCAAGCCATGGCGAGAGAAAAACATACATCTGTTAAAGATGTCATCAAGCGCCTTGAAGAATATTCTGTGAGTGAAGAACCTCCACCCAATTTAGTAAGTTCGGTCAGACATTCCCACTCTTTCTCGAGCTCCTCAGTGTTTGTAGCAGCAAGAACAATCACATTGCGGCACTTGATCTACACAAATAGACCAAAGATCAAATGGGTAAGAAAAAATAATGCTGAAACATTAGAACTTTCAATGTAGTTCTGAAACCACATACCAATGGCACTGAAAGCTTTTCATGATGTAGAAGTTCAGTAATTCCTTCTGGTAATTGAGCCATCTGAAATGAGAAGCAACCAACTTGGTGAGAAAACCAACAAATATCATTAATTTCGTGATATTACGCAAATCATAAGCATGGGGTTGACCCCACATATACACTGAAAAGATTATGATGCTGTATCGTTTTAGCTTATCTTGTCTGAAGACCGAACTCACCTCATTCCTGTCACCTGTGCACTGCTCGCTTATAAGATGCCTAAGGTATTCCTCAAACTCTTCATCAGGCGCCTGAATAAACGGCATTATGAGCCTCTCAAATTAGAATTGAGAGGTGATTGTTTTCCTCAATGAGATGCTAAGGCACATATCTTAACCATGAAAGAGATACGTACCAGGCGAACTCCAAATGCCTTGGCAACACCACCCAAAGTAACATCTGAATGCAAAGGACCAACTCCTCCATATATAAATACCTTCAAAAGCATCAATCGGAGGAAATCTGTCAGTCACATCTTCCACAACAAAATCTCCCTTTGATTTTATGATCATAAAGTACTTACCATATCACTCGTAGACCTTTGACGGTCAACTTCCTCAGATACAAAATCTATCTAATTAAAGAAACACAGTGAAGATATAACAGAGATTAATAAGCCGATTGACGAAAAATTTACATTGTCTGATTAACATGCTCTATGGGTGAAAACTGATGACAATGAGTCAATCTCACTCACATCATTCCGAAGGATAGTGGTTTGTTGCACCGACCAACCGACAGAAGTCAACTTCTTACACAACGACAATCCTAGTTGATCCTCAACAGTGCCAGACCTGAGCTATGGAACAGATAAATGGGTCGGAAGAACTTCATTGCACCTAGTAGATAAGTAACCAAGCAGGACCCTTTTCAACATGTGGTTGGCCTAAGTCTAATGTCATTGATTGATATATATCTAGCATAATGTTCTCTTAACATAACTAATTTGAAGAACAGAGCCTGATAGTAAGAATTAATGACTTACAGAATCTCATCGCCGACAGCAATTACTGAGGCCAAAAGCACCTCGTGTTTCTGTGATCCGGTGTCTATGTCATTCTTGAGTGACGCATTTTTCTTGACTCTCCCAGCCCTTTCTAACCTCCCATCAGAAAGCAAATAAGCAGGTTTGAATTTTTCTTTACTGCTAGTGTCGTTAACAGACAATAATGAGTTGGGAACAGTATCATGAATACTCCCAATTGATGTATATCTGCATATTCATAAAAGAAACACAATCTAAGACGAATTGGTCAACAGTGAAAAATCTTGTTGAAGTGAATCTGTGGAGAGGACTTTTACCCCTGGTCATAAAGACTGCAATACTTGACCTTGCAAGTTAGGAGAAATGCCCAAACATCTCTGCACAAGAAAAGTTAAAAAATCAGAATAAAGATCAAATGAGAATAAGAGATCACAGCACTGTAAAATTGCTTTAATTTTCCAATTTCCAAAAACTTTATTTGGGTTACACTGTCATATTAAGGCTGTACCAATTACAGTGACCACCAAAGTTGATATAGTTTATTAGACTTTATCATGCTATACGAAGATATGATTACGGAGAAAGAAGATACCTGTACGACCAATCCAATATAGGATTCACCCTCATAAAGGGTGGCCATCCAGGTGAACTAGGAGAGAATTGTTCTTGACCAACCTGAAAAAATTCAGTGAGAAGTAATAAATCACAACGATCACATTTTTTCACTAACTTTTACAAAATATTTGTATCTGAATCTTGAGATTAAAGATTTGAAGTGAAGCTAACCGCAGTAGGATCACCAATTCGGACGCCAAGGAAAATAGCTCTGATAGGGTTAGCCTTTAGTAATGCCTCTAACCCGGATTTGAAATCCTGGCGAATGATATCAAGTTGCAGATTGTAACTGCCCATATAGAATAAGATGATTAGCTAACCGCAGAAAGAATATCATTCTGGGAGCAGACACCATTTGAAAATCTTACCCAAAATGCTATCATCTTCAGTTAGACGATATAAATACGAGAAAGAAAAAAATGAATGCAGAGGAACAGTAATTTTCTTACGTTTGAGCTGCATCATATGTAAATGCATTGATCTCAGTGAAGGCAGAAGGGCTTTCGAAATATATGGTCCGGACTGGAAAACTTGATAGACCTCCATTAGAACAACTCTGCTCTTTCATATGCAAAAAGTAGCCAGCTCTAAGAAGATGCAGTAGTACCTAAAATCATGATGAGACACATTATTATTACTTAGGAAAGAGGGGGAAGAAAAGAAGAAAATATCTAAAAAGGAGATTTTCGGAAGGGAACAGTTGTAGTAACTTACAGTAGAGTCTTTTCCTCCATTGAAACTAAAAGCGACCTCTTCAATACTGCAGAAGTCGACAACTCAATCTTTTCAGGAATCAGTAAAGTAAAATGCATTTCCTAACTGTACAGCATACACTTTATATACAAGCATAATTGTAACAGCATACACAAACACTGAACATGACAAGCACACAACAAACAAGAAATCATCTTTAATTACCTAACTGTACAAAACATTACACGTTACTGAATTCGATTGACAACAGTTATATAATTGATAAGGTCTGGCCACCAAGTAGACACAAAGAAGGGGTTAGCAGCCAAGTGTAGTGAACTTGTAGGCGAAACAAAAATGTCAAATTATCTTTAGTTTTCCTTTAACAAATGTGACAACAAAACCCATGGATCTCGACGACTCTTTTCATAAAAAGATCCTCACATGTCATATATAACTCATCCAAAGAGAAAAAGGATGAACTTCTCCGTAATGCCATGGACATGGTCAGATATGCTTACTCAATCTTTTTTTTTTTTTTTCAGATTGCAAAGTTAAATCTTAAATCTCCAGCAACAAACAAACGAAAAAAATGAATCTGGAGATCAAATGAAAGTAAGAGGGAAACCAAATGAAGTAAAAGAGTAAAAAAAAAACAAACAAATGAAGTAAGAGAGGGGGGGGGGGGGGGGGGGGGGGGGAGACTGACGAGTAAAGAGTAAGAGCTCGTTTAATAACGAAGATGGCGTTATTGTACTTGGTCTTCAACCTCTTATCATCGCTTTCTCCGATCGCTTTGTCGATCTCCATCTCTCCTCTTCTCACCCCCAAAATATGCAAAGCAAAGATCAATAAAAACCCAAACTAAGAAAAAAAAAACCCCCCAATGCTTTTTGCAATTAGATTGAGTAATCCACAGATTTAGGAGCTTTTTTGGGATATAAATAATAAAACTCAAAAAGTTTTCTCACCTTTGATTCCGACGACTCTCGAGATATCTATCTATCTACCTCGTCGGAAGTATTTAAGATTGGCTGGAGGAGATTGCAGAGAGATAAAAACTAAAAACGAGAAATTCGTTTTTGGACTCTTTTATTAAGAGCAGCAGATTCTTCCTTTCACTATGGATTTTTTTTTTTTTTTTTAATTTTAATTTCCCTTATGGGACTATTTTACAATTTTTTATTGCCACACCCAATTTATCTAAAAATCCACCAAAGAAGATAACAAAACAAAAGAAAATTATGAATATTGACAAAATAATAATAGGAAGAAAATTTGAATGATGTGATAACAGAGAAGAAAGACAAAAAAAGCTTTGCTCATTCAAGATTTTCTTCTTTGCATATATATAGAAAAAGTAATAATAAAAGAATTTTCTTTGCAACTTGTTTTTTTTTTTCTTTTTCTTTTCTTTAAATCTAATATAAGTATATAACAGGAGACTTACAGTAGTAATTCAAGTAAATGTAAAATGTAAAAACCATGATGCAATACCACCAATACATCATCATTCAGAATCTAGTACAATTGACAACTAACCTAGTATTAAGTTGTTGTTTATATATTGATTTGTATAAAAAAAAATATCTGTTATCACTTATCAGAATCATCTTCATTTTTTTCTAAAACGATTATAAATTCTGTTACTACGAGACTAATATATAAGCTTCGTTATCATAGAATGTCATTAGTCACGGTCAACGATTTTTCCCTTTTTGACCTTTCTATGGGCAATGTAAAAGTGAGTGCGTTTCGACACCTAAAACGCACACAAACACACAATCGTAATCACCAAACGCAGTCGCGCCTATCAAGATCATACACGTTTTTTTTTTATCCCCTTAAATCCCATATCCACTTACAAGTTTATCTTCAATGCCAAGACTAAAATGATTAATCAAGAAAAGTGTACAAAATATCACATGGTGGTGAAGAAGCATCACAAATGGCATCTTTATATGTTAGTCGAACTCTCTTATAGAATAAGATAATTAAACAAAAGCGTGATCCTTGCTTTGTTTTTTTGGTGAATTGTCTCATGGAAGAGAATCTCAAAAAAACCTAATTAAAAATTAGTTATATATATATGTTCATGGTATGTCAATGAAAAACAGGATCAGAGTCTCTTCTCAAAGATATTGGAATTTTGATCATTAGAGCCTGCAACTAAATTCTGTACCAAGAATACTGAGAATCCCCCCCCTCTCGGTGTTACCTACTCGAAGAGACCATCCCCGTGCCAAATATCAAACAGAAAATCCACCATTTCCTGCAATTTAAAGAAGATTGCAACCAACATGAGATGTGTGATAGCTATGACAGGAGATTCATATCGAAGAAAACAGAAGAAGAAACCCAAACTTAAAGCAGAAGATGAAAAGTTTAATATGGAGTATTTGTAGGAGGAACTCACAGCTAGAGGGATGGGCTTCTGAAAAGGAGTGGTGGATGTGAGCAATTCTTCATAAGTAGCGTTGAAGCTACAGATTACAAAAGAATGTAGAGTGAGAAAAGGAGTTTAAAAAATACAGTATATGTAAAAACATGAAAGCTTGACGCAATGAATAATTAAGATTTATTATTATGTACCTTATCACAGGTTCAAGAGGCATCTCTGAAGTCCTATTAGATGGATCACCAACCCACTTCTTTCTCAACTCTTGCCACGCAATCTCAGCTGCACAATAAAGAGCAATCACAATTTAAGATTATGTTTACGTTCAGTCTAAATAACAGACACTAAAGAAATTGAGCAAAGCTGATCATCATAAGTATTCAGTCTAAATCTACTGACCACTAATAAACCTGATGAGACAATCAGTTTTCTCTTAATTGTCAAAAAGACTATATCAGCTAACCCGTAGAGGACAATAAATATTGTTCGAGTCAAAATCTCAAAAACCCTAAAAACATAAACTGTGAAAGAAAGGTGGGTGATAAAGCGCTTACTACCATTGTTCACAAAGTTGTTCTCAGTCGATTCTTCTTGATCAATAATGTTTGGAGAACTTGAAACAACATTAGCAGAATCAACAACATTAGCTTCCATTGTCCTTTACAAAGATCCCTTTGTAGAAGAATCAAAGACAGATCAGAATGCCCAAAACTCGAAGTTTGAACCGAGACTGGAAAAACTCTGGAAAAAAAAAAAAAAAAAAAAACTTGTAGTCATCATAATCAGTTAATCACCACCAAGTAACGAGATATAACAATTTTTACATACACATTACACAATAGCAAACTAACTACTATTATCAAGAGTTGAGATTGGGACTACAATATGATTCTAATTACAATAAAGGGAAGAAGCCTAGAACCTACAATATGATTCTAATTACAATTGGGACTACAATATGATTCTGGAAAACGAGAAGGCAAAAGATGGAACCCTAGAATTGGTTCGACCCAGATTTCCAAAAACAAAACCAAATTATTCATGGGGACTTACTCAGAGAGATATAAACAAAAGCAGCCAATGGAGAAAGGATATAATAATATAAGTGATTCATTCCAATCTCACAATCTTGCAAAATCAAAACCAAGATAAACAAGAGAGAGAGAAGGATGTAAACCTAATAAGCTGATTGAAATCTTCGACGACGGCGACTGAAAGAGATAATTAATTCCTCTCTCTCGCCAAGAAAAAGTTCGCACAGACAGAAGAAATCGGAAACGTGTAAAAAGGTTAAAGAGGAGTATTCAACTTGTTTTTTTAAGGATTTTGGAAGATTTTAATATTTTAGAATTTTGTAAGATTTAGGAGATGTTTAGGAGACTTGTTTGTATTTTAGATTTATTTTTATTTTTGTTTTAGAGAATGAAATGTGATTCTATCAGATTATATGAAATTTTATTAGGAAACTTTGTTTGATTTTAAAAGATTTTGCTATAGATTTTTATTAATTGCTTATTTCTGAAGATTTGTCTATCTAGACCAGAACAAAAACAAACGTATTTTGCAGACTGCAAATTGCAGTACATGAAAGACTTTTCAAATTAGAGGGAGAAAAGAGAGAGAGTTTACTGATTATGATGATGGTTTCTATGGCTGAAAAGAGAGAGAACAAGGATGGTGATGGTTTGTTTCTTTACAACAGCTAAGAACAGAGAAAACAACTCACAAAAACAGAGAAATAAGAAAGTTTTGAGACGAATTCAGAGATGCCAAAGCCACGAGGTGCAGAGCTAGCGATGTTAAAGGCAAGAGTGAAAGGAGACAAGAGAAGCTTGATTGGACTGAGCATCAGCGAACTGTGCTAAACGACCTGGTCCTCTCGACATTGGAAACGAAGAAGAAGAACCGTGCGGATATGATCATGATGGAACTGAACCGTGCGGATATGATCAAGATGGCCAAGAAGAGTGAAAAGACACCTCCGTGTTTTGTAGTTCAAAACTTTAATCTTGTAATCATCCCCTGCAAGATTAAGATATTAGACAAGCATTAAGATCATTGTAATCAGTAATGTAATGAAGAAGAATGCAAAGCCTCTTCCTTTTACAATATCAACCAAACCAAAATTGCAAAGCTTCTTCCTTTTACAATATTAAGATACTAGAGAAGCATTAAGGTTCCCAATGATGAGACTTTTTTTTTAACGTTAATAACAAGGAAGAAACTTTATGTTAAATTCTAGATGAACAGAAGAAAGCATATATATGTATACCTCCGGAGACGACTAAAGGCTGACATGTGTGAAAATGAACACCACGAACAGGTGCTTCGTGCTCGTTAAAACTATCGATCAAAACACCTATCGATCAAAAACAATTGTGATCAGCAGCGTTACCGGAGAATTTCTCATTTGTTTCTAATTGATTTGCTGCCAACTGAAATATTCCTCAGCTTTGAATGAACTCAGTGATACGGTTGATGTTCGCATAACTCTGGCTTCACTCCTCCTAGAAGATGGCAAACGAAATGAAGCTGTATTAGTGCTTTCTCCTCCGGAAAAACCAGGTCAGTAGAGAAAATTGTAGTCTCTTTTCTGGGGATTTTCTGCCTGCATTGTCTAAGCGAGTGCATATTTTACCTAAGATTTGGTCCTCATGGTACATTACTTCATTAAACAACACTTTGACAGTTTTTATGCGAATTTTCTCTGACCTCTTTGTTTGAAACATTATTGCCGGTTCTGACCTCTTTGTTTGAAACATAAAAATGCTTTTCCCTTTTTATATTGACTGGGCTTATCCTTTGACTTTTGTACTCAGGAAGAAGCTATCAAAGATGAAGAGTATCACCATCTTTTCGTGGATGTAATTAACTGTTATCTTTTACCATTATCTAATATATTGAATATCGTTGCTTTTACATACTTTTTTTCTTGCTTATGACCATATAGCTTCCTTGATACCATATTGCTTTATGTTTTTCATGACTCCTAAAGTTATCTGTTTTGTAGTTGTGCAAAGCGTTGGCATCCCTGCAAAGATATTGGGAAGCTTTGGAGATAGTTATTCTTGCTCGGAGATTGGATGCTAAAATGCTGCCTGTTGAGATAAAAAAGGAACTTCAGTCACTTGGAGCTAGTACCTAACACAACCTTGATAAATCATGTCTTGTAGATCTTACAGCTGAGTTTATTACCTGTGTTTAACTCCCTTTCTTCTTATAATATTTACAGAAATATCATGTGATACAATGGATCCAAAGCAGTGGTTTGACTGTGTAAGATATGTCATCCAACAACATCCGTATCGTTTGAATGCCTGGAACTGCTATTACAGAGTCATTTCAAGGTAGAGAGCGACATTTCACTTGGAGAGTATTGTAAGCATGTTTTGTTTACGACTTTACCAAATTAATATCATATTATGATTATTATGTGCAGATTAGGGAAAAGAGCATCAACTGAAGCTAAGTTCATGCATCATCTAAGGAGTAAGTATAGAGATTGTGTACCGCCCATTCTAATTGCTGGTCATCACTTCACCGTGACAAGCCGACATCAAGATGCTGCAAGAGAATACCTTGAAGCATATAAACTAATGCCTGATAGTCCTTTAATTAACCTCTGTGTGGGTACGTATGTATTCATATTGTTCTCTTTCACTTTCCCAAATTTCTGAAATTAGTTAAATTGAAGGTTCACCTTCGTTGATACCTTTCAGGAGAGAAGCAAGAGTTTTTGAATCCTCGTAGTCGTATGGCAATCGGGACAAAGATGAAGAAGTTTATAAAAAGAAGTGAGCTATTCTGGCTCTATGGTTTTGGGTTAGACGAAATCCTTCAAAATTTTATGTTAAAGGGTATGATTTTGAGAAGAGTATTTTTCAACTAAAAAGAAGAAAACTGTCTCATAGAGTCATTCAAAGTAGCAATCTAAAAAAAGTTGTGATATTTTGAATAACAAGAGATTTAAAGTTGGTTTTATAAACTCTTGATTGAATAACAAGAGATTCTGGATTATTTTAAATGATTTTATATAAATTTTAGTTGAATAACATATGATTTCATAAGATTTTTAAAATTCCTTGATTGAATAACAAAGGATTTTAACAGTACTTTAAAATCCTTAAAAAAACAAGTTGAATACCTCCTCTAAGTGTAGAGAATCCTATGGAATCTCTCTCTTTCTTATTTCCTTTTTAACAAAGCTCTAACTATTGTATTAATACTACTTAAATAATTATAACCAATGATTTGGCGTGACCGACCTTAGCTCAGTTGGTAGAGCGGAAGACTGTAGTTGTTGCTGTAATCTTTAGGTCGCTGGTTCGATTCCGGCAGGTCGGATTTTCTTTTTTCTTTTTTTTTTAAATTTTAGTGTTTTACGGTTTTACCCATCATCAAATATTGTAAATCTCTCTTCTTTATCCATTCTTTTTCATTCTCATTTTTCTTAAATCCACCAATGAATCATAAACAAATTACATTAAACAAGCAATTAGATTCATAACTAAGATAATATATTATAAAGTAATGGCTACTCCATTAGCATCTCCAGATTGCAACAGATATTAGACAAGTACTTAACCGCTTTACATGCATGTTTGCCCTTCAACGTACACTATCCTATTACCCCTGCAAGACTATAATTCAATCTTTTTTCATGGCGATCCGTTCCTAAAAAGCTGCAATTTCTCATCGTTTAAGAGACCAAGCAGACCCGTTCCATTTACATGAGCGTATTTTACGTCTTGGAGCGGAAGATGACTCCACATTGGGAACCTTTGAGAGACGGCAAAATTCAAAGGATCTTGCAAGACGAGCTCCCGACTGGACTCGTCACAAGATGCAAATAGTTGTTGATTCTTTCCCTCACCAAAGTCTATAATCGCTGTTCTTGGCAGACGTATGTTATCTACAAAAGCTTGTGTGGATGACAGTTTCTGGTAATAAGAATCACCACCTCCTCTCTTCAGACTAACATGAAATCCATCTACACCATTACTATTGACTCCTCTTTGGGTCAACGAAGGTTGAGTCTGGACTGTATCTTCAGAAGATCCACCAACTCTCGGTCTATAAGAAGCCACTATATGATCACTGCGAGGACAATACGAGGATGATATGCAAACTCCTGGGTTTCCTGTTTCTGAAATTAATGATGGGCTACACACACACAGAAAAAAAAAACGAAACTATAACAAGTTAGAGCCTAAAAAATGTTTTGCTAAACTTCTCCAAGCAGATGCTAAAGTTCTGTGGGTTTGGTTTCATGAGATGTGAACAAGAATCAATGTCAGAGAAACACAAAACCTCACCTTCCCTCGCTGCCATTAATGTTCCACTGACACAGCCCGATAGAGGAAGCTGACAAGAGGGCACGGACATCAGAAGTTGGAGTGGAGTTGGTAGAGAGATGATGGATAGTATGTACTGGATTGGTTGTTAAGCCAGTCAACGATGCGAAAGGTCCCGTTGTTTGACGCCTGTCAAATACTAAAACCATTCCATTCTGTAGTCCAGCATAAATAGAGTGAGAGCTGTTGGGATCCCAGGAGCAAGACCAAGGTGCAGCTGGTAGATCATAGGATAAGACAGTGTTGTGGCTCTCCAAGCTTATAACAGATAATTTTTTTCCTAGAGAACCAAATACTGCAAGCCCGTTATTGTGAGGGGAAAGGTGAAGATCTTTAATTGCTCTTGTGGTAGGAGGCAGCAAAATATCATCAATCTCACCCGAATGTAGGCTCATCTGCAACATATACATATATTTTAAAAGACGTATAGTTTCATCATTTAAAACTAGTGTAAGATCAAAAATAAACGGGAACAACAGGAAAAAAAAAACCTACTTGTGTAAGCACAAATGTTCCACCAACACCTGAGAGCCTACGAGCCAATAACACAACTTTCCTACCACCATCTATGTCAAATAAACGGCCACCACTGACTAGCAAATCTCCCTACAAAAAATTGGATGAAAAGGATCTAATTTGCGTTAGACACATCAACACAACTGAAAACAGACAGTACTTCAGCCAAAAATTCTAAAACAATGGGACTGATATGGAACACTATACCACACCTGATGTCTGAAGCTGCAAGAAGTTGCATGTCCGTGATGTTCTTGGTAGTTTGTATGACCTGAAAGGCATGCACTTACAACTGTTTAGAAGTATATATGCATTAAATTTCAAGGAGAAAACAAAATCACTTATCCAACTTAGCTATAAAACCTCTATTACTGTTTGGGTAATTCAATGCCATGAGTTAAGTCCTAAGGTCAGAGTGGAAACAATCGCACAACAGCATATCAATTCTACTTGAACAACGATCCCATTGAGACAATTCATCCAACAAAATGGTGCAAGCATAGAAATGAAAAATATTGGATTTAAGGTAACACAGAAAACGCAACCATATAATATCGGATCTAATAAGTATATTTAATGTTAACAAAGCTGCCTGTGTTGCAACCATGAAACACGTAATTGTGTAATTACCATGTATATATTGATTCTGAGAAGCCACATTAGAGTTTCTCTGCGCACTCATAGCCATACTTTCCATATCAGCTATCTTCTGCAAAAACAAAATTTCTACCCTGATGCTTACTATAGGAGAAACATGTGTACCAATTTTGTGTAGAAAATAACAAACAAAGATACACGAACCAACTTATTATTCCAGATTTGGCTAGTTAACACTTAGCAGTAATCATAAACTATCATAATCTTTCCAAGCAGATAACAAAGTGTTAAGAATGACTACGTGGCAACAAACTCTTAAGAGTGTACCTTCTTCAGCTTATTAACTTCTAATCGTAGCTCTGCTTCCATTTTTTTCCATTGAGCTTCTTTGTTACTCCAACTTGCAGTCTGCGAAACATGTAAGAAGATATTATTAAACCCTACAATACTAGTATGAGGGGCTCACACATATGTTCCAGTCTACTGACAGACATAACCTACATAGATGACTTATACTGAACACATAGAGAGGTTTTAGTAATCCGGAAAATGTTCTTCTGAATGATTTAAAGCAATTCAAAGAACTAAGCTCAGATATGTCGTACCTTCTGTTCAATTGAACTTAACTTGGCCTCCAGAAATAAGATTCTCTGCGAATACAAAACAAGAATATCATTAGAATTTGATACTGTCATTTCTTATCATGTATGTAACTAGGAAAAATACACTCATTGTATTTACCTTTTGTGCTTCATCATCAACTGCAGCAACACGTGATGCATAGATTTTCCGGACATCTCTCAGGCTACATTTTCTAATGCATTGCGGACACTAAAAAAAAAAAAAAACCATTGTGACTCTATGAGCAAGATGAACTATCATCGAACAAACTACATAACAACAACCACACACCTTTCCTGCACTTCCCCGCTGCTGTAGCCACTTCTTGATGCAAGAAAACCCATACAAGTGTCCACATGGAAGACAACTTGAATCACACAAGTAAGAAGAAGAAAAGAGAAGACCCATTTAGTTGCATTCAAAATATTAGAGACGACCAGAGTAATCAAATAGTGGAAAGAGATGCTCAAAGACTTCGTTTGACAGAACCTAAATCTAATCAACTACGAACTAGATGATTACTGTTTAGGTAATCAAAAAAATTGATAGAACTGGATCATAAAATCATCAAATCGCTAAAGCCTATAGCCTTTAAAGAGAGTCCAAAGAGAGAAACCCAAAATTTGGAAATTGAGATTACCAGACTTGGTGTTCGCCATCGTTGGTCCAAACTTCCATACAAATCAAACAGAACAATCCCTCAGTCTCGCCGTGTTTCCATTCCACATCTTCCTGCGATCCTGAAGATGAACATATACCTTGTGACATTTTCTGATTCTCTTGGCTCTCCTTCTGTGAAACCTTAGGTGAGACTACAACATCCCTGGGTTGGCTTTCGGTATCTTCCTCCTCCTCCTCCTCCTCCTCCTCCTCTTCGCTTTGTTCGTCTTCTTCTCCATAGTCTTCTCCTTCATCCTCAGATTCAATGTATTGTGCAATTCTTACTCCGGGACCGGGGTAACGCCGGCGAGTCGACATTAGGGCTAAACCCCAAAAAATTAAGCGCCAATTGATAGTGTCCGTTTCTGCGGGAGTAGGACGATGAAGGCGACGTTTTCGCTGAGAAGATCTCGAAGAACAAATATATAACCGACCATCGAACCGTACCGGACCGAAATTTTGTTCGGTTCTAATCGGCATAAACCCGAAATTGCCGATCCGACCCGAATGCAAAATAAAAGGGAAAAAAAATGCGGTGAGCGTGGATCGAACACGCGACCTTCAGATCTTCAGTCTGACGCTCTCCCAACTGAGCTATCCCCGCTTATTGTTAGTTCATCGATACGAAATATTAATAATAGCAAAAATAAATGTCACCTCAAATTGGGTCGTAGTCTTCCATGAGAATGTTCGTTCGTGACTTTAGAGAAGAAAAGAGAGAGATTAGGAGAGGATGGGGAGAAGCATATTTTCCTTTTTCACTAAAAAGAAAAAAATGGCGATGGCGAGAAGCATCTCTTACATCACATCTACTCAGCTTCTCCCTCTCCATCGTCGTCCCAACATCGCCATCATCGATGTCAGGTACTCCCATAAGCGATTTTATTTCGTCGGGTTTTAGTTACTAATCTGATCTCTTTAGCAAATTTTAGTTCGAATCAGTCCGATTGGTCTTAGGGTTTGATTTTGCTCTTCCATGTAATAATACTGGTTTAGGAGAGAGAGAGAGAGTCCTTTTGCTTTTGAATTATGTTTAGTTCTGGGATTAGAGATTATTATGAACAAGTGGAATCTCAATGTTTTCTAAAAACTGGAACTTTGAAGAATCTCAATCGAAAAACATCAACTAGTAATAATCTCATGAGCTTAGGACAGAAGCTTTTGTGGTTAAGTAGTCTGAGGAGCGTAGAGAAAAGGCCCGATCTTTTGTAATTCTTTAAACTTAGGTTCTTCTTCTTATTCAGAGTTATGGCTAAAAGATCCAGACTTTGTATGACTATATTGTGTAATTGGGTTTGTTTTGTTTTGAAGGGATGAAGAGAGGAACTATGATGGGCATATAGCTGGTTCGCTACACTATGCGAGTGGCTCGTTTGATGACAAGATTTCTCATCTTGTTCAAAATGTCAAGGACAAAGACACACTTGTCTTCCACTGTGCCTTGAGCCAGGTGTGTGTGTTTTACTCTCTCTTTTCACTTTCCCACAATATCTTTTTCCCCCATAATGAAACAAGACATGATATAGCACTGTCCTGCAATGATTGAATAATGATAGGTTAGTTGATTCATGTTTCATAGGTTTGGGTTTTGCTTAGAAGGAGATCTGTATCTCTCTAACTTTCTGCAAATATGCATCAAAAAGTGGATCAAGTTTGCAAAATCCAACGGTCTTTTGTAATGTTTGCCTACTAGTCCATCTATTCTTTATGTATGCTTTGGAGTAGGAACATTCTTAAAAGAAATAACATCGATTAGCTGCTAGGTTCTAACACTCCAAATCATCAAGCGCAGTCCTTTATTTAGCAACCTTTGATTTGAGCCAGTTCTCACTTCTTTCTTCTGTCCTAAGTCCTAACACGAAAATGAAATGATTGCTAAGTTTTGATTGAATTCAAATCTTACTGCAGGTTCGTGGCCCAACTTGTGCAAGAAGGCTCGTGAATTATCTAGATGAGAAGAAGCAAGATAGTGGAATCAAAAACATCATGATCTTGGAACGCGGCTTTAATGGCTGGGAAGCTTCTGGAAAACCAGTCTGTCGCTGTGCAGACGTTCCTTGCAAAGGCGATGGCGCCTAAACACCCCCTACTACTGAACCATATTAGGGACCTAATTGATCTTTCCACATTGTCATCATCATGTATTAAAAAATGCTGAATTAAGATTATTATTCATAAAAATAGTCTCTTGCAGTTGTCACCAAATATGTTTTGGTTACAATGGGAGACTACAAACGTTACTATATCTGCAAATCACAATACTAAAAGGGCTCTTTTGGTATATTGTAACGTTTTATTGAGCGTCAAAGCCACGTTTATTATATCTTAACGCCGTCAATTAATAATGAACTTTTCGGTAACGCCGTCAAAACTTTCTCGGTGACTTTTGCTTTAATTGTAGATCAGATTTTTTAAAAGTCATAAAATAAAAGCAAAGCGACGACAACGACTTCAGGGGAAGTACAAAATCATCGCGCGATTCATTTTGTTTGTCGAAAATTCCCAATTCCTGAGTCAAGAACCCTAATTGCAAATATGGTTAGATTTGTTCGATTTCATTTTTTTTTTTTTAATTAATTCATCTAGTTTTCGATTTTCAGTATTAAAGTTTCTGAAAATTTCACAGGTTTGCGTTATGTGTTTGGTGCCGCTGTTCCTCGTCCCGCTCGTCAATTTAATGCCTCGCATCATCGATTTCTTCATGGTAAATCGCACTCCTTTCTTGAATTCGTTAAAGTTTCGTTTTTTTTTTCTTTTTCTTTTCTCTCCTCGACAGAATGATCAGATTGATTCTGTCGGAACTTGCTACAATTTCCAATTTTTTTAAGATGCTAAGATTGTTGCATTCAATTTAGTCTCAAAGGAGATAGCTTTATATCTGAAAGAAGAAAAGGAGATTACTTTAACAAAATCTGAGATTTGAAAGGGAAGAAGATTATCTTTTAGACTGTACTAATGTTTAAGATAACACAGTCTTTATTAGAGGTCATGGCTTTAGTGAATCTTGCAGGTAGTGTTTTCGTCTAATCATTTTGTTAACTCTTTTGAGTTTTGACTGTTAATACTTAATGACTAGGCGAAATTGTACGCGTGGCTTGGATGGGAGTACAGGAAGCCAGCGAGAGTTCCTCCAGCTTGTCCTTTCAAGCCTGTTGCTAATAATAACGACAACGCTACCAAAGTAAGTGAAAAGACTGACTCACTTGTTTGGCGCTTTTTTATCCAGACATACATTTAGTACTTTCTTAGTTGACTTGTTTCTTGGGTTGGTGAAAACATAGCTGTGATGCTTCAGTTGAATGTTTATACGGTTATACCTGATTGAATCCAACAATTTTGTATGATTCCATTAGCTCCCATGAAGTTCATTATTATATTACTCTTCTCTGAATATTTCACTTTGTATCCGGTATCTGACTTTTCACCCTTATATGTGTTTGCATTTGAATCTTATGTGTAAAGAACCTTTTTTGTAATAATAGGTGGCTGCTGAAACTGGAACTGAAGGTACAGAAACAATAGCTAAACCTGTAGTTGCGGAGGAGACGGGTGGGGTTAAGCAGGATTGAGCCCGAGTCTTTTTTCTTTTCAATAAAGCTTTTGTATTTGTGGATATGTTTTGGATAAAAGAAGCTGGAAGATGAAATTACCAATTGTGATAATCTTATACGTTGAAAACTTTTTGGTAATTTTCCCGTTAAAAATGCTATGTAAACAGGTCTTTTCTTATGTCTACTTCTCTTTCTTTTTTTGGTGTCTTGCATGTGGGGGGAGGAGATGTCGAATTCCTCAGTAAATTTCGGATCACTGTACTAGTTGAGCCCAAATCTGATCCAATCGAGTCATGCCTTCTTGTTGTATCCCTTTGTTTTCTTGTAAGTTTGTTTATTACGACTACTCGGTTTATTTGATTTGTGGTTATTGAGCTTACAGAGAAAGGCAGGCCGATGATGATTATTGGGCTTACTTACTTTTTAACATGCAGACAAAAACAAAAGAAAAACCGAAGTGATAAGAGAAAACAAAGGTTGCATTGTATCATAGCTAACAACACCAACGAGGTTTAGTCTTCTCCTAAGGGAGAGCCTTCTACTTCTCCATCTCAATCTCCATCTACGGTCTTCATCTTCATCTTCCTCTTCCTCAACTTCTCCATCTTCTTATCCTTCTTGTCCCTCTCGATCTTCATCTTCATCCTCTTCAGCATCTCTCTCGCCCACTCCGTCTCCGGCTTCTTCATCTTCTTAGTAACAGGGTCAATAAAAAACCCTAATATAAAGTGTAAACCACGAAACTAATGAGAGGTTTTAATTTGCATAACAAAAAAAAAAATCAAATAAGCAAGAGCAAATTTATTATGTACTTGGGTGCATCTTGCCACAGGAATTGGTGACGCCCTTTCTTTTCGGGGGGCCGGGTACAACAAGTGCAACAGAAAGAGTCCTATTTCCCATTTTACATCCATTTAGTTCCAGCGCCTTTTCTACACATCTTTCTCCTTTTATAAAAATGTCAGCAAAACCGCTGTAAAATACAACAGAGAGATAGAGGGAAACTTTAGTTAGTTAGAATTCAATATAACTTTGGAGAGTTGGGAAAAAACAATTTGTAGCTAGGAAGAAAAAAGCCACACACAAACCTATCACAGATAACAGCAACCTCCGAGACCTCTCCACATGAAGAGAAATGTCTACATAGCGCGATCTGGTTATCAATCTTAGGAAGCGAAGTGTCAATTCCTCTAGTGCGGACCCTAATTAAAATAATGATATTGAATTATTGATTATTCAAGGAGAGAAATAACCAAATTAGTTACATGACAAAGCTCTGGCTAGAAAACATATATGTAACAGATACCTAAGAATTAGTAGTACATCCTAATATTTACTTGCAGAAGATAAAGATATAATATTAATTATCAAAATGTACCTTTGTGCTTCGGCAGTAGTAGCAAAAGACCTAGGATAAGGAAGATCCCAGGTTGCAGGCTTAACGATTGCAGTCCATCGTCCCTAGTCAGTTCCATTAAGTTTCAACGCCTTTTCTTCGGGAGCTCCTCCCTCGAACCTCAGGAAGGATATAAATTAATCTTTTAGTTTGCTTAAACCAAAAAACACATGATGATTTTAATACATTACCAAGCACCATTACTTTTCACGAGCCATTCCGCCACATGACGAATAGTGACGTTGACGTACCATATAATTATTATGATAAAATTGGTTAAACAATCAAAACGTATGTCAATAAAGCTTTTTGTATTTGTGATGTTTTGGATAAAAGATGCTGGAAGATGAAATTACCAATTGGTCTTTCTTATATGTTTACTTCTCTTCTTTTTTTTTTTTTTTTTTTTTTGTTGTTGTCTAGAATCTTTTGCTGGCATGTGGGTAATGTCGAATCCCTCACTAAAACTCGGATCACTGTACTGGTTGAGCTTTAAACACTTAACTTGAGATATAACCACTTTTTAAAAAATTAAAGTCATCAAAATCCAATCCAATCCAATCCAATCGAGTCCTGCCTTGTTGTTGTATGATGTATCCCTTCGTTATCTTCTAAGGTTGTTATTATGATATTATCCCACCCATAGTAAAATTTTGGAATATAAAATTTAAAAGATTTTGTCTATAGCGACTACTCGGTTTATTTGATTTCTTTCATCATTAAAATCTAATCTAGTGATGACCACTTGTCACTATCCTTCTTGTAATGTCATGTTAATTTCAAATGGATAATGAAATTCATACATTATGTGTTTATTTTTATTTCTAAAGCATCATCTTTCACTAGGCCTATCATTTACGTAATGTTTTATAAAATAAAATAAAATAAAATTATAGAAATTAAGTCGTTTTTTTGTTGTTGTTGTTGTTGTTGCATAATCAGAATAATGATCATTATTCATATATGGACCAAATAGTTAAGTTGCGAGCACTTCACTCAAGCCACGTGCACACAAGAACCATCACACTTACGCTAACGTTTAGGATAAAAACATAAAATGTGATTTCAAGAAGATAATTAAACAAAAAAAAACATCAAAAACTATTTTAAAAACATTTTTTTTTAATAATAATAATATCGTCGTGTCTTTGGTTGTGAATTGAAGAGAATTTTTGAATAACAAAGTGAAATTTCAAAAATATCGTAATTATATTATTTTTGTCTGTTTCCATTTTAATTTCTCTCTTCTCTCTCTCTCTCTCTCTCTCTCTCGCTCACCGGAAAAATTCGCTGTCCAAATCTCCGAGGATCTCTTCGATCAATCCAACGGTTTAATTTCACCATTTTCAGATCTCACAGAAAGCAAACTCGAAGATTGATACAGAAGAAGTGTAGTGGAAGAAGGTTCTTCTTCTTCTTTGTTGTTGTAAAGCAATTTTTGAATCTGAAATACTTAAGAGATTCATTCAATTCATCTTTCATTTCGTTTCACGCTTGATTCAATTTTGAGTTCGCGAAACTTAGGGTTTCTAAATAGGGAGAAACAACAACTTAGGGTTCTCTCTCTGAAGCCATGTTTAAGAAGATCATGAAAGGTGCACATCGAAAGGCCTCTAGAACTGAGGCGAATGATTCGTCTATGTATGGGTTTGATCCACCAGGTCATGGATCCAACAATATGGTTGTAAATCACGCATCTCGTGGTTCACTGCTTCCTTCTTCTCCAGGTTCAACAACGGCACAACCCCATCCTCCTCCTCCTCCTATGTATTCAGTCGAGCCTCTTCCTTTGTTCAGAGACGTTTCTGTTTCCGAGCGTCAATCCTTGTTCTTGAGGAAACTCCAGATTTGCTGTTTCCAGTTTGATTTCACAGATACGTTGAAGAACGCGAGGGAGAAGGAGATAAAAAGGCAGACTTTATTAGAGCTTGTTGATTTCATTCAGTCTGGTGCAGGGAAGCTCACTGAACTCTGTCAAGAAGAAATGGTTAAAATGGTTTCGTTTAATATATTCAGGTGTCTTCCTCCTGCTTCACATGAGAATACAGGTCAAGAGCCTGCTGATCTCGAGGAAGAGGAGCCTTACTTGGAGCCATCTTGGCCTCATTTACAGCTTGTTTACGAGTTGCTTCTTAGATACATTGTTCCTTCTGACACAGATACTAAAGTTGCTAAACGTTATATTGACCATTCCTTTGTGTTGAAGCTTCTTGAGTTGTTTGAGACTGAAGATCCTAGAGAAAGGGAGTACTTGAAAACGATTCTTCATAGGATTTATGGCAAGTTTATGGTCCACAGGCCCTTTATTAGGAAAGCAATGAATTATATATTCTATAGGTTTATCTACGAGACTGAGAGACATAGCGGGATTGGGGAGCTTTTGGAGATTCTTGGTAGTATTATCAATGGGTTTGCCTTGCCAATGAAGGAGGAGCACAAGCTTTTTCTGATCAGGGCGTTGATACCGCTGCATAAGCCGAAACCTATCGCAATGTATCATCAGCAGTTGTCTTACTGCATTGTTCAGTTTGTGGAGAAAGATTATAAGCTTGCGGATACAGTGATCAGGGGATTGCTAAAGTTTTGGCCTGTGACAAACTGTACAAAAGAGGTTCTCTTTCTTGCTGAACTTGAAGAGGTTCTGGAGGCAACACAAACTGTTGAGTTCCAACGCTGTATGGTCCCTCTGTTCCAACAGATTGCTCGATGCCTCAGTAGCTCTAATTTTCAGGTTAGTAAAATCTCGTATCGTATGGCTTGGTTTCTCTTTTCAATCTGCTCGTTAAAATTTCTCATTTTTGGAGCCTTTCCTGTTTAGCTTCTTGTATGAAAAGGCTTATGTTGTGTAGTAATTTTGCATATCGAGGCAATGATCTAGGCCTATTACCTCAAACTCATGTTCTGACTCCTCATTTGAAAAAAGTACTGTAATTTATGTGCTTGGCATTGTTGTCATAGTTTTATTTGTTTGCTTGTTGTTTCTTCCAATATCCCATGCTTCTTCAGTAAACTGAATCTGTTCAGTAGCCCATATCTGTTGATAGGGTTATCTCATGCAATTGCTATTACAATCTGCTAAATGAATTATTTGATTCTTACATTAATCGTCTCGTGTGTCACTCGTCTTGATTTAGCTCTGCCAGACAACCAACTCCGCTGAATTGATTGAAACCTTTGTTTGTGGTTTGTTCATGCATGATTGAATTCTCTTTGCACATCATGGTTTCATCTTCTCTACAAGGGGTTGATAGCTTAAAGTTTAACCAAACATATTGCTTGAATTACTAAGGAAATTTTTCAATCTCTCATACTCAAGTGCTGCATATATTATCATGCAATGCAGGTTGCAGAACGAGCTCTGTTCTTATGGAACAACGAGCACGTAGTGGGTCTAATTGCTCAGAACAGAAGCGTGATCCTTCCTATCATATTCGGTTCGCTGGAGAAAAACACGGAATCTCACTGGAACCAAGCAGTTCACGGTCTAAGCGCGAATATAAAGAGAATGTTCATGGAGATGGACCCTGAACTCTTTGAAGATTGCCAGCAACAGTACGAAGAGAAACAAGCCAAATCTAAACAAGTGGAAGAGCAACGCCAAGATAGGTGGAGGAGATTAGATGAAGCAGTAGAGGAGCGAGAAAGAGAAGATCCTATGATCACTTCTTAGAAGAAAAACAGTTACCAAATCATCCAATTAATAATATTCTTTTACTTCTTCACAATTTCACTAATAGTTGCAAAATATTATATTTTAATTATTTATTTTGAAGGTCTGGAAAAAAAAGGTCCTTAAATCAAGCCATTAGAATTTTTTTTTTTTTTTTCTCTTTTGAAAATCTTTTTTATGGTGATTCTGATTTCTCAATCCATATTTAAATTGTACTCAACAAAATCTAAATTTGATAAGAAATTATGGGAAAGTTAATTTAAAAATTGAAATAAAATTAATATTGGTTATCTTATTGACATGTGTGAAGTAAATCTAATGCAACCAATGATGCACTCCAACTAATATCAAAATTTTAGACAGCGGGATTGGGGAGCTTTTGGAGATTCTTGGTAGTATTATCAATGGGTTTGCCTTGCCAATGAAGGAGGAGCACAAGCTCTTTCTGATCAGGGCGTTGATACCGCTGCATAAGCCGAAACCAATCGCAATGTATCATCAACAGTTGTCTTACTGCATTGTTCAGGTTGCGGAAAAAGATTATAAGCTTGCGGATACAGTAATCAGGGGATTGCTGAAGTTTTGGCCTGTGACAAACTGTACAAAAGAGGTTCTCTTTCTTGGTGAACTTAAAGAGGTTCTGGAGGCGCAACACAAACTGTTGAGTTCCAACGCTGTATGGTCCCTCTGTTCCAACAGATTGCTCGATGCCTCAGTAGCTCCGATTTTCATGTTAGTAAATCTCCTATGGCTTGGTTTCTCTTTTCTATCTATTTCTCAAAGGTTTCTCATTTATGCATATGAACCTTTGCTGTTTAGCTTCTTGTATGAAAAGGCTTATTTTGTAATTTTGCATATCGAGGCAATGATCTAGGCCTATAACCTTAAACTCATGTTCTGACTCCTATGGTTAGCAGCAGCACATAATGTGGAATTCCTATAGAAGGTTACTCATCTGCTCTGTTCCTCTTGTCTGATAATGGCTTCCATTCTTGTTTAGATCTCTGAATTTCTGAATTATATCAAAGATTCTTGAGCCATCTCAAGATTCTCCATCTCTAGCCTCTTCTTCCTCTCCATATCCAACTTCACCTTATTCTCCTTACGCATCTGAATCTCCTTGTCCAACTTGGCCAGCTTAATCTTCATCTTCTTCTTCTTGTTCTCATTCATCTCCATCTCAATCTCCATCTCCAACTTCTTCTTCTTATTCTCGGACGCCCTGATTAAGACACCTAATATATAAAATAATAAAATAAAGTTATAAACAACGCAACTGGTGAGAGAAAAAAGAATTATCTAAAGAAGAGCAAAAAAAAAAAATTGATGTACTTGGGAGCACATAGCCAGTAGTAGTGCAGAGACGCTCTCTTTTGATTACTATGTCTCCCGGTTGCGGCTGATTAGGTTCAACTGCAAGATTCATTCCTCCCATGTTACATCCATTAAGATTAAGCGCCTTGTCTACTACACAACTTTTTCCCCTAAGATAAATACAAGCTACTGGAATGCTGCAAAAAAAATTTAAAAAAAGGGTCTTTAGTTAGAGAGAAATCGATAACACTAGAGAGCTTGGGAAACAAAACACACAAACTTGGGAGAAGGCACAAACCTAGAAAGAACCCGAACTTGCCAGACCTCTCCACATGAAGAGAAATGATCACAGAGCGCCATCTGGAGATCAATCTCAGGAAGTGAAGTGTCAAACCCGGTAAGGCGGACCCTAAAATAATTGATTGCATTGCACGAGAGAAAATATTATTATTATTAACATCTGGACACAAAGATGCAAACGCATCCTAAATAATAATAATAGTAATAATATTGATTTTACCGATGTATTTTTGCTTGGTTAGCAGGACAAGGAGGATCCATGTATTCTGTCTGAGAGGGTGCGGCCTTAACGATTACAGTCCATCCTCCAACGTCAGTTCCATTGAGTTCCAATGCCTTTTCTTCGACACCTTCTCCAGACAAGAACATGAAGGAAACACTGTAAAACAAAAACAAAGTTTATTTATTTTCTGAGTTTATTACCAGAGCATTTAAAAACATGAATGAGAGAAAGAGAGAGGGAAATTAAAAAAGGTACCTCTTAAGGATACCGTTTTTATAGTCTCTGGGAACATAAATATGACCGACCCTTCCGCATGAAGAGAAGTGTTTCTTCAGCGCGAGCTTGAGAGCATACTCACAGAGCCTCGTGTCATATCCCTCCACGGATATAGTCGTCCTAGGGAACAACAATATGCAGCAGCAAGAGATAATCTTATATCATCAACACCTGACAAACGCAAAATTCCCAATATATATTTAGGTACCGGGGTTGGGGTTGGGGTTGGGGTTTGGGTTTCGGAGAGTCTGCAACAACACGATCGTTCAAATCCAGCGATTTCAGATCCTACAGTTCCTAACCTCATAAATACTTTTTTCTTACAATACTTGGAAACAGAGTTTAAGCAAAGAGTGAAGAGAAAGAAGAAATCCATAAGGAGAAGAAAAATTACTCTTCTTATGCCAGCAGATTCGTCCATGGTGATCAAACTTGACAAGAGCGGCAGCGCTAGGGATTCGAAATATTTTATTTTTATTTTTCAGATCTAGGGATTTTGATTTCAACAACGGTTTTTTCCTTTTTGTGAATCTCACCCTTATTTATATTATCTAGTTACGAACAAACTGTTGGGCCTTTAATTTAGTGTAGGCCTGCGTTAAGCCCATATATAGTCCTAATAATCTTCTTATCCCTCAAGAGGGTTCGTTCGTCAAGCATTGAGTATTCGAGGGATTTGCTTTTTGCTACGTCATTGATAAATCTAAATGCGACCAATGAGAGGCAATGACGTCATACCTTAATATCCACACACACAAAAAAAATCATTATAATATCAAATCTTTTTCGTTTACTACCAAAACAACCGTAAAAACACACACACACCCATAAACGGTTACGCAACCGCGACATGACGGACGGCGGTATTGCTACCGGAAAGTAGATGGGAGAGTTCGAGACCACCACACCTAGTGGTGTTTCCATACCCAGCACAAGGCCACTTACTTCCTCTACTTGACTTAACTCACCAACTCTGCCTCCGTGGAGTCAACGTCTCCGTCATCGTCACTCCCGGGAACCTCACTTACCTCTCTCCTCTTCTCTCCGCTCATCCGTCCTCCGTCACCTCCGTCGTTTTCCCTTTCCCTCCTCATCCCTCACTCCCTCCCGGCGTCGAGAACGTCAAAGACATCGGGAATTCAGGAAACCTCCCGATCATGGCTTCTCTTCGTCAGCTTCGAGATCCAATCATCAACTGGTTCCGATCTCATCCAAATCCTCCGATCGCTCTCATCTCCGATTTCTTCCTCGGTTGGACTCACGATCTCTGCGATCAAATCTCTATCCCTCGCTTCGCTTTCTTCTCCATTAGCTTCTTCTTAGTCTCAGTACTCCAGTACTGCTTCGAGAACATCGATCGGATCAAATCAGCGGATCCAGTTCATCTACTTGATCTTCCTCGTGCTCCGATTTTCAAAGAAGAGCATCTTCCGTCTATAGTCCGGCGATGTCTCCCAACTCCGTCACCGGATCTCGAAACCATCAAAGACTTCTCCATGAATCTGTTGAGCTACGGCTCTGTTTTCAATTCTTCTCAGGTTCTGGAAGATGAGTATCTCGAGTACGTGAAACAGAGAACCGGTGGTCATGATCGGGTTTTTGTAATCGGGCCGCTTTGTTCAATCGGGTCGGGTCTTAATTCGGATCCGGGTTTTATAGATCCGGATTTGCTGAGTTGGCTTGACGGATCCCCAGACGGGTCTGTCGTCTACGTTTGTTTTGGGAGTCAAAAGGCGTTGACTAAAGGCCAGTGTGATGCTTTGGCTCTAGGTCTTGAGAAAAGCATGACCCGGTTTGTCTGGGTGGTTAAGAAAGATCCGATACCCGACGGGTTCGAGGATCGGGTATCTGGACGGGGTTTGGTGGTTAGAGGATGGGTTTCCCAGCTGGCGGTCTTGCGACACGTGGCGGTTGGTGGATTTTTGAGCCATTGTGGATGGAACTCGGTGCTTGAAGGGATAACGAGTGGGGTTGTGATCTTGGGCTGGCCTATGGAGGCGGACCAGTTTGTGACCGCGAGGCTGCTTGTGGAGAATTTGGGTGTTGCGGTTAGGGTTTGCGAAGGAGGAGAAACTGTTCCCGACCCGGTTGAGTTGGGTCGGGTGATTGCGGAAACGATGGGTGTGGGAGGATGCGAGGTGGCTGCTCGGGCTGAAGAGATACGTCGGAAGACTGAAGTGGCCGTGACGGAGGCAAATGGAAGCTCTGTTGAAGATTTACAAAGACTTGTCAAAGAATTTGGAAAAGTCTAAGTCAAACTCTATCACTAGATGTAATTAACTAATTTAATTATGTGATCGAGTGGGGGATTTTGTAAAATGTTTACCATTTGTTTTGATTCTAAAATCCAATTGATGTCTTTCGGTACTAAATTTGAAGAACCGAAACTATAACCGATAGGATTTGAATGGTAACAAACTTACAAAGGGTGGGACAAAACACGTATGAAAGAAGACTAGCATAGAAACATGATCTTAGCTAGTAAACATCTTTAACTAAATATATGGATCATGGATTATTATCATTATCACCCCAAGACTCCCTTGGAATGCTATGGTGGTTATTGACATCGGCCTCAACCTCTTCTCCGGATACCTTCTCTGTTGTCAGAATTCTCCGTGTACCAGTCACGGCTAGCTCCTCCAATGGTCTTACCACTACGGTTACCGTGAGCAGTAGAAGTAGCAAGAGCGAGCAAGCCTTGGTCGTCATAGCTTATATATAGTTTAATCAAAATCTCTTATTTGAATCATCCAACAAATATATGATTAGGGCACTATATATGTAGTAAGGGTACGTACTGATTTATTTATTTAATTCACCACATGAAATATTTATGCACAAATGGTAGTGCGCATTATAGTTCTTTTTATTTTGTTCTGTTTTATTATATCAAATCAAATCATTCAGGTGGTGGTGAACTGATAAAATCCAAGAATCATTTATCCACCAATCAGGATGCACCACCTTCACCATCAAACTAGGCACGATGGAATCGCGTCACTATGCAAAATTAGGTAATAACATGCTTGATGCAATTAACAAATTAAGATACAAACTAATGGAGCTTATCAAGATATTTTTTTGTTTAAAATGCCAATATTATTTTCATATTGTATCAGTATATGATTACATACAGATATTACATTAAGAAAAGTGGAGTGTGTAAAAATTGATGACGTCTTTGCTTGTATGATATTGTTTCTCAAGGACAGCTAGCTATAATATTTCTTAAGGAAAAACAGAGTGAATCATACCACATTAATATGGATTCATGGACCAGGTCAATATTATATATAAAAAAATATTGTTAACCATGTTTTTATATATGTTTATTTTGTACCATATTTCGTGAATTTCGTGCACCAAGCCTCCAAGATAGCTAAGCTAGCATCTTCTCATATCATTTATGCATGTCTGACTAAAACTATAGTATTCAGTCGTCATAGTTGTATAATTAAATTTGGTATATACAAATTTAAAAGTCGACTCGACCAACTAAATTAACTGATCTATTATTGGTTAAGAAACCAACCTACTAGTTGATGTTAGAGATCGAGTATTTTCCAAGTCCTAATTAGAGAGAGCCTTCTCCTTCTCCATCTTATTCTTCTTCTTATTAAGTAACAACCTAATAATATAAAGAAAATAAACAACGAAACTAATGAGAGGTTTTTATTTGTTAACAAGAAGAAACTAAGAAGCAAGAGCAAATGTACGTACTTGGGAGATAGGTGATGCGCCTCCTTCTTCGGGACACAGCAGGTTCATCAACAACAAGAGTCCTTTCTCCCATGTTAGATCCACTTAGTTCCTTGGCCTTTTCTACACATGTTCTTAGCGTTTGTTGTTTCAAAGGTTACATTATTGTATCACAGTTAAAAACACGAAAGAGGGTTAGTCTTCTCCTAAGAAAGAGCCTTCTACTTCTCCATCTTCTTCTTCTTCTTATTAAGTAAACGACCTAATATAAAAAGAATAAACAACGAAACTAATGAGAGGTTTTTAATTTGTTAACAAGAAGAATCTAAGAAGCAAGAGCGAGCAAATGTATGTACTTGGGTGGCTCTCGCCATCAGAATCGGTAGTACATCCAACAAAAAAAAAAAAAAAAAGATTTGCAAAAGAAAATATTTATCAAAAGTTACCTGTCTGTGTGTTCTGTTTTCCAAGTCAAGGGATTATAAATATCAACGTCAGGATTAACATCGTACGGTTTCGCAAAGGGTGCATGCTTAACAATTGCAGTCCATCCTCCCACGTCAGTATTATTAAGTTTCAACGCCTTTTCTTCGGCAGCTCCTCCCTCGAACCTCACGAAGGCAACACTGATGTAAAACGATCGAGTACAATACATAAAAAAAAAAAAACAAAAAAAACAAAAAAATAGTATTTTTGAGATTATAATTAAAACATGAATGAGAGAGCCTGGAAGGGAGGGAATTAATAAGAAGCCACAAATAAAAGAAAGAAAAGAAAGGTACCTCTTGAGGATACCCCGTTCATAGTCTTTGGGAACACAACAAATTAATATCCATCCACAAGAAGAGAAATGTCTTTCCAACTCAAGCTTGACATAATAAGCTGGAAGCTTAGTGTCATATCCCTCAACGGAAATCGTCGTAATAATGCTAATTGTTCAAAACAATTTGATTTTGACATCAATACTATGATATCATCAACACAGACAACAAAAGGGAAAAAAAAATTCCCAAAAATAATATATATAGTATGTACAAAATAAATTTTACCGGCGGCGTTTTGAAGCGTCTGCAACACTGTCATTCAAATCCAGCAATTTCAGACCCTAAAAAAGGTACAAAAGATCTAATCAGAAATTCTACTGATCGCCTCAGAATATAGTAATTTTCTTACATATATACTTCATGATCAGAAAACCATATTAACTAATTAAATAGAGAAGCAGGAAGAAGATGATGAAGATTACTTTGATGGCGGATTCTTCCATGGTGATATGTTGACAAGAGCGACTACTTCTACCTACCTAGGGTTCCAAATATTTTTTTCAGATCGATCTTTGGGATTTTATTCAGACGATTTAAGATTTCGTAGTGCGTTCTGTTTTTTATTTTATTTATAATTTTCTACGGTTATTATTTCACTACAGCACTATTAATTCTAGGTTTTCTACGGTTAATGTCACAAACTAACCGATTCCGGTTTTTCTTTTTGAACTCTTGATGTATGACTTATATGGGACATTCAGGCCAAACAGAAGTAAATGTGTATCAGAAATTCTACGGATCGCCTCATAGTATAATACGATAAAACCTAATGTTGGGACCAAGACATTTTATTAATTTATAGTGATATTAATTTATAGATATATTTTTAATTGTTTTTTTTTAAATTATGAATTGGAACAATTATAGCAAAATAAGATTAAACTTTCGGATGTTATAAATTTTATGGTTTAGGAATTGAACTTGTAATATTTATAAAGCATTATTGACAATAAATTACAAATACTATAAACAAATTGACTTATACACATGACATACATAAATTCAAATTTATGAATAATAATAATATTAATTCTCATATTTTAATAATCTGTCTAATTATCAAATTGTAAATGATGCATATCTAAAAATTAAAACTTTAAAATTTAATTATTTGTATGACATGTTATAAAATATTTTAGAGATATCATTATAGTTTGAAAATACAACATTACAAATGTTCTATAGAAATGAGTTTTAGGAGAAACATACACTATTATATCAGTATATATATATATATATATATATTTACATGATTATTAATTTATAATATTATTAGGACCATATTTTACATTGAGATTTCAAAAAAATTATTATCTTATTATCTTATCGAATATTGTTAATTTTTACACTGGCCCGACTTGGGACCAACAAAATTTATTAATTTATAGTGATTATTAATTTATAGAGTATTAATTTATAGAGGTTTTACTGTAGTTGAAATTCATTTTATTTATATTGTATTGTTTACATAAAATATAATTTATGTAATTGTTTTTAAAAGTTTTTTTTGATAAAATATTATACAATAAAATCATATGCTAAATATGAAGGTTTGAAAAAAACACATATTTTGTAAGTTTTATATTGTTAATGATTCTAGATAAGTATATGTACTATAACACTGGTTAAATTTTATTTCGTAATCTATCTTGTAACCCACTATTTAACTTGTAACCAATCAATCTATCAATTTCGTAATCTATATTTGGTTAACATTGTGGTCTATCGATAAAATCTGTGGAAAATAAATTTGTAATATTGTGTTTAAATATTTTTGGAAACAACGTGATATAAGACTAAAATCTTCCAAAAATACAGTTTGGAATATCCATGATTTTATTTGTTACCATTAATATATCAATTATCAATTTGGAATATACTTAATATTTAGTTGTAACCATTAATATTAATATATGGATTAATCTATAATCTATTTGTAAGCACTTGTAACCATTTATTAAAAATATAAAGTCTACGAAAACTATGTTGTATACTTCCCTTTTATTAAAAAGAGGATTTTCTTACAATAAGACAACCATCACTTAATTAATAAATAGAGAGAAGTATTGGTTTATGTAAATATGCTATTTGGTTCAGATAGTTGGTTTAGCATACGGTTTAGATACTTGTATATAACAAACTTCTTCTTCCTCATTCTCTCTCGTTTCCAACAAGAAGCAGAGGTTAATCAAAAAGAGCGATTGAGTTAGAAGAAAACCGGCTCATAATTAAGAAGAAGAAGAAGAAGAACAGTTTAGTTTATAAAGAAAGAAAGAAAGAAATGCTTTCTTGTGCAGAAAAAAAAGCATTACTTAGTAGAGAGACGACACAGAGGTTAATCAAAGAGTGAGTAAGAAGAAAATCCATAAGGAGAAGAAGATTACTTTGATGTTAGATTCGTCCATGGTGGTACGTTGACAAGAGCGACTTCTAGGAATCGAGCGATATTTCAGATTTAAGGATTTAGGTTTGAACAAGGTTTTTTTTTGTTTTGGAACATAATCCTTCGTTTATATTTTTAAAGTTACGAACAAACGGTTGGGCCTTCAATTTAGTGCAGGCCTGCATTAGGCCCATATAATCTTAATCTTCTTATTAATCAAGAAGGATCCCGGTTTTATAGAACAAAACTTGAGTAAATGAGATATATTTGTATCACGATGTAAATATACAATATTAAAAACACATGGGTCATTTGCAGTATTTTGTCTAGGTGATCCTTGCAAGTTGCATCCACTACTACTTAACGGTTTCTGACAAGTCGTGCCAAAAAAGGTTTTGTAATTAGAATACATATGATGGGTGACGACTAATTTATGTTGATGAAGAATTAAAAAAAAAAGTAGTATATGCTTTGCTTAGGGTGAGTAGTGAAGCTAGCTAGTTGGCAAGTTATGGCTTCTTTTGGCGGCCAAGCAATGCTCTCTCTTTCACACACAACACAACACAAACTATCCTCGACGCCAAGACTTCAATCAATTCCTCCTAAATTCGATTATTTTAAATACTATATCTGATTTTAATATTGCGATACTAGCTTCACAATACACTCAAAATTATTCTTCTCAATAATCTATTCTATTTGTAATTATACGTTAGCAAGATTTAATCATAGAGAGCCTAGGACAACTATTGTGTATTAGAGTTGAATGAGTAAAAAGTTGGATATCAATCCAGCTCTAAGAAACTCGTTATTTTGCTTACTTTTGCAGAAATTTCTATCGAATTAATATGCAGAATGAATATTTTATAAATGTTTTCCTGAATTTTATAGATTGCTGCCACCGAGTTATTGGTATACTACAAAGACCTAGACTACAGTTTACACATTAAAACAAAATATTTAACAAACTATAAGATAAGGGAGGTTACTTCACCAAATACATATTATTAGGTAATCACAAGATTAATAATGGGTTTGATCAAATAATTGGGTGACATCTTAGAAAGAGGCGCAAACATAGGGAGTGATATTATATATTTAATTCGTTTTTAGCTAATATCACTACAATTATATATTAAATATAAGTATATAACTAGGATCATGATTCATAATTGTGTGTGTTGTGTAATTGTGGGTTGGCTCAACTGCACATGAACTACTCGACCCCAAAATTCGATTGCCTTTTACTTTCCAATCAATTAACTTAATTAATTTAATCAGCAAGTTAAGTTCAGTGTACATAAATCCACAATGATTAGTAGTATTGAAAAACAGGATTAGAATTTGACGTATTATCAAGTTAAATGTGTACTTTAATAGCTTTATATATATCATAGTTGGACGACTCAAATCATAAAAATTTGTTGCATCACGTCAACTTAAGTTTGTAGGAACTTGTAATATATATGCTGCTAACCGAATTGTGAATATTGTGGTAACCGTGTTGCGTGTTAAACCTCCTATTTGATTGTGGCTGACTTTTAACTATCAATATGAACATGTGGACTACAAGATTGTTACTAAAGTTTTAGGATTTTTATTAGTTGATGATAATGTAGAATAGATAATAAATAAATTGAATGACATATTTAGAATACGCAATCCAAATTTGATTTCTTCTTAATCTAATACACTACATTCCAAGTGTCAAAAATTGAAGTTCAAATATTAGAAAAGATGTTGCACTCAGATTGTGTAGGATGATGACACTCTTCTACTAACAGAAAAAGAAAGTCATAGTTTTCCTTCTTATAAAGAGAAAAAAATCTGCAAAGATTAGTGCTGGCAATGAATCCATATTTTTGTTACTAGCTAATGTGTACCTATGGAATTTATAATTAAGGATGCTTATGAGTATTTAATTTGATAAAATACTAATCAATTTTTTATGTGATTCATAAGACAAGCAAAACAAAAGTTAACCAAAAGAAGAGATATAATTTAAATATTTGAAAGGAAATAAAAGAAAAAAAACAAGAAGAGAACAACAAGTGGTTCCAGGCTTGCAAACCAAAACTTCCAGAAAGGAATCCTTCACCAAAAGTTATTTTGGGGTTTGCTTCTTTTCTCATCTTTTCTCTCTTACCCATTCATTATATATACACACAAATGAGTACTATGTGTATAAACAAATACAATCACATATTTATAAATATAGATAGATACTAAGACATATAAACCAAACCCACCAAACACTCTTTGATACTTCTATCTCTCTCTCTCTCCATAAATACATATATCTCTCTCTCTTTGTGTTCTTGAAATACAGAGAGCCAATCAAGAAACGGAGGATCATGACAAGTGTTCTTGAGGAGAGTGGAGACCATGCGCGTCTTGTTCTCCTCATCAAGGGCAAACGCACCAAGCGTCAGCGTTCTGCTTCTCCTCTTATGACCGCAGTCTCCAGCGTTTGCAGCGGTGAGCGATCGTCACTGGTGGAGGCGAGAGAAGAAGAAGCAGCTGGTGAAGTCGAATTCCAAGGAGCTACGGATGAAGACGAAGACATGGCGAACTGTCTAATGCTATTGTCGCAAGGACATAAAGCAAAGTGTAGTGGCGATCATAAAATGGGTTTCTTTATCAACAAGAAACCGGTGGCTTCTCTAGGGTTAGGGCTAGACGACGGTGATTACCAGTGCAAAACGTGTGATAAAAGCTTCCATTCGTTCCAAGCGCTAGGAGGGCACAGGGCTAGCCACAAGAAGCCCAAACTCGGAGCAAATGTTGTTTTCAAATGCGACGAGAAGAAGACCGCATCTGTGTCTGCCGCTGAAACGGTGAAAGCAGGAGCTGTAGGAAGCTTTCTTTCGCTACAAGTGACTAGCAGTGACGGTAGCAAGAAACCTGAGAAAACGCATGAATGTTCAATCTGCAGGGCCGAGTTTTCTTCAGGACAAGCCTTAGGAGGTCATATGAGGAGACATAGAGGTTTGACGATAAACGCAAACGCAGCTTCAACAATCAAAACAGTGATATCATCATCACCATCATCAAGTCATCATCATCATGAAGAATCTAAACGGCCAAAGACCTTTCTCCAATTAGATCTGAATCTTCCAGCGCCAGAAGATGAACGCTGCTGCGACAAACCTAAATTCACGTTTGCGCCCAAAGATCAGATTCTTCTCTTCGCGGCAGCGTCCAATTCTTTGATTGATTGTCATCACTAATTAAGTAGTTCTTTGTAATTACTTTTTATGACCTTGATATGTTTACATCATTAACCCTCCTCTTATTATTATTGTCATCTCATTCTTGTAATTTGACATTGATTCAATTAACTTCAAATTATTTCATTCTTTCAAACTATTCATTTCTCCATGCACATTTCTAATAAATCATCGATCGAGGTATTATATAAATGCAATACTTAGCTTTGGGAGAATGATTAAAGGATTCTGATGAGGATGTTCCTTGGAGAACGGAAGAAGCATGTGACGATGACTTTCGCATAAAGTCACTTCGTTTGTTAGCCGCCACTAACTCCTTTCGATACACTTCACTTCCGTTTGGGGTTGTTCGTTTTTTCAGATTCTTTATAATATAATAGTACATGTATGATTATCTCATTAGATTAAATCAAAAAGACTACATCTAGAGTAATCTAGGTTGTTTAGAGAGTCCACACTAGGTTGAAGTACATTAGATATATCGATTCCCAAACTTCGACTGCTTTTGATGAATGTGTTTTGCACTAGAAAATACATATACTGCCGATTCCATCCAATTTTTTGGGCATATATCACAAGAGTCAAGACATACATGTAACGAATCGTGTTGTGTAAATAGCAAAATCTATTACAAATTCAGTGTTTTTTTTCCTATATATATGCTAGACAACATGTTCTATCAATTAAAAACTAAGACTACTTACGCTACGTATCAATTATGGTATAGTGTATCTCTATATCCATCATGTTTGATGTCTTTATATAGTCTATGACTCGTATGTGACTCATCTATATATCTCTTTTGTAAATATGAACACGATATGTAGAGAAAAGTGTGCAACGTATATTACTAACAGAACGAGTGAATATTCCTAACAGTTAGATAACGATTGATGTAAAAGTGATGTTGTGATTAACGATGTCTTCTACAAATAAATTGGATTGTTTTGTATAATGCATTTTTTTTTCCTCAATTGAAAAGTTCAGAAACTAAACTGAACACGAGAGTGGTATCTTGAACTTGGTTTCATCCATTTAAAGTAATAGCACTATGATAAGTTAATTTCCTTCAGAAAGACGTCGGTGAGACATTTTAAACTATAATGTAGTCTCTGTCCTTTTCACATATTTTTAATTTATACAATTACAAACTGTCTTAACCACACTTGTAATAAGACAAAACATCGAGCCCATGTAGTGTAATCGACGACGATTACTCATTAACTTGGGATACAATAAGTAAAGGATAGTGGTTTCATATAATTAAAATCATACACGGCGTTTATATATCAGTTTACGCAATGAGCTAGGCGTGACAAATTCAATGTTGAATTCGTAGGAGTTATAAATGTATAGTGGAGTAATAAAAAAGATGAAATAAATAAATGTTGATTAAGAAGAATTCATATGTGGATGAATAGTAGTAGTAATATAGAATGAAATTGACTTTGTTTGGAACCAAACCATGCCACATGTAAACAGAGGCTCTGGCATGATTGGATACATTGCTGGATTACGCTAGTGTACGACGTCTATACAGCGAAGCAACCGTTTTCACCCACTTACTGCTTGACAGCTCACCTTAAACTCCATTATCCTTTTGTTCTACTGTAGACCGACCGCACTTGATCATATCAGAGTATCAGACCTACCTTTTTCCTCTTCCCCCCGAACTTTCTTAAATGTCATACATTCACACCCAACAGTTTTAATTCTTTCAATTTAGTCCATTAAACCATTCGGTTTCACTTTCTAGATATAAGTAACTAAACCGGTTTTTAGATTGATTTCTATATATTAGCCAAACATTATGTTTTTAGTTTTGATTCCAACCATGTTTTTTACTTAACTCGATTGTTTAGAGATTTTTTACGAAGTTTACAGGCTCTTAATCGAGTATTAAGTTAATGGGGCTAAATAATACTTCAAAATATCAGGTCCAAAACTATAAACAAACAAAAATAACATCCACCGAAATAATTTTTGGTAAGCATAGAGGGAGCTAGCCATCAACTTGTTTTCTTCAGCGACATTTAGAAGCATTCCTTTTAGCTTTTTTCTGTCTCCTAAAATTTTTCAATCTTTCGTCGGAAGAGATTTTTCCGGGGGAAAAAAAAAAACAAAGCAGAGTTCGTTTTAGTTTTTTGCTGAGAAGCAAAAGAGATCAATAGATTAGTGTTAAGTTTTCTTTTTTCTTTGTTCTTTTAACATCTTCTAGCGATGGCGGTTGCGCCGGCAAGAGCTCGTTCAGACTATGATTACCTCATCAAGCTTCTTCTCATCGGCGACAGCGGTAAGCTTCTTTCTCCATTCCTGTGTTCTTCAATTAGCAATTGAAAAAAAAAAAAAAAAACAATATTTTTGTTCTGAACCTTCTGCGATCTTAATTAGGGTTTTATGGTTTTGATTTGTTTATGCTATGTATTACTAGTAGTAGTAGAATTGACTCTTTAAGGAACTGTGGAACTCGTTGACAAAATTAGTTCTTTTTTTTTTTGTGTTAAGTTGGTTTGTTTTATAGCTCTCTGTGTATATATATATATATATATGTTCAGGTGTGGGGAAGAGTTGCTTGTTACTGCGTTTCTCAGATGATACTTTCACTACAAGTTTCATTACTACCATTGGGTATGTCTTCTTCCTCTTCTGTATTGGTTGTTTACTTAAAAGATTGTCTTTTGTTGTTGTAGTTGTCTAAGTTTGTGTATATAATTTAATACAGAATTGACTTCAAGATAAGAACTGTTGAGCTTGATGGGAAGCGTATCAAATTGCAGATTTGGGACACTGCTGGTCAAGAACGTTTTAGAACTATTACTACAGGTAATAATAAGACGGGTTTGATCTTTTAGTTGCATAGTTTGATTGATCTTTGAGTTTTTGTCTTGATGATAACTTGAGTGTTTCCATAAGTAAAAGACAATTCATTGTTTCTGCCTTTAAAGCGTTGTGGTCCATTTTTTATTACTTGCAGCGTATTACAGGGGAGCAATGGGTATATTGCTTGTTTACGATGTAACGGACGAGTCTTCTTTCAACAGTATGTCTTTTACTTTTCTTTGTGCCTTTTATCTTGTTTAGTCAATTCTGCAATGATATTGAGGAAATGGGATTGTGAGTCTTGTGGCAACTGAATACGATTGTTTCAACAGATATTAGGAACTGGATGAAGAACATCGAGCAACATGCCTCAGATAATGTCAACAAAATTTTGGTTGGTAACAAAGCTGATATGGATGAAAGTAAAAGGGTAAGTAAGCATCAGTTGCATACTTACTTTCATGACTTAATAGTTTGTAGTATACTGATGTGTGATCTTCTTTTTCAGGCTGTTCCAACTGCAAAGGGCCAAGCTTTGGCTGATGAGTATGGAATCAAATTCTTTGAGACGGTGAGCTAGAAAACAAAACAAAATATGTCTGCTGTTTATTATTACTAATATCTTGTTGAGATTACTGATGTGATTACAATTGTTGCAGAGTGCAAAAACAAACCTAAATGTTGAAAATGTTTTCCTTTCTATCGCAAAAGACATCAAACAAAGATTGACAGAAACCGATACAAAGGCAGAGGTAAGAACTGCAGGAATCTATTACAATTACTTGCTCTTCATACTCTTGTACCGACATTATAGCTGAGTGAAATTCATATGTACTGTTCTTGTTGCTTTGCAGCCCCAAGGTATCAAGATCACTAAACAAGATACTGCTTCATCTTCTTCTACAACTGAGAAGCCAGCTTGCTGTAGTTACGTTTAGGAGTATGATCGCTCTTTTTCGCCTGCACTCGTTTTTTATTGTCTTGCCATCTTTTTAATCTCTTACGTCTCAAATCAGAGATAAATCTCATGTTGTTACCTAGAAGGAGTAGGAAATCTCATTGATGGCTGTGATCTTTATGTCTAATTTGTTATCTCCATAATTTCCTGTACAATGATCTTCCTGATATGGAAGACTGTGTTTGGTCAAAAAACTATGTTGAAGACTTTGAATTTATGAAATGAAACTGTTGTAGTGTGTATAACTTTTGACTTCACAGTTCAAATTAGGATTTATCTTGTTCACTTTGATTGCTGTTCTGTACTCGAATCCATAGTTTGAGGCTTTGACCCAAAACAAACACGGATTTAAAAAGAAAACACTGGATGGGGGGGGGGGGGGGGGGGGGGGTTATTCTATTATGATATTATTATTACAAATTTCATTTCAGAAGCAAAAGAAGAACACCAGTAATCCCACAAATTTACATTGAAGCTACACATTATGTTCTACACACAAAAGAGGCAACTGCAGAGAAAAGAATCAGATTCAGTTTGCGATACACAACAGAACGATTCAAGTTTTGGTTTCTCTGCTCACTAGCTGCAACAGCCAGCTTGAGGATTAGTCTGGTGTTCTGGTTTCTGCTTCAAGATGTTTCTTTTCACAGCAGTTGATCCTTCTTCCAAAAGACTAGGTACCTCCATTATCTGTTTGTTTCATCACGAACAAACGCTGTTATGTATAAATTCCTCTTTTAAAATCAGTTTTTTTAAAAACCAATTAAGGATCTTACCTTCAAAGCCAGCTCCTCGAAACACTGCTCCACGTTTTGACGAGTTGTAGCACTACACTCAAGAAACATGCAGTTGAGTTCTTTTGCTAGAGCAATCCCTTCATCTCTGCTAACTCCTCTCTCAGATACCTGCAATCATATATTTCGTCAAAAAAGAGTATTCGAATGACCAAACCATATTTTGAAAACAAAGTTGTGTAATTTCGATTTTGCAAACTCACTCTATCGACTTTGTTCCCAACGAGCATCCTAACACATTCTTGGTTAGTGGAGTAAAGCTCAATCTCCTTACCCCACACATCTACTAAGTTTGTAAATGTCTCCCTCCTCGTCACATCATAAACTGCATTCACCAAGAAACATTAACTAAACAGTATACAGACAGAGAGATCTCTTAGTCTCCTGTGATTGACGATGAACATATTACCAAGAATGATTCCTTGTGCGCCTCTATAGTAAGAGCTCGTCAGTGTTCTAAAACGTTCCTGTCCAGCTACAACACCGAGAATATTATAAGTACCATCACTTTTCTTAGGAACATAAAAACTTTTTGTAATTTCAGTATAGAAGAATCACCTGTGTCCCAAATTGTGAGTTTCAGTCTTTTGCCTCCTACAGTCAATTGTTTGATCTTGAAATCAACACCTACGAGTATCAATAATTGGGTTGAATCAAACAAATATAATACAGACAAAACAAGATTCCCTTAAACCAAACCAAGACAAGAAGACAGCTAGATTAATAAACAAAAAGTTTATAATTGGGTCTTACTAAAAAAAGTGAATCATCAAGAAACTAAAATTGTTTCAGTGGCAAGTATGATCATTAATAAAGATCACATCAAACGTAAATCTGAGACCTTTTTGCTCGAGAATTCAAAGAGAGAAACACAAGTTACCAATAGTAGGAGCAAGATCTTCAACGGAGTTGGAAATGAAGCTGACAAGCAAACTGCTTTTACCAACACCAGAATCACCAATCAACAAGATCTTAAACGACAGATCGTATCCACTTTGTCCAGAAGAAGATCCCATTTTTCTAAAAAAAACACCAGATTTGCTTAATCTCTCTCTCTCTCTCTCCCTCTCTCTCTCTCAATCGATCTGTAAATCTTAGAAGACCAAAATCAAATCCTACTACTAAAAAGAAGCAAACTTTTTGGAAAATAAAAAATATGAATCTAGTAAGCTGCTGTAATGATGATTAATTGATAATGATAATGATGATGATGATGATGCTTCGTCGTTGATAATTACATCTATCTGCTGCACATTACTTTCTACTTTATAAGTAGAGCAATCTAAAGAAGAAGAAAAAAAAAGGGAGAATTTTTATTTGCCTCTGTGTGTATTGATGTTTAGATTATAATAATAAAAGAAATGTGATGAAGAAATTGGAAGAAGATTTTTATTCTTTACCGAGAAAGAGAGGAGAGGAGAAAGAGATTTATGGAAGGAGACAAAGACACAGCAAACCTGAGACAGTAACGTTTGGTTGTTCTTTGCTTTCTTCTCTCCGACACTTTACTTCACTAAAACGTCTCTGTTTTGGTTCCCAGGTTCTTTTGTCGACGTGTGTGTGTTAGCGTTTTGAAATCGCGGCTGCGAGATTGCCATTGCATTATCAATAAAGAGATTTTTTTTTTGTTTGCTTGTTTTGCTTTGATTGGTGGTAGTCATTAGTCAACAAGACAACATCAACAACAACCATTGTGGTTGGCTAAACGTATTTGGTGGATCAGCAAAACGGTTGGTTTTTTTTTTTTCTTGGCGGTTTGTAAAAGCGGTTCAAGTTGACGGTAGCAAAAGGCGATTGAACACCTATGTTTTACAATACCATCTAAAATAGTAGGTTGAATTATTATTTTCTAAAAACTACAATAGTCATCGATGGAACCAATTATATTGTAAGTAATGGAATCATTTCAATATACACTTTCAAGGTCAACTTTTTTTTTATAGAAAAGTCACAAATACTAGTTGGTTTCCCAAAGTAACGTTATAGAGTCGGCGATTGATGGATTGTGGGAGCCAAACATAGCCTTCGCCTCCGCTGTCAGCCGAGCCCCTTCAAAACCCCACCTCTGGCTGGTGCAAAAGTTCATGCGCATAGTCAAAGACTCAAAGTGCGTGTGCTTCCACGCTCCGATTGTGACGTCACTTAACGGTGCCTTTTTTTTTTTTTGTCGTCACACTAAAAAAGGTTCCTATGCTTTGCTTTAGTTCAACTTATAGGAAGATAGAACTCTTTTGCCGAAATTGACCCACCAAAGTGCCACCCAAGTTTGAGTATCATCTACAGCTTCGTGACTTCGTCTAACAATCCTTTTCTCTTCTCTTTTTTTTGGTTCAACAAATAGTTTGAAACTTTCAAACCTTAAAAAAAGATTTTAAAAAGTTAATGTCAAACCTTTACTAAAGAAAAAAAAAAACACAAATACTGTCAGTTGTATTTTTATTTGATCTGTTTCGTATGTTATTATAAATTAGAACATGTCTCTTCTCTTGACATTTTCTCTAAGAAAATAAATTTAAATCTGTATGTTAATGTTTCTCAAATGGATTATATATGTAGTTTGTGGGCTAAAATGCCAGCTTTGTGTTGGCAGCAGTGTTTAATGGGCTGTTTTGTATTTGGGCCATAGCCTTTTATTTTGTGGGCCAGAGTCCCTTTATTAGATAGATATGTCAACACTGCTGCTATACATTAATGTTGTCCACACCACAAAATTTGGACTTTCTAAAGAAAAATTATACGAGAGAATTATTATGGTTAGTATATCTGCCTTATATTAAATTGGAAATAATTACATGACTGGTTAGTGGAAAAACAAAATTTTATCAAAATTTAATTATTCTATAATTTTTGTTATAACAAAAAAAAATTAAAACAGAGGTCAATATATATATATATATATTTTAAGAGAATGTTGAAAAAACTCTGGTTTTAAGTTAAAAGGGGAAATAAATAAAAAAGCGTCGTAGCTGGATTTTGTACCGGCTCGTCGGGCTCTGTCACCACCAAATCAAACCGAGTCGTAACTTCTTCGTCTCTCTTTCTTTCTTCTCTCCAACTTCCATTATCGAATTCGAAGGCGACGAGTCAAGTATTCTCTCCAGTGTTTTGGATTTTCGTAACCATGGCTGTAGATAGCAGAATGGATCTGCTAAGCGAAAGAGCTGTGTTGATGAGAGAATCTCTTCAGAAGAGTCAAACCATCACCGATAATGTTGTTTCTATCCTCGGCTCTTTCGATAGTCGTCTCTCTGCTCTTGAAACGGCTATGCGTCCCACTCAGGTCTGTATTTAGTTAGCGTTTCTTCTCTGATTGTTTTTATATCCAGATCTGGAATTTAACATATCTCTCTCTCTCTCTCTCTCTCTCTCTCTCTCTCTCTCTATCTATGGAGTTTTTTTTTTGCTGAGACTTGATTGGATTTTGGTTTGACTGTTTGTGTTTTTTTTTTGAAATCTCTCAGATTAGAACGCATGCTATAAGGAAAGCTCATGAGAATATTGATAGGACTCTTAAGGCTGCTGAGGTTATTTTGTCTCAATTCGATCTCCTTCGTCAGGTTTGTTGCTTCCCCCCCCCCCCCCCCCCCCCCCATTTATGTGAGAGATTTCATTCATTTGATTGTATTCAGATCGATCGTTATAAATAGATAGTTCTCGAGCAGAGGTTGGATCCGTATGTTATTCACCAAGTTCATTAGTCTCACTCTCAACAGTTTTTTTTCTAGCATAGGTTAGATGTACTATTTTTAGCCAACCTTGGTTCAATTCTTGTCATTGCTAGTCAAGGATATGACTTGGCACAATACTTTTCATGCTACTACACTCTTTTCAGCTATCATTTGGTGGAATAACTGGTCTTTAGAAATGATATCTTCTATATTTAGTGTTTATAACATCCAAGTGAATTAGGATGCTGATTTTTTTCCGGGGGAACTTATTTTTCGTCTGTGAGAGGTCATTGTATGGATTTCAAACTCTTAGAAACCCTAAGTTTGTTGTTTTTAGCTCTTACTTTACATATCTATGTCATTATGTGATCCATGGTTATTAAGGATGATATTGTTGGCTGGAAGCTCTACCGGATCCCTGCATGATATCTTTTCCTTCTGGCCTCTCTTCTGTATTAAAAAATTCATAGTCAAATTATGATGGTCTACATTGAGAATGCATGCATTTTTGGTTGCTATTTCTGAGTTACTTTGTTTTTTTGTAACAAAAAAAACAATCTCTGATTATGCTCTCAATTCATTTCTAGGCAGAGACTAAAGTACTTAAGGGGCCACATGAGGACCTGGAAAGTTATCTGGATGCCATAGCTCAACTGCGAAAAATTATTCGTTATTTTATGAGCAACAAAAGCTTTAAGAGTAGCGATGGAGTTCTCAACCATGCAAATAGCTTGCTTGCTAAAGCACAGTCTAAGCTGGAGGAAGAGTTTAAGCAGTTGCTAGCTTCTTACAGGTTCGGGCTTCTGTGCCTAATAAGAGTTTCTGAAGAAAAAATGACAGAATTACTTTTTCCATATATATCTTGCATGCTATTACCAGGACTCCTACCCTCCTGTCACTTCAGGGAACATAGCTAACTGTCGATGTTATGTACTCTTTCTAGTTAGTTTTCAGGAAATATACTTATGAGGATCTTACTTCTTTACCTCCCTTGTCAGTAACTAAAAACATTTTTAGCTCGAGAAAAAGGCATTATCTTAGAATGACGATTTTTCCCGAATTATCGGATTTGTTAATATGTACGAGTGTTCCAGACAACTGGTTTTAAATGGAAAAAATGCTGTAGCCATCTCTTTCTAGGATAATCATAACCTTTCCCAGTCTAAGTTAATAGACATTTTCAGTTATCTTATTCATCTTGTCCTCATTATCCTTTTCGATTTGTCTCTGTTATAATCAGTAAAGCCGTGGAGCCTGATCGCCTTTTTGATGGCCTTCCCAACTCACTGAGACCATCCTCAGACGGTGATGGAGGTGGAAAACCACACGGCGCACATCACAACGATGAATCGGAAACTGCTTCTTATACACTTCCAATCCTCATTCCATCAAGGGTATTGCCACTTTTGCATGATTTGGCACAGCAAATGGTTCAGGCTGGTCACCAACAACAGTTGCTACAAATTTATAGGTGAACTTTTGATTCTTGGTCAGAAATGTTTTCTGAAGTGAAGCAAACTGTTTGGCTGTGATGTGCACTACACTGTTTTTGCTTACCTGATCTGAAAAAATGGTTGCTAGATGCATTGCTATTTGTCTCATACGTGTAATGCATTGGATCAGCTTTGTCTTTTTTTTTCCATATGATATATGTGATGCTGCAACTACTACTATTGTCAAATTTAAGCAGTGATTTGCATAATCTACTGGCATTTTTCCTATACATATTTAAGATGCATTTGTGTGTTTTGAATTTGTCTTTAATCTCCTTCTGTTCAATCTTTTGTGCTTTTTCAGTGAAACACGTTCTTTTGTCTTGGATGAAAGCCTAAAGAAATTGGGAGTTGAAAAACTTAGCAAAGAGGATGTTCAGAGGATGCAGTGGGAAGTTTTGGAGGCCAAAATTGGAAATTGGATCCATTTCATGCGCATTGCTGTAAGAACGCGAGTTAAAGTTCGGTATATTTTTAATATGTTTTTTTGACCCTTAACTCCTGATATAATTTTCAACAGGTTAAATTACTCTTTGCTGGAGAAAGGCAAGTATGTGACCAGATATTTCGAGGCTTCGATTCTCTTAGTGATCAGTGTTTTGCTGAAGTTACAGTGAGCAGTGTCTCAATGCTACTTAGCTTTGGGGATGCTATAGCCAGGAGCAAGAGATCTCCAGAAAAGTTGTTTGTACTCTTAGACATGTATGAGATAATGCGGGAGCTTCATACAGAGGTAATCATTTTCTCATTGTTGCTTAATATAATTATGTCGCCATACATTTACTGAAAATGAGAAATTATTCTGTAATGTCAGCTTTTGGTGGATTTTTCTGATTTTTAGACTGTACAGTTTTCAGTACTACGAACTTCCGTACATGCTTGATTCACCTTCAAATCTGTATTTCATTTGTATAAAGCTAGTGATATGAAATATTAGAATACAGGATGATGCAGACGTGTACTTTTCTTTTATTATCACATAATGATTTACCAGATTTAAGACATAAAGTTCAGTTTACATAGTTATGCATAGAGTTCACCACTTACTTCTTAGAGATGTCAACATAGCTGCTTTATTTACTTGAGTAATATTTGGAAATTATTGTCTTTAACGTTTTTCTAACCATGTGGAGTTTCTGTGATCGGATTTGTTTTGAGCATTGATTACATGTATTTTCCTACTTAAATCTACACCACAATTAACAGCATGGCACACACAGAAAAAAACGTTGTGATACTTATGTGGTTGAAGTTTGCTATCTAGGACTACATATAGTGTGAATAAATTGATTACCTGTTAATTTTTGTGCTACATTGTATGGATAACATTAGATGGTACCACAACCTCATGAAATTTATGTCCATGGACAGATTGAGACTATTTTCAAAGGTAAAGCTTGCCTTGAAATTAGAGATTCTGCTACGGGCTTGACAAAGCGGTTGGCGCAAACTGCTCAGGAAACGTTTGGTGATTTCGAAGAAGCTGTTGAGAAAGATGCTACAAAGACTGCTGTTCTAGATGGAACTGTCCACCCACTAACAAGCTATGTCATCAATTATGTGAAGTTCTTATTCGAGTAAGTACATCATACATATCGATTTGATTAGGACTAGCCCAACTAATTGCTTTGAATCTCTTTCTTCTTCCACACTTTAATAGATGATCTTTGGTGCCAGCTACCAAACAACATTGAAGCAACTCTTCTTGGAATTTGGAAATGGAGATGACTCAAATTCGCAGCTAGCATCCGTAACAATGCGGATAATGCAGGCACTTCAAAACAACTTGGACGGAAAATCAAAACAGTACAAAGATCCTGCATTGACACACTTGTTCTTGATGAACAACATTCACTACATGGTCAGATCTGTGCGAAGGTATGTTTAGTTTCACGTTTTTAAAGACTGATCAGGACTTAACTAAAAAGAAAAACCGACACTCAGATTTCTCTGTATCATAACTTTTCAGGTCAGAAGCCAAGGATTTGTTAGGCGATGATTGGGTTCAAAGACATAGGCGTATCGTTCAGCAACATGCAAATCAATACAAAAGGATTGCCTGGACAAAGGTTCTTTCTATTTGTCTAACTATATAAATAAATCCGAATATATAAAAAATGTTCATTATATTGTGATTAAGAAACTTTTATATGTATCTGGTAGATATTACAATCCTCATCGGCGCAAGGTTTAACAACATCTGGGGGAGGAAGTTTAGAGGGAGGAAATAGCAGTGGAGTTTCAAGAGGATTATTAAAAGAGAGGTAAGGCTTAAACAGCTAAAATCAACAGTAACTGGTGACATGTTTAAGTGGTAATGATGAATTGTTTAACTTTTTAAAAATGGAAACAGGTTCAAGATGTTTAATATGCAGTTTGATGAGTTGCACCAGAGACAATCTCAATGGACAGTTCCAGACACAGAGTTAAGAGAGTCACTAAGACTTGCTGTTGCTGAAGTATTATTGCCTGCTTACAGATCATTCCTCAAACGCTTTGGGTAAAATTCTCCTTTTCTCTCTTTTATATACGAAAGCATTTTTAGAAAACATATTTGATCGAAATGTAGAAAACCCTAATGAGATATAAACCGATGATCGGTGTAGGCCTTTGGTTGAGAGTGGGAAGAATCCTCAAAAATACATAAAGTATACAGCTGAAGATCTTGAAAGATTGTTGGGTGAGTTGTTTGAAGGAAAGTCTATGAATGAACAACAACCACGCCGGTAAAAAAAAACAGCTGAAGGATAAAGATGATGAAAAACCTATCGTGTAAGGTAAATTTCTATCAAATCTTACCTTGCATGATTAAGGTTCGTTGCCATTGTATATGGAGTGTCCACTATTCGATTTTGTATTCTACTATTCTTTGGTTACGGAATGTGAAAATGTTTATTTTTAGCAACTCTTAAAGTGTGTAAATTACTTGAGACAGAGTTTATTTCTTTTTGTGTTACGTTCACGTTTTGAAAGAATCATAAGCAAAATTTTTAAAATAAAAGAAAGTATGCAGTGAAGGAGCTAACTGATTAGTGATTACTATTAATAAGTTGCTTTGAGACGATTCTCTGGTAGCTGTGATACGATAGGTCGAGCCAATAATTTTTGTCTAAACATCTAAACTAAAATCATGGGGACAAGAATTTCTCATTCGGACCAAATCTATTAATTTTTCTTTATGGATTTTGGCGATTAAATCAGTTTGTTGTCTAGTGGTTTCTAATCGCAACATGTCTTCATTTTGGCATTATCACTCTAATTAATCAACTTAACAATTAATTAACCAGCTCCACCACACTTTATTAGTTACCTAACTATCATATTCGATTAATCTGTCAAAAACATATCTAATCATTAAGCACCTGATTCCTTTTCGTTGTTATGAACTTATGATGCTCCATATTGTAGATGCAGCCTTGATCTATTAACCATTTAATTATATATGAATTTTGGTTTTATAATTTTCTTTTCTGTTAAGCCCTAAACAATTTGAAAAAGAAAACAAAATTGACGCTAAACAGTAATCACCTTTCAAATGTCCCATAAGGCGATAATCAACCAGTACTTCAAGAAAATTCGTTTGGAACAAACCGCAAAATATAATAGTCCAGGATACTATGCATTATGCAAAACAACCCCCAAATAATGTTTTAACCATAAGAAACCGACCACAAACCTTGTTATTGAGCGGGACAAGACAAATAGAGCTCTACCGACGCACATACTTAAATCAAAAAGCGAGAAAGATATATGATTTATTAGTAAAGTAAAAGAGTGATGAGATGAGCTTGTTGTTTAAAACACACATGTTTGGTAATGGCATATTCCTTTTAGAAGATCCAAATTCTCCCAACATCTTTACATGGACTTCCCCATTTCCATCATCTCCTTCCACTTTATTCCCTAAAAATAATACTTTTGATTTATTTCAATGTCATCTTTACACCAATGAGAAATCTTACTTTTATTCGCCTTTACACCAATAGTATACCTATTTTTCTTTTTCTTTTTAATTTTCTATTTATTTATACTTACAATAATTTATAGAACCAAATACTTTGAATTCATGTGGTTTTACGTACAAATATATTCTTCAAAAAATAGTTTACATGTCTGTATTCCATATATATAATAATATACAAAATACATGTTATATTTGTATTCACTTTTGGGTACAGTTTAGAAAAAAACAAAATAATCAATCATCAACAGACACGGGGTACAGTGGTTACACTGAGTTTATTAATTATTATAGAGAAAGTTATTTTAAAGGAAAAGTGGAGAAAACACTATAGCTTATTGCATTGAGTGTTTTCAACCTCTCGTTTAATTTGTCTCCATGACCAAAGACAAAGAGAGAAGCCATAAAAACCCTAACAACATCCATTGTTGAAACTCTCTTTGGCACAACAACCATACACACAAAATATGGCCATCCCCTAAAGAAAGTGAAGCTGAAGAACCCTCTGAAACAATCAGAAGATCTTACCAAGAAAGGGTTTTGAGAGGTTCAAGTTTCTCTTTAGGGGATGGCCCCAAACACAAAGAGTGCTCACAAAAGGTAAGAAGTATGAATCTCTTGGAGATTATTATGATCAAGAAATTGTGTTTATTTGTGGGTGTTGTCTGAATGATCCTCATCGATATTATCATTATCATTGTCTATATGGTGATGATGATGATGATGATGATGAGGATTGTGTATGAATGGAGCGATGAAGATTGCATGAAGGTTGATGAAGACAAGCTTGATGTGTCTTTTATTATCCCTCGTTTGGGCAACTTCGATCCTTTGGCAAGCTTCGGTTCCCCTCGGAATCAGCAGATTATTATTATTTCACTACCTTACTATCTCTCTTTTTGTCTATGTTTCCTTGTTTACTTTGTTGTCTTTAATTTCGTCATGTTTGTGTTGAGTGTGTGTGTGTGTGTGATGCACCATTCAGGTGTGTTCCTATCTGTGTGTGAGGAATAAAAGAATATTCGGTTTCTTATTTCTAAAACCAAACTTCTATCTTTCCCATCTTTCTTTAATAAGTGTCTTCAAAAAATTATTTAGCAAAAATACTTTTACGCTGGCCCATTTTTAGCCCATTAATACTCCAATTATACGAGTATATCTGTATGATTATGATTTAAGAACTATGAACAAAACCAAGCCAAGAGAGCCCTAGTTAAACCGTGTCTGGCAAGACATTAAAAACTCGAATAAAAAAAACTAGAAAACAATCCTAATAATAAAATAAATAAAAAAGAAAACGAAAGATTAGATAACCCTAAAAAAGTTGTTGTATTATCTGAATAATAAATTAAAGTATTGAAGAAAATTAAAAGGTTTAGGCCAAGTGTATCCAGCTTGGTTGCTTCTTCAATTTCTTTTTCTCGTTTTTCCTCTCAACTTTGAGATCAGACATGGTCATCACCAGTTTCTTGACCTCTAATTTGAGTTCCACGATCCGTTCTTCAGAAGTCTTCTTCTCCGAGGAGACCTTGTCAAACTTAGAATGCAACCAGTCGAGTTTAAAACCGACTTGTGTCAGATCATGCAAATCCTTAGAGGCTTTGGTCAATTCAGCTTCGGTGAGATAACCAAGAGGCGTGTGGTAAAGTATCCCGATGGTGCGGCAGAGGAGGTTCATGTATGTATTCCTGAGACTTTGGTTTTGCACTTTAACATTATCTGTAGTCTCTGGATACGTCTGAAAAATCCACTTTGCTAACGTGATGTTAGAAGCATCAATGACGAAACCATTGACTCTGATCTTTTTTCGTCTATGCAACTGAAATTGGTTCCCCATCACTTGGCTTTTGGAGTCGGTATAGCTATGGAAGTCTCAGAGAAAAGTTTGTTTTTTTTCTACATGAGTTGATATGTTTCTAGAACTACCTCTCGTTATATATATATATAGAGGCAGCAAAAGAAGCCTATAAACTCGGAATCGAGTTTGTTAATTTTTTTTAGATATTAAAATGGGTTTGGCTTTACTTGAAAATAAGATAAAATCATATAAATTTTTTAAACTAGGTATTAGTGAAAAAAAAAAAAGGTTTAGTTGGCAACCTTACAAAATAACGTATAATCACGGAAAATTAAAAGAAAATAGAATCACGAAATTAAATAAACGAGATCAAGATACTGAATTTACCTGAACATTCGCAGTGAATCTTATACTTAATTATTATTTTTCTGAAACTTCTCAAATTTATCCTACTAATTAGTAGACTATTATAAAAAGGTGCGATTGCTAGATGAGCTGTAATAATTAACTCATGGGCAGTGACAATTAACACAAATATACATGCTCATTAATTGGGTCAATTTATACGTCATATGTGAACCAAACTGCCTAGATGATCTAGTCTAGCACTAACCTACTACCATTGGCCATTGGCCATTGGGTGAATCTTGGCATCTTGCTATTAAGTATACCACAAATTAGTAACACGTTCAACTTTGTGTATAGTAGATTAACATACTAAAACTATTAAAAAAAAATGTAAATAGATATTAAAGAAATAAGAGAATTAAATGGAAATCCAAAAACCGCAAGTACATGGTTTTCATAGATGAAAACTTGAAAACCTACAAAATCATGTTTGGCTAATAAAAAGCAATAAATGTAAAGAAAAAGTAGGAGTATATATATTCATGTCTTGCCGCAGAAGAAAATGAGCCGTAAGGAACTATGGGTTCTTCAACTTGGCCTTCTCCTTTTCCAACCCAGCTTTGACATCAGACATCATCACCTCAAGTTTCTTGACTTGTTTTTCAAGTTCCCCGATCCGAACTTCAGAGGCACGATGGTTCTTCCTGTCAAAGCAAACCTTCCAAAGCTTCAACCTTAATCATTGCAGATTGAAACCGACTTGAGTCAGATCAGACAAGTCCTTGGAAGCCTTGCTTAATTTAGACTCGGAGAGATCATGTGGAGGCTTGTGGTAAAGTGTATTAATGATGCCTAAGAGAAGGTTCATGTACGTTGTCCTGAGTTGCTGGTTTTGCAATTTAAAATTCACAGCAGTTTCTGGATGGTGCTGAAAAATCCAATGCATTAACTTCACCTGCGAAGGATCAACAATGAAGTCATGGACAATATTTTTACTTTGTGTCTCCATTTGGTTCCCCATTTGTATTCTTCGATATTAATTGGTATGCGCCTTCAAGAAGAGACCAGACCACAATGGAGATTTCTAGAACGAAGTTTGTTTGATTCTTTGCATGGCTACTGCTAAGTGCTCACTGCTCACAACTCCTATTTTATATAGTAGCAAATAAAAATGAAAACTTTGCAGTTTCTAGATAAAATCGAATCTAATTTAGTGAATCTTCGTTTTAATTTCGTGAAACTATCTAACAATAAACAAGATTTCATATCTAGTCAATGATTTTTTAGATTTGTTAAAATTTTTTTTTTTTTTTGAGCGAGAAGCTATGAAGTACAAGAATATTTTGGGTTTGATAGTGGTTTAAATCGAATCTCTATTTTGGTACAACGAGAAAGAGTTTACTATATATGGTCAAATACGTGGGGGGAAAAGATATAGAAAAAAATTTTGGCTTTAAATTTTCCGAAATGAAGGAATTGTTGGATTTATCACTTTAATGGATTATTGGAAAAGTTGCAATGTAATATTTGCTGCTTGGTGGGCTGCAATAAACCCATAAAAAAAAAAAAAAAAAAAAAAAAAAAAAAAAAAAAAAAAAAAAACTTGATTCGCTAGCATTCTCCAACAAAACCATCTCAAGCTTTGGCTTCAACCATCCAACATTCAAACCGGCTTGTGTCAAATCAGACAAACCCTCTGATTCTCTGAAAGCGTTGCCTTATTTCAGCATCTTTCATATCACGCGACTTCTTGTGGTAAAGTGTCTTAAAGATATCGAAGAGAACGTTTATCTGATTGTGTATCTGGACGTTGAACATTCATTGAATTTTTTTTTTTTGCTAACGTGATCTGCGAAGATAAAACATTGAAGCCAACATTGAACATTCTGTTGATTCCTCCACCATATCCCTTAATAATTCTGTTCTACTAGGCATATCCATAAAATCTTAGAAAAAGTTTTTGTTTGAGGTTTTTTTCGCTTGATGATGCTATCGCAAACTCTTTATATAGGCAGCGTGACACTTAATGACGTAATTAGCAAATCCAATCGAAGAAGTGAATCTTTTAGATTTAGTTTTGAAATTTGATCTAGGAATATTAGTCAAAAACAAGATAAACCCATGAGCTGTGACAATAAAAGCCAATATATATTCACTAATTTGGCAAATTATCAACTTCAGGTGAACCAAACCATGATGGGAAAATAAGATCATAACAGCTCTTCTCATTTCTCTCATAATATTTTACATCAATGGAATTATTTCGAACCCGATTTTTATAGATAAAAGCCACTGTGAAGAATTCACAACTAGAATTTTATACAATGAAAATGCTGAAAACATAGCAAACTCAACGATAAAATAAACCCTTGGTAGATCTCTGACAAAGCTTCCGTTCTTTAGCCAGACAAGCATGGATAATTTGGATGATCTATACAACACTAATAATAGATGAAACCGCTGCTCTCGCGAAAACAAGTTTTACCGTAAAAGTAACATTTATTATCATACTATTGACATCGACCTTAAGTGTAAGTGGATGGGGATATAACGTATGTTGTTTCCTATGGAAAGCATTTGCACATGTTTTATGGAGGCTGAAAGCACATTTCATACATGAATAAAAATTACTCTCATGTATAGGAGGAAATCAAACATGCTTGAAAAAAACACTCTATAAGGTTTTATGAATCTAACTAGTTTTTTTTCAAGCAAGTCCTACATATGAAGGTAATTACTATTCGTGAATGGAATGTGATTTCATTCTCCATGAAAGATGTGCAAATGCTCCCCGCAGAAAACAAAATTCGCTATATCCCCACCCCATATATCTACTTATACTTAAGGTCGTTATAAATGGATACGATGATCGAAAAAGGTTACTTCTTCTGCAAACCTTGTTACTGCGAGAGCAGATCTTGAGTGTCACATAAAGGACTGTCACTTTCGAGTAGATCCACGGTGTGATTAGTTACCGAGTCTGTGAGCGATCATTTATTCCTAGCTTAACACCCAAGAGTAGCTCCACGATGCTATGTCTGCAGAATAGGTTATTATTATTAGCTACTTAAGACTATATGTGATTTTACTTCAACAAGACTAACATTTTTCTCTAGATATTGTGAGTATAAAGAGTTAAAGTTTCACTTGAGATCTAACCTGGACTATATATCGACGTGAAGAACCTCTCCCCGCTTGGCGATGTGGAATTGATCATAGCAAGAATCGAGATGGTAAAAATCGCTAAAAGATGGGACTTTTTTTTTGGCTAATGTTTTCACATCTTGAAGATTTGGATGGTTGTGATAATGTAGTTCTTCTCCTTTTCTCTTTATTTATACAGTTATATTATACATAACAAGATCCAAAGTGGCTTTCCACATTGTTGTCATCTTTTGATAATATAAAAGATACGTAATATATTAATGTTTTCAGATCTTATATTTGAATAGATCTAGATAGTAGTAGATACAGTTCGTTTCGTGCCAGCCTGTTTATATTATAAAAAAATATTCATCATTAATTATTACCACAGTCAATGTTTTCACGTCTCGATAGAGTCTTATCACTTATGTCGGCAAGTCTTGATTTAAATCATGAACTACATAAAATTATAAATCAGTAAATCACATTTGGGTACCAAATAATGAGTTGGAAAGTTGCTTATGGGCTTAATATGTAGCAAGCCCATTCTCTGTAACAAAGCCCGTAACCAATTAAATACCAATAGGCCCAATACATATGAGAAATAAAATTATTTATTACAAAAGCGGCTGTGAAGAAGAAGGCGACGAGCTCTGTTTCTTTCTCAGACGAGACATGATAATCCAATAGACAAATCCTGCGATGATGAAACTGAAAAACAAAGCGTTGTCGTAAACAACGACGAACCCATTCGAGACCTTCGACAAAGCTCCGATCTTGTGTAGAAAGCCAGGCACGACTGGGATTATTCCGGCGACCAAAGCCACGATGGCTGCGACGTTATATCCCTTGGTAAAGTAATAATCCCCGGAGGGACTCAAAGAGTACAAATCTCCAATGTTCAGTTTCATCTTCTTGATCAGGTAATAATCTGCGAGAAGTATGCCTCCGATCGGACCAATAAGGGCTGAGTACCCGATGAGCCATGTGTACACAAAGCTCTCACTAGATTTGAGCAATCTCCATGGCTGACACACGATTCCAATAACTGCGGTCAAGAAGGCTCCTCTCCCGAATGTGAAGAACTTAGGGGTTAGATTCACAAGCGCATTTGCTGGCGCTACCACGTTTGCTGCTATGTTTGTAGTGAGTGTGGCTAGGGAGATTCCGAGGATAGCGAGTACAGTTGTGGCGAGGCCTCCGATTTGACCTAGAAGCTCAATTGGATTGGAGATGACTCTTCCAAAGATGATGCTTGTGGAGGAAGTAACAGCTACGCCAACGAACGTGAACAAACCCATGAAAACGGGAAGACCAGCTTGACCAATGATCTGATCGGTTTGGGATTTCGCGAACCTGGAGAAATCGGGGATGTTTAAAGCTAGAGTTGCCCAGAAGCTTATGTTCGCGGTTAGCGACGGGAAGAAGAGAGTCCAAAACTGAGCAGAGGTCAGCTTGGATGACAAGGAAAGCATGTGACCAAACCCACCGGCTTTGATATAGGACCAGACAAGGAGACAGGAAGTGAGAGTGATCAAAATTGGAGCAGAGTACTTTTCGAGCTTTCTGATTCCGTCCATTCCTCTCCAAACAATACAAAGCTGAGCCAACCAGAAGACCATGAAACAAGAGAACTCAAGCGGAGAAGTGCCAAGCCAAGGTAGTGTATGAGACAAAGCAGAGTTCTTAATGTGACTCGGTAATAGCAAGAAGATAGCTTCTCCTCCTATCCATGTCTCGATACCGTACCATCCACAACCGACTAATGCTCTGAGTAGAGTCGGGATGTGAGCTCCACGGATGCCAAACGATGATCTAGCAAGGACAGGGAAGGAGATACCGTACATGGTGCCAGGCTGAGCGGTGAGGACGAGCGGCACGAGTAGTATTAGGTTGGCAGCAACCACTGTCGCTATCCCTTGCCACCACGCCATGCCAAGGTCCACTAGGCTCCCGGCGAGGTAATAAGTAGGCACACCAACAACGAGACCGATCCATAAACTTGACATGTCCAACCATGAAAACGTTCTTTGGCTTGGTGTTGTCGGTTTCAATTCGTCATTCGTGAGGGATGGGTCGAATTGGGTTTCGTCGTAGTCCAAGTCATTGAATTCTGAGCCGGTCATCGCCGAGAATCTTGGGCGGATGTCACCGGATCGGGTAGAACACAAGTTCCCAACACGCCTGCTTGTACTCAACTTGTGGTTGCCCAATTCATAGAGTTTACGACTTTTATGTTGCGAGTCAAACTTAGACCCAGAAGAAGTGTTGTGGCTTGAAGATGTGAAGGAGACATGTTGATTGTGTTTAGCTTTCGTCTGGGATCTTAAGGAAGGCAAAGAATGCTGATTGTGTTTGTGGGGATGAAGATTGAGATGGAGACCAAGGCTGAAGCAATTTGAGACCATCGCGTCTACGTTTTCACACAGAAGAGAGAGAGAACTGTGTGATGGAAATTGTGCGTTGGTGTTGTGTTTAAGTCCTATGAGAAACATGTGGTTGGGAGATGAACCATGTGTTCTGTTTACTGGATGTTTCGTCGCTCTCATGTCTCTTTTAAGATAAAAAAGATTCTATTTCCATTTTTTTGTTTAAGCTGAATAGATTCTCATGTTAATCACAATTCGTTGACTTTCATTTGCCTACTCATTTAGTCGAGGATTACTCAACTAAAGAACGTGATTTGATACCTAAAGACATATATTAAGCTATAATTTTCTTTCTAAAGAGTATTTGATGGATACAAGATACATGACATAGTCTAATAACAACTCGAACACTTGTTTCTTATTCTTATCATAAGAACAAAAGAGCCACATTGAGTCGTATACTATTACTCGATAGATATATTACAAACGCGAGAACAGAGTAGTTCATAGAAGTGTGACCAACCTTTTGGCCTATGGTGAAGATGTTATTCTTTCAAGCGATCAATCTCTTTCTCCCACTTCAGTCCAAACATTTGACGGCCAAAAGGAGCGATCAGGTTGTACCTAAAAACCTGCCCAGAAACAAGAGACCACATAAGCAAACCATTATTAATCACAAACAGAATCTTGATTTGTAGTTGAATACTTGCCATGTTGTTGATCTGTTTCAATTCTTTTTCCAGCAAATCTGATCTCTCCTCCCAGCCCGATTGGTTTTCCTCGAGTTTCATTGTCCATGCTTTCTTCAGTGAAACTCTCCATTCTTTTGCTTTGTTTCTTATCTCTTTGTTGAGTTCCACCCATTCAGGAGCAAACCCGTTCTTGTTAAGAATCCGATACAATGTATCCTCAGCTGGGTCTGCGTGAGGATTTGTGTGGAGGTTCAAGGGTTTGCCTTTACCAGGTAAGTTCTCAAAGTGGCCTTCTTCCATCGAATGCCATATCCTTTGCTCAACCACGTTGACTATGTCAGTCTCTGACCTGCAACATCATCCTATGTTAGCATCCGCTACAACCATGTGTAGTCAATAACATATTTCACAAGGAGAAGACTCTCATTTGGGAGATTAACCACAACACAAGAAAAAAGTAACAAGTCTCTGATAAAGAAAAATGTCATGCAATATAGCATCCACAATAAAATAGTAAAGCTACTGCGCAATTTTGTCAACAACGGAAAAACAAAAGACTCAGCAACATACTCAGATGCATCGCATAAAAGCCAGTTGTTCTACCTAATTGAAAGATCACCAAACACTACTACTACTTATCAAATAAAACATTGATGACAGTCCTAAAGACTTGGCCTCTTTTAGATTGAAGAGCCTCTCTCACAGCTTTCTCATCTGGCACAAAACCCTTTCCCTTCATTTCTTGCAACAATTCTCTAGCTGATTCCTCTTTTCCCTCTTTTACAAAAGCTTCAAACACTGGAGTGTAAGTGGCAGCATTAGGGCTCATGCCAATTCCCATCATTTCCAACAAGTACTTCTTCGCATCCTTAAGTGTTCTGGCATCCCCTGCGAGCCCTTTGATCAAAACTGTATATGTATAGGCATTAGGCGAAACGCCACAGGAAAGCATACGCATGAAAACCTTGAGCGCCTCTTTGGCCTGGCCTGCATTAGCATAGGCCTCAACGATAGCAGTATGAGCCACCACCTCTGGCATTTGATTTTTATCTTTAATCTGAGAGAAGAGCTCGAGCGCCTCATGTGTTAGCCCGTCTTTAGACAAGGCATCAAACATTTTCACAGCTTCATTAGTAAAACCCTCAGTTCTCATCTTGTGGAATATTTCTTGGAGATTCTTAGGATCCTCTGGTTCCTCAATCGCCAGTTTCTTGCTGAATGGGTCATAAGGAGGCGGAAGCTCTGGCTTACCAGAATCTCTAGTAACCGGAGTTTCCTCATCTGAATCATCATTAGACAGTGAGAAATTGACTTTGGTGTTAACTCGCTTAGTCTCTGAGCTGAACTGCCTCGTAAAAACTCCACCGCAAAACCAAGGGAACAGTGAATTTGAATTGAGCTTGGACCTTGAAATTGAAACGTGAAGAAGCAAACGCTAAGAGAAGTATCCAGAGATTTGAATTCAGCAATTGGTATTTTTTTGACTCAACGAAACCTATAAACCCTAAGAACGTAACTAAATCGATTCCAAAGTCCAAACACATACATATAGAAGAAGATGAACGTGGAAATTGGAAAGAGACTTACTATATACCTTACGAAATCGCGCCGGCCACGTAGCTCCGGCGGGAGTTTCCGGTCATGAACTGCGTCAATTACGGCAGAGAAACGGTCTGTGGTCTTCTTCTCTCTCCTCTTCGATCCAGCCGTCAGATCCTCCGGAGACGACCACCAAGAGGACGAAGACGAATAAAAGGCAAAAGCTCTATCGCCGCCGTTAACCTCAGATGAAGTGATATCTGAGGCCGAGCTGCGATTTCCGAGGGAAAAATACGACCGTAGTGACGAGGATGATGCAACCAATGATCTCGCGAGACGAACCGCCATGGCTTGCCGGACCTCAGGGAGAGAGAAGTCGGAATGTTCTCGACTAATGAACAGAGGTTTAGAATACACGGCGTTTTTAAGTTACCACATCCTACCATTTTTCTTTATAATCTTAGCAATACGTGTCGTTTTAATATATGGGCCATATAAATTACTGGTCCAGTTAAGTAAGCCCACGGTAATAAATTATAACGGCTAAATCCTACGCGTCACATACTAGTAGTAGTAGTGGTCATAAGGCTAAGAGGAGAATCACAAAAGGCGAAGGTGGAGAGAGAGATAGTGATTTCCTGGCATGTGTAGTGTGTGATGCACACGTTTGAAAAAAGTGAGGTTTAGTCTGTTTATACAACAATATTTTACAAGACATGTACTGTCCCACTTGCCGCAACTTGTGTAATAAAAAATTGACATTCGCTTCCAAAGAAAAATAAAGTACTATTTACTTCTGGTGCGTTCACGTGCCGTCCCACTGTGTTAAACTGTCGACAATGCGATTTCCACTAAACTAGATATATATATATATATATATATATATTTTTTTGTTGTTTAGATTTAGCAAGATGAATGAAAAGAAGAGAAATAGTCTTTTAACGAATAATATAAAATTCAGCCATGTAAATTGGCTAATTGTCTAAACATAAGAGATTTAAGATTCAATCTCAATTCTTTTTTTTTTCCTTGAAAAAGGTTTTGCTATTAAAATGTAAAAGAAAAAAAATATACAAAAGCCATTAGAAGAAAGTTTCAAAGGTATTCTTGTATATAAGTTTTATTCTCCAATTTTTTTCTATTGTTTAAAGTTTCTGAATAAATATTTATAAAAATAACAAAACATTTATAATTTCTTAAATGTTGTGCCTTCAACTAGAAAATTTTATAATAGTCTATTCGAACATAGAGAGTATTTACTAAACCAACTTCTTAATTAAATAACTTTCTAATTATAAAACTAATTTAATGATTTTTGGATTATACTCTTCTTCTTTTTTTTTGTCAACAAGGAACATACTCTTAATAAAAACGGTTTATACTTTATATTAATATTGACAAACGAATATGCTTATTAATTCGTTTGGAGCATAAATCTGCTAAACAATATGTCAATATCTATATTAATGATGATGTATACAAAATACAAATTGGCATATTCGTTGAATTTTTAAATTTACTAAAGATTTTTTACTAAATTTTTTTTTGCTTTAATCAAGGTTTCCATAAAATTTAAAAATCTAAACTAGTTCTTGTACTAATAAAATTGAACTCATTTTAATTTTTAAGTAATACTAGTATAACTAATCCTTGTAAAATCAAATTGATCTGTACTACTCATTTGTGTGTGGGGTTGTGGACCTTGTGGGTGCGTTCACGTGTGTTGTCGTCCCACTTGCCGTAATAAAAAAAATGGATGGTCGTTTCCAGAAAAGAATAAAGTACTAGTATTTCCTTGTGGTGCGGTCAGGTGTCGTCCCACTTGTGTTAAACTGTCGACAACGCGACTTTTCTTTCACTAAACTATATTTTTATTTATTTTTGTTTAGAAAAATGAAAAGAAGGGAATACTACTTTTTGGGTAACGAAAATTAGTGTACTTGCAAATGAAGATTTGGGCATTCATGAGTAGAGAGATGTTGACGGAGTAACATGATTTTCTGCATCAATTATTTCAATTAAATACGTGGATACCTATTTTTTCAAATTTTGTTTGTTACCTCTTTTTTTTTCTTCCCAACAACTGTCATTTTTTTCTTCTTAAATTGCAATTGCAATGGTACTTTTTGGGTCATTTTTACAAAACTGAATTTAATTTGACTGTAGAATTTTATGAAATGACCCTAAAGTCTAAACTAAAGACTCCTATCTCATCTAGCTTTGAACAAATATTATCCATAAATTTAATATTAGTATATATATGTATATTTTTATAATTTGATTGCATTATTAATCAATTCAAATTAAAAATGTTAATGAATTAATTTTGAAATCGAAAAATCTATTTAAATCAAATATTTTAGGAGACTAATTGCATTTGGAAATAATAATAGATACTCCCTCCATTAAAAGTTACTTATTGTTTCAAAAGTTAATTTTTGTTTTAAATTATCGTTTTATATTATGTTTTGATAAATTATCTAATTTTATTCATAATGTTTAATTTATTAATTGATAATATGAAATAAAATAATACATCAATTAAGAGTAATATAAATTAAATAATTAGTTTAAAATATGTGTGAGAAATATTAAACAGAACACGGACAATTCAAAATTATTAAAAGGAAAGGAATAATTAGTTTGATTTTGAGCATTAGTGCAATTCGGTTTGAAATACTAGGAATTAAGAAAGTTGATATGCGGATTATTTAATTTGATTATAACAACCAAATTAAACATTTACTTAAATAACTTCCTAATTATAAAATCAATTTAATGATTTTATGGAATATAATATCTTTTTCTTTTTGTCAACAAGGAAGATACTCTTACTAAAGATGGTTTATATTATTAATTCGTTTGGAGCATAATCCGCTAAACAATATCTATATTAATGGGGTGATCAAATTGGCATTCGTTGAATTTGTAAATTTACTAAATATCAAACCGTAAAATCCGGGAATTTACGAATTTATTTCCTTTTGTATCTCTATAGTATAATTGACCGAATCCTAAGTAATTAAAAAAAAAAGGTGAAATCGGGTAAGATTTTGACACGGTACTGCACCTCTTTATTAGCAAAGTGGTTGGACGGCCTTATCTCTCTCACCTCACCTTCTTATTTCTTCTATGTAAAAACAATCCTAGTCCTCTCGTTGTATATCTTTTTGGGAAAATGTCATGAAAACCCACTTTAGGTGTAAGTTCTGTCACAAAAACCCACTTTCTACTCATGATATAATTTCTCAAGTTTTTTGTTTATGTATCCACTTTCCTTTTACATTTTTGCCCTTACTAACAACTTACCTCTTTTTCTCTTCTTCTTTTCTCTCTTTTTCTCTTCTTTTTTGTTGTTAACACTTTAACAAAATAAAATATATTTATTTGTTATCATAAAACAAATTTTCTATTTATTTATATAAAATATGTTATGATTATATATTTTCTACATTTTAAGATATATATTGCTATATTTTTTATGAATTTTTAAATTATACAGTATCCATCAGTCGTTGAACATTTGTTCAATTATAAGTGGATAATCAATTGCAGTATTGTTAATAGATAGTTACTTGTGTTTATTCATACAAAATATACATACATAAATTTGGTTAGATCTTTATCCATAGCATATTATCCATAACACAACATAGACCAAATAAGTACAAAACCCTTTAATTCTAAATTTTAAATCCTAGAACATAAACCCTTGAACCTAAAACCAAAACTATTCACTTTAAAAAAAAAACAAAGTTTAGTGGATAGAGAAACTGTGGATAGGTCTCCATGGATTTACAAAGCATATCTAGACATTAAGCTGAAGAATAGCAGTTGAATGGTGGCTATGAATGTGATCATGTGGATATTTTTTTGTGGATACCAATGTAGACAGACCAAAGAATCATCATACAACATCCACACAATTAAATCCATAGACACCATGAGCTCTTTGCTTCATATTTTGTGTTGGTCCAGAAACATATACACTCATAAGTGGTTAATAAACAAAATAAAAATTAACAACATTGATTTATTTAGAACATTGAATATCAATCATGTGGATTAGTAGTTATGGATATTTATCTTATAATATCTTGCTCATTCTTTACATGAGCAGAAATTTGTCCAAGATAAATTAGCCACATAGATTTCTTTTAGCTAAATGTTTTTGTACTATTTTTCAGCTAGAAGTAGGTATATTAGAACTTAGAAGTGTCACTAAAAGCATACTACACAATAAACATGGTCATTATTAATCTCAAAGCCTATCCACCAAATTCTGACCACGTGGACAAGCAATCCAGATGAAATTTATTGACAAGTTTGTTGCATGTTCAAACATCACTATAGTTTAGCCACTTAGATGTCTTTTAGCCAAATGTTTTTGTACTATTTTTACGCTAGAATTAGAGATATTAGAACTTAGAAGTGTCACTAGAAGCATACTACACAACAAACATGGTCATTATTAATCTCTAAACCTATCCACCAAACTCTGATCACGTGGACAAGCAATCCAGATGAAATTTATTGACAAGTTTGTTGCATGTTCAAACATCACCATAGTTTAGCGTTTAGACTTTAGATGGTATATAGATTCAATGTCTATGTTTTGAGTTCAAGTTGTATTGTCTAAGGTTCAAAGTGTAGGATTTAGGGGTTAAGGTTAAAAGTTTAGGTTTAGGTATGTGGATGATGTGTCTATATTTTTAATTCATGGTTTAGGATTTAGGGTTCAAGGTGTATGGTTTAGGGTTTAGGATTTAAGATTTAGGGTATAAGGTTTACGTTTTTGGGTTTATATGGATTTAGTGTCTATGTGGTGTTAGGATTTAATATTTAGGGTATAAGGTTAACTTTTTTTTGTTTGTCAACAACTAAAGTTACTAAACTGAAAATTTAGTATGTTTATCACCAACTAAAGTTACTAAATTTTCATTACTAAACCCTAAACCCTAAACCCTAAACCCTAAATCCTAAACCATAAACCATAAACCATAAACCCTAAACCCTAAATCTAGAATTTAAAATTTAGAATTAAAGGGGTTTGTACTTATTTGGTCTATGTTGTGTTATGGATAATATGCTATGGATAAAGATCTAACCAAATTTATGTATGTATATTTTGTATGAATAAACACAAGTAACTATCTATTAACAATACTGCAATTGATTATCCACTTATAATTGAACAAATGTTCAACGACTGATGGATATTGTATAATCTAAAAATTCATAAAAAATATAGCAATATATATCTTAAAATGTAGAAAATATATAATCATAACATATTTTATATAAATAAATAGAAAATTTGTTTTATGATAACAAATAAATATATTTTATTTTGTTAAAGTGTTAACAACAAAAAAGAAGAGAAAAAGAGAGAAAAGAAGGAGAGAAAGAGAGGTAAGTTGTTAGTAAGGGCAAAAATATAAAAGGAAAGTGGATATATAAGCAAAAAACTTGGGAAAGTATACCATAAGTGGAAAGTAGGTTTTTGTGATAATACTTAGGAGAAAGTGGGTGTTGGTGTGGGTGTCATACTGGGGAAAAAGTGGGTGTGGATGTCATTTTCCCTATTTTTTTTTCTTCGACTTCTCTTTTCCAATTCATACGTAGCAATCTTAGATCTTCCTCCTCAGTTTCAATCTCCGATGGATAACCGTGGCCAATCTCCGCCGGTGGTGACCAATCGTGTTGACAGATTAGTTCTTCTCCTACTTCTCAAGAAATCCGATAAGTAATGAATACACGTTATTTGTTTTCGTTACAATATTTGTGCCTTTGTATTCTTCGGATTCTTATTCCAAATTATGTATGCATACTTGCAATTCTTTTTTTTTTCAAATCCAAAAACAAAGTTGTTTTCAAGATCTCAATTCTTGTTTTCAAGATCTCAATTTTTTTTTTTTTTTTTTTGTCAAACGATCTCAATTTTTCTTGTATACGAAAATACAAAAAAACATTTTGTCTTAAAATTTAGCCATCTATAAGCCCAAAATCCCAATCCAGCCTAATAGGCCCATAACGTGGAAATCTTTTCTTTTTCCCCCAAATCAGGAACCCTAGATCTCAGCGTTGTTTCTCTCTCTCGCGACGATCGCGACGATGGACCGCATGTATCGCAAGCTTTTACCCAAGGTTGGAAAACCCGTGATGGTGAGAGTGGTCTCCGTCGACGAAGACGGAGGAGGAGGAACGGTGGCGCTTCTTGGTTACAGCAACACCCCTGTTGGAAGTATCAATGATGTTGATGATCTTAAGCTTCACAGAATCCATAGAATTATGTATTTCTTCAAGAAATCCTCTTCTTCTGACCAGGAACGTGAGCTTTGAAGGTAGAGTCTCCCTTGAAAAGAGATTCAACAAGAGGAAACACGTCCATAGTATTATGCGATCTGTAGCAAGGAAGACTGGTTATGGTCTGGAAGTAAGTGTTCTTCTTCTTCTTAGGCGTACTGGTTTTGATTTGGATATTGTTATCTGCTTCTTACGATGCATCTATTTGTTAATTTGATATCGGTTTTTTGTTGATACTTGTTATCTCCTTCTAAGGATGTGCTTCTTTGTTTATTTGTGTTTGATATGATATGTTGTGTGTGTGCTTCTTTGTTTATTTGTGTTTGATATGTTGTGTGTTTGCAGGAATTATACAATCTTCTCAAATGGCCTACTTACAAGTTGTTGATGGATTTAGAGTCCAGCTTCTGGGATTTTTCATCGTTTGTTCCTAATTCGGTTAGAGATGCATTGCTTTATGGTGTTCAGCACATCACTCTTCACACTCTAAGGATTACAAATCCTCAAGTTCTTCTCAGTTCTTACGGCTTGATTCAAGATCGTGCCACTTGCTGGGCGTGTGCCGAAGTTCGCCAGTTTGAGTCCCTCTTGAAGGATAATGGCCGGATGCCCTTGGAAGAATCTTTGTCTATTGATGATCTCGTCAATAAAACAGTTCGGGAAGATCAGGCCGATGAAGATGATGGTAGCATTGGATGTCTATCAGATAGTCAGAATATTTTTATTTTTATCAAATCTTCTGAAGTGGTAAGTAGTAACGGTTTTTTCTTTAATAATAGTTTGTTAATTTTGTTCTTTAATAAATTTTCTAATTTTCTATATCTCTTGGTGTAGGGGGCACCTTTGTATTACTTAAGTGCATTAAATGTTTTCTTCGATCACCAATACCTCGGCTCTTCGTGGAACAGACTTCTTGTTAACATGGCTGAGAATTTGCGTGGGAGCATTGCAGTATCTGTTATTTGGTTTCCTAGCTATGACAACAACTTACAAGGACAGGTAAGTATTGGTGATGAATTGAGATTGGTCCAAATTTTGACCAGATTGGTTTTTTATCTCATGTCTTTTGTCTTTTTATTTGGTAGGCAATATATAAGCCAACCGAAGAAGAACTTAAAGCATATGAGAGGAATCCTCGATCTAGCAGGCGCGATGTTCACACCATGAGTTTGACAGGTGCCATATAATTGGACTTTTCACCGTAAAAATGTTTGAATGAAGTGATTTCAAAATTATGATAGCTTATTGAACGTCCATCGCAAGTCTAGATGGTTTCTATGGATGTATAGATCCTAATTATTTCTGCTAACTGATGCTCATTAAGCAGGTGCTGGGGTACATGAAGAGGATGATGGTACTCTTATTCCGTACTTGGAACTACCGAACAGCGCCGGTGACATTGTCGGTGATCGTGGATTTATACGGTTTGCCACATGGTTTCACCCACATAAGCATAAAAATTCTTCTTCCATTAGATAACTCAATATGGTAGAAAAATGTTGAGAAAAAAGAAGAAAGTTAGAGCTACTCGCGCTCTACTATTTTTGAATTTTGACGTAGGCCGCGAAAGATCCAGCTTTGGACTTCTTCGACTCATCTTCTGTGTTGGAGTTGGATTAGATTTTGGTTAATTTTTGCAACTTCTGAAACTACCCATTACTCTTTTCTTATATCTCAGAATTGCTTCATTTCTCTATTAGAGTATATATATTGGCTTGTTGAGCGTTCGGGGACAAGGAAGAAACTGAAGGGTCTGAGACCTTGAGAGAGAGAGAGAGAGCAAACTGATCAAACCTAATCAAGTATTTAGGGATGTTATGTCGATATGTTAAAGATACCAAATCAGTTGATTGATTATAGGATAGTTCCACTATACAAACTACATACCTAAACCAATAATAGTTTGTGAGAAATCCTTAAGAGATTTGAATGAATGTGTAAACCTGTGTGTTGTGCTTATGTTCTCAGTCGATAGATTGTGACTGTCCTTGGGCTGTTTAATTAAATCTTTGACATTTGATTTAAAGCAAAATCTAAAATATCAAAGAAAAATGATCTGAGTGCTTTCCTTTCCTTTTCGATCATTTTGTAAAAATTGAATATACACTAGTTGATAAAAATAATATCTAAAACATTATGTGGTAACAGTTTGTGTTATGTGGGGTATAAATGTTTTGCTCAAAAAAAAAAAAGGTATTAGTGTTAATCACGATTCTTACATGATTATAAGCAAAATTAAAATTGCAAAATAAATATAGCGATGCCATGGTTAGTGAAGATGCGAGCAGCGGCTCTTTTAGGTAAAGAACATTACTCTCTTACTTTTCTTAGCTTAGGTTTGTTACATAGGTTGCCTTATATAGGCATTACATTATTAGGGTTTTACTCTTGACACCTCACTACTCATATCACACATCATATGAGTCCAAACATTTAAATCTATTGCTAAGTGGTATATGATCAGTACAGTCCTTTTTTGCTTTCACTTTATTGTCTTTGCTTTCGTCTGTTTGTGTAGGTGTAGTTAGCCGTTGAGAGGAGGAAGACTATTGCTGTGTATTGAGTCTGACTGCATTGATGGACATATTGGGCCTGACTTGTTTATTTGACTTGGACTTTTGCAATGCTGAACTGTTGATGGGCCGAGGTATTATTACCTTGGTTGCTTCAGTCGTAGGCATCTGTTCGACTCCTTCATTCACTATTTTACTCTCGTAAACCTGAGATTGGATCTGAGACAATTGTGTTGTGTTCTTATCGGAGGAGACTGGAGCTGAGATCAGAGCAGTTGTTGATGCTCTGCTAATACTCCCCCACAAACTCTGTGTGGGAGGGAGAACCACACCGAGTTTGTATCGCAGAGAAATAAAATAAAATAAATGTACACTACACAATTACTTAATTTCCCATGTGAAGTTATTTAATGAAATTTGGAAGAACCTTTTACTATTTTACTTGTTTAATAAATAGTCAAATCTATTTCTAGTTTTTTTTTTCTCACAACTTTTAAGTAATAGCAAATGATAAGTAGTTTTTAATCGTAAGAATACGGATACAGTATACAACGAATTGCTAGTGCATTATGTCTCAGGTGACAACATTACAATTAATTACACTAAAAAGAAAAATTAATTTCTTTATTGTAAAGTTCACACATTACATAAGCCAGCGGGATTTGAGATCTCTAAAATTACTCTTAAAAGATAAGGAATGGATCCTTAAGTTTCTAATCCAGCAAGAAAGAAAAAGAACAAACAGTCTAAAAAATTCCCACACTTGTTACGGAAGGGGCAACGTCCAGAAGCCATGACTTTTGGACGCCTTGATAAAAAAACCTAAGAAGGAACTAAGACGTTTGCTACGTGAATATAAATTGTTGTTGTTTTTTTACCTCTACATTGACCATCCATTTTGTATCTGTAGGGGGTCGATGATGTTCATTATTTGCCTACGTCTGACCTAGTCATTGACGATGTCCAATCCATGGTTCCATCTGTAATTTTTGACAATCAGGGCTTCTAACATGAACTCATTAAAAGAGATTGAAGTAAATATATTTGCGATGATGATCTAACCATTTACCTTATTGAGGTGTGGAGGTTTACTCTTGGAGGGAATTTGCTTTGCAGCGTTGGTTTCTGTATAACCTAATTCTGATTTGAGAAATAGATAATGTGATGGAAACCGTCCAATGTTCTTGTTTAAATAGATAATGTGATGATCTAACCATTTTTACCTTATTTATTATAATTATTGGATTGGGCTATCATTTGGTATTTATTTTCACAACAAATGATTGGGCCTTGGATTAGTTATGGCCTGGAACAAGCCCAAATCATTATTACCCTTTTTCAGATTCAAGATCTAAAGCATCCCCGAAAGTTCTATGAGATGCTTACTGAAGTAGGAGGAAACACCTTATGGCGATGAATCAACGGCACAGAAAGGGACAAATTGTGAACAACAGGAAGAGCAACGGAAAAAGTTGGGAGATACTTTCTCTACAAGGTTAGAGAGAGAGAGCCATATAATTAATTTATCTTAACGTAATTTATAAACTAATTTCTTAAAATACGGATTGCCGCTTAAAGATGCTGCTTGATACTTTAATTGGAATGTGATAGTAGTAAAAGTCAAGATAACAATTTGCTAGGGTACGCAAAAAGGCCGGTCGAAAACAATAAAAGCTAGAACACACCAAACAAAACTTAATTATGGAATGTATTAATTCAAAGGAAGTTTTATTTATTTATTTAGTTTAAACTAAGAAGTTCAACTTCAAACACCAGCCAGGCCTCAGGAGTAATAGTGTCACGAAAACCATGTCTGTGAGCCACACAAAATATTATCATGATCAAAATATTAAAAAGGTTGAATAAAAACATGACAACAAAGATAAATCAAAATGATCTGCAAAGGCGCCGCTTTACTTACCCCAATGCTGGAGGGATTGTAAGCTTTCTTTTGCCACCAACACACATGCCTTCAAAATTTACAAAAAATATACATCAAAACAACATGATGATACACATTTTGAACATAGTGAAGAGAAACCAGTAAGGTTACCAAGAATGCCATAATCCAATCCCGGAAAGACATTTCCAAGACCTGCGTGTAATTAACAACAACAACGAAAAGCACATATATGAGCATCCAAGTAACAGTCAAAGACTACTATTACAGCCTCTTATTTTCGAATCTCGTTAGGGCAAACCCATTGGTGAAGTCTTAGCAAAGTTGCTAAGGTCATTCCCATCGGTGGTATTTAGATGGAGAAGGGAAAGTTCCTAAACAATAAAGTTGAATAAATATATACAAAAGTGACTGAAATTGTTAATGGTCGATGTTTACTGAAAGACTTTTAGAATCGTTTAGGACCCTTTGCGTGTCCCTTTCTGATTGGGTGAAGAAAGTATTTATTTTCTTTTTATTTTTTCTTCTGCCCAAATCTCTCTCTATTATTTTTGCGTCTTCCTCTCTCTTTCTCTTTTGGAATCGGTTGATCTAAACACGAATCGAAACGTGAGATATGAGAGTTTGGTTAAATTTGTCTTTATGGGTAAGAATCTCTCTGGTATTATTTGTAGTTTATGATGAATTTGGGAATTGATGTTAGCAAAATTAGGGTTATATGTTGTTAGTCAATTGGGGATTGCAAATTGTAATTCTCTTCTCTTCTTGTTTTCTAAACCTGAGTATCTTTGCTGAATTTAGCAGGATATTGTGCCAAGTGAGTATCGGAGGAGCTGGAGGGCGTTGCTTGTTTGTTTCCATGGTGTTTCTTCATCTGCTTTGACAACGACCCAATTTGTCCTCTCTCTCTTTTTATTTTGTTTCCTGGGTTTTTAGCTTTGAATTTGTTTAATTGAAATAGAGCTCCGCATAAAAAAATAATGATCTTTACTTTGCTGAAATGGCATCTTCTTCTAATAATATTGAGGAAATGATGGATAACTACTTTGATGAAGCACTTGATAATTATTTTGATAAAGCATTCGAGAATCGATTTGATCGAAGATTCGGTGATCAGCAAGAAGCAACAACGGAGAAGACAAAACGATCCTACATTGAAAGAGACCGTGAAGGTGGTCACAAACGCTTATGGGATGATTATTTCAGTGAAGATGCAACATATTCTCCTCGCCTCTTTCGTCGCCGTTTTAGAATGAACAAAAACTTGTTCTTGCGTATCGTTGAACGACTCTCCGCTGAAGTTCCATACTTTCGACAACGAAAAGATGCTACTGGAAGGTTAGGTCTCTCTGCACTACAAAAATCTACAGCAGCAATTCGTATGATGGCATATGGTTGTGCAGCTGATGCGGTTGACGAATATCTCTGGCTTGCTGATAGCACTGCGATATTATGCTTGGAACAGTTCGTTGAAGGAGTCATTAATTTATTTGGAGATGAGTACCTCCGAAGACCCACAGTAGAAGATCTTCAACGACTACTCAATATTGGAGAGTTGCGCGGATTTCCCGGGATGATAGGCAGCATAGATTGTATGCATTGGGAGTGGAAGAATTGCCCGACCGCATGGAAAGGTCAATACACACGTGGATCTGGAAAGCCAACAATTGTTTTAGAGGCTGTAGCTTCACAAGACCTTTGGATATGACACGCATTTTTTGGACCTCCAGGAACATTAAACGATATCAATGTTCTCGATCGATCACCAGTTTTTGATGACGTATTACAAGGTATAGCTCCTAAAGTGAAATTCTTTGTCAACGGACGAGCATATCATATGGCTTACTATCTTACAGATGGTATTTATCCTAATTGGGCTACTTTTATCCAATCAATTCCAATGCCCTAAGATCCAAAATCATCCTTATTTGCTACATCTCAAGAAGGCACACGTAAAGATGTCGAGCGTGCTTTTGGCGTCTTACAAGCTCGATTTGCCATAGTAAGAAATCCAGCTCTTGTCCATGATAAGGTAAAAATTGGAAAGATAATGAGAGCGTGTATCATACTGCACAATATGATAGTAGAAGACGAACGAGATGGATACACTCAGTTTGATGCCGCAACATTCGCACAAGCAGAATCAAGCAGAACTTCACAAGTGGATCCCAATTTTAACTTCACTTTTATTTACTTGTGAAGTTCTGCTTGATTCTGCTTGTGCGAATGTTGCGGCATCAAACTGAGTGTATCCATCTCGTTCGTCTTCTACTATCATATTGTGCAGTATGATACACGCTCTCATTATCTTTCCAATTTTTACCTTATCATGGACAAGAGCTGGATTTCTTACTATGGCAAATCGAGCTTGTAAGACGCCAAAAGCACGCTCGACATCTTTACGTGTGCCTTCTTGAGATGTAGCAAATAAGGATGATTTTGGATCTTGGGGCATTGGAATTGATTGGATAAAAGTAGCCCAATTAGGATAAATATCATCTGTAAGATAGTAAGCCATATGATATGCTCGTCCGTTGACAAAGAATTTCACTTTAGGAGCTATACCTTGTAATACGTCATCAAAAACTGGTGAGCGATCGAGAACATTGATATCGTTCAATGTTCCTGGAGGTCCAAAAAATGCGTGCCATATCCAAAGGTCTTGTGAAGCTACAGCCTCTAAAACAATTGTTGGCTTTCCAGATCCACGTGTGTATTGACCTTTCCATGCGGTCGGGCAATTCTTCCACTCCCAATGCATACAATCTATGCTGTCTATCATCCCGGGAAATCTGCGCAACTCTCCAATATTGAGTAGTCGTTGAAGATCTTCTACTGTGGGTCTTCGGAGGTACTCATCTCCAAATAAATTAATGACTCCTTCAGCGAACTGTTCCAAGCATAATATCGCAGTGCTATCAGCAAGTCGGAGATATTCGTCAACCGCATCAGCTGCACAACCATATGCCATCATACGAATTGCTGCTGTAGATTTTTGTAGTGCAGAGAGACCTAATCTTCCAGTAGCATCTTTTCGTTGTCGAAAGTATGGAACTTCAGCGGAGAGTCGTTCAACGATACGCAAGAACAAGTTTTTGTTCATTCTAAAACGGCGACAAAAGAGGCGAGGAGAATATGTTGCATCTTCACTGAAATAATCATCCCATAAGCGTTTGTGACCACCTTCACGGTCTCTTTCAATGTAGGATCGTTTTGTCTTCTCCGTTGTTGCTTCTTGCTGATCACCGAATCTTCGATCAAATTGATTCTCGAATGCTTTATCAAAATAATTATCAAGTGCTTCATCAAAGTAGTTATCCATCATTTCCTCAATATTATTAGAAGAAGATGCCATTTCAGCAAAGTAAAGATCATTATTTTTTTATGCAGAGCTCTACTTCAATTAAACAAATTCGAAGCTCAAAAAACCCAGGAAACAAAATAAAAAGAGAGAGAGGACAAACTGGGTCGTTGTCAAAGCAGATGAAGAAACACCATGGAAACAAACAAGCAACGCCCTCCAGCTCCTCCGATACTCACTTGGCACAATATCCTGCTAAATTCAGCAAAGATACTCAGGTTTAGAAAACAAGAAGTGAAGAGAATTACAATTTGCAATCCCCAATTGACTAACAACATATAACCCTAATTTTGCTAACATCAATTCCCAAATTCATCATAAACTACAAATAATACCAGAGAGATTCTTACCCATAAAGACAAATTTAACCAAACTCTCATATCTCACGTTCCGATTCGTGTTTAGATCAACCGATTCCAAAAGAGAAAGAGAGAGGAAGACGCAAAAATAATAGAGAGAGATTTGGGCAAAAGAAAAAATAAAAAGAAAATAAATACTTTCTTCACCCAATCAGAAAGGGACACGCAAAGGGTTCTAAACGATTCTAAAAGTCTTTCAGTAAACATCGACCATTAACAATTTCAGTCACTTTTGTATATTTTTATTCAACTTTATTGTTTAGGAACTTTCCCTTCTCCATCTAAATACCACCGATGGGAATGACCTTATAATACCAACCTACACGAAACTCATGAGGATGCCCTCCACAGGTGGAATAGTAAATCCTCCCATTTTTATGAAGCCTTGCAGTTTAGTGGACAGTAACCTGCACTCAGAGACGACATAATGAGCTTCAACAAATATTTTGCAAGTTACAAACTTAAATAGTTTTGGTGCTCTCAAATATCTTGTTTCTTCAGTTCCTACCCAAAATGATTCTTTGGTGCGCTTAGGTCTCAATAAGGCATTAGTTTTGTTTTGCTTCTTATCCACCACCAATTCTATTACTACCCCACATTATTTACCACACTGCCACCTTGTTCAATAATCTATATGACATTGTAGTAATCATGTGATGATATCATTGTCTTGAAATTTTAAGACCTAAATAAATGCGCACATACCCATTTTCCAGGATCAGCTTTCTTCTTGCCGTCGCCCATGCATATATCGTAAACAACGAGCCCAGCTAGATCAGGTGTTTGCTTCTCAACTAAAGTAGGAATGGTCTTACTCTTTAATGTAGCTGTAGCCTCTTCCTTACTTAACTTCCTTTTCTTCTCAACAGGTTTATCGGGAGTCTTGGAGCTTTCACTCCTGAATTAATACCAAAAGCAAAAGCACAGAAATTTAAAAGACGGGAAAATGCTCTGGAAGAACCATATTAAAGCCGTCTTGACTTGTAATAAAAAAAAAAAATTTATTTACCTGCTTTGTGGAATGACTGCATCACTGGTAGAGCTGTCGGGATCTAAAATAAACCACAGAAGTTTTAATACTTTGTTATCAAGAAAGAACCGAGAACCGGGAACAAACTTAGTGTCGTACATGGTTGGAGACCAGGTAGTGGCCACCTGTAGCGGCGGCGCATGTGGGTAGTGGGTAAATACGGTCTACAAAGCACCTCAATAGCTAATTTGCGTCCTCCCATGACGCTCCCATTAAGTTCAAGAGCCTTATCAGCAATGTCTTTTCCTTCAACACTAACCTGTGCATAGCTGTAAAGATCAACAAGAGACAAGTCTTTTAAGTTAAGAGAGACTGATATAACTTGAGAGTTAATTAATTAGGGAAAATGGGAGGAAGAAGGCACAACACAACGAACCCCTACCCCTCGAGAATAATGAGGCACTGGATCTCTCCATATGAAGAGAACAGATTACTCAAAGCGCTCTGGATATCAATCTTACTAAGGGAAGTGTCATATCCTTCAACTCTTACCACAACGCTACTGCAATAATAGGATTTTGCATGAGATGAATAAATTCAAATGAATTATAAGATAGTGAAATCTTCAAATGAAAATTAAAAATAAATAGCAGTGGATTACTCGTTTGCATGTTCGGGAAACGGAAAAGGCTCAACAGCGACATTCCATCCTTCCACATCACTTCCATTAAGTTGCATGGCCTTATCGACTGCGCCTTCTCCCATAAAATATATATAACCAATTCTGTATCATATTCATGTAACAAGTTTGTTTTGTTTAGTTAGATCTTTGTAACTCTGGAATAAAATTGGAGGAAGAAGAAGAAGAAGAAGCCACAAAAAAAATACCTCCTGAGACAACATACATCCGTGATCTCTCCACATGGAGTGAAATGTTCTCTCAACGCCCTCTCGACATCGGCAAGAGGAGTCAGCCTAATGTTATATCCCGAAACAGTAACCCTCCCATACTCACTGAAATTATTCGATAATACCCATATAGTATATCAACGAACGTGACAAGAACGTAGTATACACAGAATGCATCTTACTTTTACATATACAAGAAGAAAAAAATATATATATATATATATATATATATATCGATTCAATTTACCTGACTTTTGGCAAAAATTTATGCCTTCCCTAAAAGTACAAAAGAAAAGATCTAATCAGAAACCCTACTAACTTGAAGTATAATTCTTGCATATACTTGAGAAGAAAGAAACCAAAAATTGAGAAACAAAGGGTTATTAGACTGACTGAATAAGAAGAAAAGCCACAAGAAGATTACCTCGTCGGCGGATCCGTCCATTGGTGTGGAATGAAGAGAGGTTGAGACGAGCGAGAGGCGACAACCCTTTGACAGTTTTTAGGGATTAAAATTAGGTCTGAAAAGGGTATTTATTATAATTGTTGGATTGGGCTATCATTTCGTATTTATTTTCACAACCAACGATTGGTTCCTTGCATTTAGTTCTGGCCAGGAACAAGCCCAAATCAGTACTACCCTTTACATGTTTTCGTGTCTTTTTAGAATTTTTTTGTTCTTTTTTTCCTTCTATTAAAGAATCATAAAGGAAGAAGAAACTCCGAGTGGTTTCAGACAACCATCGTGGCATGAGCTTTTTTACTCATCTATATAGTGATTGCAAAACGATTGGACTTTTCAATTGGTGACATGGATTTGATTGTAGTTTCTGGAACTGGCGGTGTGTATAGTTGGGAATGTTGCGGGACAAAGGAGACGACAACAAGCTGTTACGGTTGCCAAGGAAAGAAGGGAATGTTGAGGATGCTTGTGTTGAGAATGAGATGATGGTTGATGAAGAGCAGCCAAGATTGGAGGCTTAAGCCAATATAGCCGTGGAAGAGCTCAAGTGTCTGCTGTTCAGTATCAGTAAGTGAACCTGTCAACTTGCTAATAAAACCAGGACGCGCTTAGGAATTGATCTAGTTTGTCATTCTTTGCTTTGTTCACTGTATTGGGTACTGTTCGTTAATTCTGTCTGATATCTTACTTATCATCTTCTTGCTCTCAATTTTTAGGGGAAAAGGTGCAATGCAGAAGAGGGTGATACTACTCTTCGGGAACTCAGGCGTTTACTGTCAAAATCAGAGCTCCCTCCTGTTGAAGTTGCCCTCAGCTAGCGCTGATGCAATACCATTATTTGTGCAGTGTAGGTTTCTTACATTAGCCTTTAGTTATATGCTTCAATGCTACCCCTTTGTTATTGCATTTATTTGCCTTTTTTACTTGCCCAGCCCATAACCGTAGATTTCGGATATTGTAAGAGTAACTCATTTGCATTGAGATATAAGACGAATTGAGTAGATGTTTGTGATCTTTTGATCCTAGTTCTGTCTAACTGCAGTTACTTGAGTCAGCTTGGTGTCTCACGAACATTGCTGCTGGAAAACCTGAAGAAACAAAAGCTCTATTACCGGCACTGCCATTGCTTGTTGCTACCTTGGAGGTTTGTATTCAGCGATTGGTATTTTTTTTTTTTTTTTTATTCTATGCTCAACGAAACCTATGATTATGAACCCTTAAGTATGTAAAATAAATCAGTCCAAACACATATAGAGAAGATGAGCCATAGGAATTGGAAAGAGACTTACTATATCTTACGAAATCGCGCCGGCCACATAGCTCCGGCGGGAGTTCCCGGTCATGAACTGCGTCAATTACGGCAGAGAAACGGTCTGTACTTTTCTTCGATCCCGCCGTCAGATCCTCCGGAGACGACCACCAAGAAGATGAAGCGAAAGGCGAAAGCTCTACCGAAACTAGAAAACTCGCCGCCGTTCACCGCAGAGGAGGTGATATCTGAGGCCGAGCTGCGATTACCGAAGTAAATGACCTCGCGAGACGAACCGCCATGGCCGGAGCTCAGGAAGAGAGAAGTCGAAATGTTCTCGACTAATGACTTATATGTAACCCGCTACAGTGGTTTAGAATACGCGCCGTTTACACGTTAACACATCTTACCGTTTTCTTTATAATTCTAACAATACGTGCCGTTTTAAGCTGACCATATAATAACAGCCTCAAAATCTAATTGCATGTACATTTTGAGTACATGTGCATGCAGTTCGATTTTAGAAGATGAGTACAAGAGAGTCATCTGTTAATATAATAACAATAATTTAATTTAATATTTATGTTAATTTACATTTTTATCAATTATGATAGCATAATATGCTGTTAAGATTATAATTTAACTCAATAATCATGTCAATGTATATTTTTGTTAAAATAATAATAATTTTAACTCAATATTCATATTAATGTACATTTTTGTTAATTATGACAACATAACATGAGCATAATAATTTTTGTTAAAATAATAATCATTTAATTCAATATTCATGTTAATGTACATTTTTGTTACTTTTGACAGCATAACGTGTCAATCAGTTTAGAAGGCAGTAGCACCAACAGTTCTGAGACTATATTAGGACATGATGCATGCTATATAATGTTTCTTGTCCGTATATGTCTATAATACTTCATGATTTGAGATAATGAAAAGATAATTTTTAAGATTAATAGGATGAATTGTTGTATTGTAACAAGTTGTATATATATATATGGTTCTCATAAGAAAATGTTTGTCTTATTATTTATTATTATTATTATTATAATAATAATATTATTATTATTTTTAAAATATATATATATATATATATATATATTGTCTTATTTACTCAGTCATTGTGCTGTCCTAGACGCAATTTTTTTGTTTCTTTGTTAGTATGCTAATTAGATATTCTAAAGGGACAAACAAGAGTTAATTAAATAAATCTGATATTGATTTGACACCAAAACGGATATTTTCTCATCTACTCCCAAAACAATTCTCATATAACTTAGTAACACACTACATAGTGTTGTAATCTCCTCGACTTAGATTTGGTGCTTCCATCATTCATCTTTCAAGCTCGTACATGCGCACGGTGAGGATTTGTTTTCAGCTTCCTAGCATCCGTTTATTAGTTTTATTTTTATAAACTTTCTCAATTGAGCTATTAATTCTTTGAATCATGTAATAGCTCCGATTGTTTATATAGGGATGACTTGTTGGGAGTGAAATAGTATTTCAATGGTACTGTAAGTAGTTGATCTTCTAGAAAGATTTAATTTTGTTACATGTCAAATGGACTAATACGTCTCTTCTATAAACACCCAATGCAAAAGTGATCAGAAATTGAAACTCATACTTTTGATCAGTTTAGATATAGAGAACTCTTTGTGAACTTGTTAAATATTTAGTATATTGGAGGTTCACTTGAAATCTATCTATGTCTATCAATATCATTCAAATACTTCTCTGATTATTGTCTTGGCTCGCAATCGCATATCTTCTTATCTTCTTCCCTTTGCTTTAAGTACTAGTGGAGGATATTAACAAAATAATTAAAATTGATATTATGTTTTTTTAAAAGGTAAATTTGCTTAAAATAACATTTTTGAGATACTCTTTTGAAAAATACACATTTTATGAACATTTTCATTTTTGCCATATTTTATAAAATTACAATATGTTAAATTATTTTTTAGAAATTTTTTAGGCTTGATTTATCTATTTTACAAATAGTTTTAAGGGGATATGATTTAGTATTTGTGGGGTTTATAATTTAGAATTTAATCATTTTATATATTAAAAATACGTATTTTTAAAAATAGACATCTTGAAATAGTATTTTTGAAAAGTGACATAGGAAAAGATTATTTTTTTTAAATGCCCCTTTAAAAAATCAATTTAAATATAGATCTACTTGTAAATCTATTATTTTATAATTAATCCCATTTTCTATTCAGATATTTTCTTTTTTTTGGTTAATTTTTTTTTTTATCTTAACGATGCTTACTAGTTGCACCCTTTGAACTGAAGATCTAGAGAAGCCAGGGGGGATGTACTGAACTCTGAATTCGCTTTGATGGAATGTTTCTGAGTTTCAGATTCAATTGAATATATATTCGAAGAAAGAATCAACTTAGTCAGCAGAGATCGATGGCGGAGGAGACAGAAACTAGGGTTTTTCTATCAAACGAACAACATGAGGAAGAAGAAGAACCATCGTTACCACGTTCCATGGTGATCTCTCTCTACCTCGGCTATTTTCTTGCTCGATGGGGTGCAAGGTCTGATCAAATCTTCTTAGATTAATATTAATATGTAACATGAGTTTCGCTAAGATTGTTTACTTTGGATGTATATGAATTTGCAGAACTTGGGAATTCTCTGTTGCTCTGTATATGATTTACCTCTGGCCAAACTCTCTGTTTCTCACTGCCGTGTACGGTGTTGTAGAGTCCGGTTCCGCCGCCATCTTCGGTCCCATTGTAGGCCAGATGATCGATAGGATGAGCTATGTTACAGTTCTTAGACTCTGGCTTGTTACTCAAAACCTCTCCTTCATTGTTGCTGGTGGTGCAGTCGTTGCTTTGCTAGTAGTTCCTGATCTCAAGTCTCAGAATTTCCCTGTTTTCGCAACATTGGTCGTGTTGACGAATCTTTCTGGCGCCATTGGAGTACTCTCTACTCTTGCAGGCACCATTCTAATCGAACGAGACTGGTAACTTTAAGGTTCTTATATAGATTCACTTCTTAATGGAACTGTAACTGCACTTTTTGATATGAGAGAGTATGTTGTCTTTTTTCAATTACAGGGTTGTGGTTATGTCGGAAGGTCATTCACCAGCGGTTTTAACGAGAATGAATTCGGTAATTAGGGGAATTGACTTGAGCTCGAAGCTACTGTCTCCGGTTATTACTGGTTTGATCATTAGCTTTGTTTCTCTTAGAGCATCAGCTATCACGTTCGCAGCTTGGGCTACTATAACAGTGTGGGTTGAGTATTGGCTCTTTATCTCTGTGTATAACGGTGTTCCTGCGATAGTACAAAGCGATGAGAGAAGGAGTCTAAGGTTGTCTCAATCACAAGCGGAAGAGAGGGATATTGCATCTAGTTATTATGTTCCTCTTTTACAAGGAACAACCAAAGATGAGTCTTATGGGAACACGCAACGTAGAAGCGGGATCTTGAGGATTCTTGATAGAATCTCTGAGTCCTCTTTTGTTGGTGCGTGGAGGAATTATCTCAATCAAGAAATAGTGCTCCCTGGAGTTGCTCTAGCTCTATTGTTCTTCACTGTTCTCAGGTTTCTTTTGCCCTCTCTTTTCAGCTCATTGTGTTTGGCTTTTGGTTTTGCATATATATGAATATAGTTTTCTTTTGAGACAGCTTTGGAACATTGATGACGGCGACATTGGAGTGGAAAGGGATACCTACTTATATCATTGGTTTAGGCAGAGGAATCAGTGCTGGTGTTGGACTAGCTGCTACCGTCGTGTACCCTCTCATGCAGTCCCGCCTCTCACCACTCAGAACCGGACTATGGTCCTTCTGGTCTCAGGTATATAAAATACTAATCAAGGGTAAGCTTTCTGGATTTACTAAGAAAACAGGGGAGAACAGAACACCACTTTATCTGAACTGGTCTTTGATTTATATGAATATGTTATCAAAGTGGGGTTCTTGTTTCTGCAGTGGACCTGTCTTTTAGTCTGTGTTGGATCCATTTGGGTTGAAAAGGAGAAATTAGCATCATACATGCTTATGTCTGGAGTTGCTGCTTCTAGGCTTGGTTTGTGGATGTTCGATCTCGCGGTAATCCAACAAATGCAGGTACGAATTTAAAGCTGAAAAATGGTTTTGCTCTGTTTAACTATTGCTTCAAAATCTTTGGTCTTTGATGAGTATGTGATGCTTCTCGGAACATTGGTTTAGGATCTTGTCCCGGAACCAGACCGTTGTGTGGTTGGAGGTGTACAGAACTCGTTGCAAGCGGCTCTTGACTTGATGGCTAATCTTTTGGGTATTATTGTATCTAATCCTAAGGTAAATCAGCACCACTAAATCTTGATCAATAATTTCTCTTTCTTTTTTTTTCATAATGTTTGTTACATTTGGTTTTTAAATGTGAGTTCAGGATTTTTGGATGTTGACGTTGATCTCATTTGCTACGGTTTCGTTAGCTGGAGTACTCTACACAATTCATCTCTACCGTGTCCGAAAGCATCTATTCCACTTCGAGAAGATTCCTTTATTGAACAACTGTTTTGTTTCATAAAAAATGCACATCCATGTTTAAGATGCAAAAATAATTGAACTAGACGACATGTTGTATATGAAATTGTTACAATGACACATAGGGCAATCTATTCTGTAACCCACGTGAGAGTATCATATCACATTACAAACAGTTAACTCAATCGAATCCTAAGTCATAAAAAATAAAAACTTGAAATGTTTTACCTATTAACATTCCGTTGAAGTGAACCATGGCTCGTCCAGCACTATCCTCGGTTTGAAACTCAATGAAAGCAAATCCTCGTGACTCTCCTCTAAAATCCTTTGGTAGAACCGATCTGATAGCCTTTCCGAAATCCGAAAACATCAGAATCAACATTTCTTGAGAGACTTAGGCATCAAGATTTGATATATACAAACTTGTAAATTCTTTGACGAGTAGACGATCCGTGAATTTCATCGTTGCTCATCTTTGGCTCTGTTTCAAACCTTCATAGCAAAAACTAGATATATGTATTCAAATGCACTTCAAGAATTATTAGCAAATAAAAAAGAGTGATTACAGTTTTGACTATGACTATTTTTAAATATATCTTACCTTTTTATTATATAAAGATCTATTTTTTTTAAGTATTCGGATATTTGATGTGTGACAAAATAAACTAAACTGCGAAAGATAAATACAATACCTTTTTATAAAAAGATCTTATGGTTTCAATTGTATCCCATTCGTAACGTGAATTATTCATCTTAACCAAAAAAAACGTGGACTAATTAATAACGACTTTGAGTTATCTATTAATTATGTCCATATAACTGAAGCCTGAAGGTAAACTAATGATAACTCATGCTATCACTAACAATTTTAAAATCTATACTTCTGAATTATCTATAGAAAAACAAAGATGTCTTCACCAAGTCACCTACACCGCTGACCGCTCAACGATAATTTTTCGTTTGTCTCACTACGTCTACGACGATGAAGATTAAGTCGCGGACCACTGCCCATATTGGCATATTGCCATTGATGAGAATAGAGTCAGAATGTCATTGCTCTCCCCCCGCCTCACAACCATATGACGACAAGGTCTTGTTGTTTGATTATAGATATTTTGTGAAAGTTTTTTTGTAGTATAGTTGGTAGTATGAGATCTAAATGTTAGATTATCCATTATTTGATTCTCGAATTCTTGTTTTAAAAGATAAATTTAATCTTTAAAGATTATAAGCATGCATACTACTATATTTTTTAGAACTTCTATTGAACATAATGGTGGTATGGTGGGTTTATAAATAAGAATATTCTTGAATTCGTTCTTTTAACTCATCTCCTTCACATACTCTCTCTTTCACAAAAGAAATAAACAAATTTCGAAAATGGATTCTATGACAAAACTCGTCGTCCCACTTTTACTCGTCTTTTTCTCTTCTCTCCTCTTTGGTAATTCACAATTATCTTTTATATATTCTGATTAGAATGAATCTTCTAAAATCTATATGGCTAATTTTAGAAGTTACAATTTCTTCTATTTATTTCGGCAGGAGATATCAATGGAGTGGAGAGCTCAAAACAGCCTCATCACCAGTACTCGTACGGTTCAACAAAGCTGTTTGCGTTTGGAGATTCTTCAGTCGATACCGGAAACATAAAGAAACAGGAAGCTGTAGTCCCATGGGCAGTCCCTTATGGTAACACATTCCCCGGTACACCCTCCGGCCGTTTCTCTGACGGCCGTGTCTCTACCGATTTTCTAGGTACGTACCTCTATGAGCATAACGAAAATGTTAACTTCATGTTATTCACTTCTTTTTGATTCTGACCATAGATAAACCGGATAAAGACTCTAACTTCAAGGAATTGCTCTAAAGATTATTAGTCAGATACCAAAATGTTAGTATTTTTACTCCTATTGTATTTTCGCTGAACCAAACAATAAAAAACTATTTCATGTTATATCAATGTCACGTTCAAGATGTTGTTTGTTACTTTGTTTTATGCGCTAGTCATCGGAAAAACTTTTTTTTTTTGGTAAAAGGTTAAGTTTCATTGGAAACTTGGTTGTATTTATATCTTTATTTAATAATTGAATCTGTATTGTTGACGTTAATGTTAATAGCCAACCCAAGTTTAAATATATTATGACAAATATTTATTATGGTTGCATAAACTTATAAGAGCATCTCCAATGCATTTCTATTTTTCCTCTATAAATAGAGAAAAATATATCAATGAGGCAAATTTGCTCCAACCCACCTCTACTTTCATCTCTAAAATAGAGATTGCTATATTTTCTTTTATTTATAGAGGAAAAAAATAGAGTTCCTCTAGATATAGAGGAAAAAATAACAATCTCTATTTTAGATACAGCCTCTTATTTGCGTATAAAAACTTACAAAACATTTTTCTATATAAAACTACTAAAAAATGACCAATGCTTTAGATGAATAAAATATTTCAGTTCCTAGGTAATACTGCTAACAACTACAATTTTAGCCCTTTTGGAATTCAGTTTAAGACCGAATCAAGTTTTTTATTTATAACAATTACTACATCTTTTGAACTGAAAACAAAAACAATTAAAATTCTTCTTATAGAACTAGTTAAAGTTATAAGTTTCATGCTCTTCCAAGTTACAACTCCCTTAACTATTGAGATTTCTAACAATATCTACAACAAATCTCCAATCTTGATCGTAAATTTAGATCCTATATGATATAAAGATTGTTTACTTGATTCTTGATTCTTATCACAGGGCATCTTTAAATCCATGAAGCAAATCCTCCATCAAACTGAGGTGAATTTGAGGCGGATCCATGCCTTGGGAGTGCAAAAGGTAGCAATACCGTTATTGCAGCCACTTGGGTGCATCCCCCTCATCGCCAAAGACTCATCGTACCAGAAGTGCAACGACATTATAAACGCGTTGGTAATCATACACAACAACGAGTTGAAGAATGTAGTGGCCAATCTCAACAAGGAGACCAAGCAGTCGACATTCATGGTCATTGACTACTACAACGCCTTCTTGACCGTCTTCAAAAACAAAGGAGAGAAGCCAGGTAAGAAAAATAAAACAAATCACCTTGAAATCCATATTTTCCAAGGCTTATGTTGTGTGTAAATTGGTTTATGGAAATGTAGGGAGTCAAAGGTTTGAAACTCCTTACAAAGCATGTTGCGGAGGGCTTTGCGGGTCTGTGGACAAGAACGGCCAGAAGAATTATACCTTATGCGATGATTCTACGTCTTCTTTCTTCTGGGATGGACTTCACCCTACTCAGGAAGGATGGAAATCGGTTTACTCCGTTTTAAATTTAACAGCATTTTCGATCTGATCGAAAACCGAAATGTGTTTAAGATTTCAAAATTTCTTCATAAATATCGTACTTAAGTGTTTTTGTTATGTCTACGTCTTTTGAGTGTGTCTTTCTATCATTCCTGCTTGCAAGGCTTTGTGCCTCTATCATTTTATTTTGTGTTTAAGAATAAAAGTGTAACCTTAAAGATTGAAATAAAACTCTTTGTATCATGCTTTGTCTTACACACTCTGTTTCTAGTTAAAGATCGCTTTATACTACATATGGAATGTTTTTATCCTTGGTTCCACATAACAAGTTTATTAACAAAGTTTCATATGACAAAAGAGAGATGGAGAGGAAAAACGAAAAGGGTAACAACTTTTTTTTTTATCAATATGTAATGGTTTAAATTTGTGTGGAGACGCAATAACTTTGATCGATACTACAACGGTATAAGGTTTTAGTTAAACCGTTTACCACTTTAATAGTTCTCATTGCTCACAAAAGTAAAGTGGTTAGAGTTATTTTTTTTTTGAGCAAACGAGTGTTTCTATTCAATCAAAGAAACATTACAAAGAGGGGATAAAACATCTCAAAGTTTAAGAGGTAATAAGCAAAGGCTTTCCCCAAAACCATAAACATGAAAAAGCGTAAAGAAAACATCAAACAAAAATTCATGATAGCTATGAAACAAGTGTTATAGAGCAGTTGAAGACATGCGAAATCAAGATTGCAAGATTGGACATCGTCGATGAACTCGAGGGATGACAAATTGGTCACAGTCAAAAAGACATTGTGCGGTTGACAGGAGAGCATTTTTTTTTACCTTTAGTTTTACTCTTCTCTGATTAATTTAGTATAGTTTACGATTCCATTAAAAAAAATTATCAATCACACTAACACAAATCATTGGGTTATATAAACTTCGTTTTGTTTAAAAGTGACGCTTATCTGTTTACACTTTTAATATTGTTAAATGCCAACTACTGTATATTATATATACAAGGTTAATAAATTTGTTTTCATCTAAGGTTTTCCTCAATGTGACTGTTTTTTTTTTTGGACAAATTCTCCCATGTGACTATGGAAGAAAAATTTACCATAGATGTACTGTCTGCTTGGTGTCTATAAGAAGGGAGAAAGAAAAAAAATGGATTACTAGATGGTGATGAATATTTCTTCTTTCCACTAATAATTGGTAATTGGTAAAGTCACTTTAGAGATTTTTTAATTAAAAATGTATTCAGAGAAAAGAATAAAAAATAAACGTAAATAGTGGACGAACCCATGAACCTTAATCTTCTAATCATAATTAATAGTTAAATTTCAGTGGTTTTATTTAACCCATACCGACCATGACGTCAAACAAAAGGAATTAATATATATATCGCCTGTATTATCTTTAGCCAAAAAAACGTGACTGTCTTTTCAAAGTTCAGTATGGAGTCGTGTTTCCGCAAAACGTTTAGTCGGATATTAGTCAAGTTGATTTCGTTGAATCTTTTCTATTATTACAGAAATATATTTTAGAATCCAACCTTCTCAAGTCATATTATATAGTTATTAATAAAACTATTTTAGAGAATATGAAAAAGAAATTGAAAAACTTCATCCCATTCGTAATGCGAATTATTCATATACTACCAAAGTACCAATAACAACAATCTAAAAAGACTGTCCCCGATAAATCTCTCGTCTTACTACAACGACCACTTCCCATATGGGCGGCATATGGCCATTGATGCAAACAAAATCAGAAATCCATCGTTTTTCCACGGCTCACGTTTTAAATGGGCTATCGCAACGATATATATGAAGACAAGGTCTTGTTGTTTTTACTTTCGTAAAGGACAAGGTCTCGTTGTTTGATTATAGATATTTTTTGAAGACGTTTTCTTGTAGTGTAGTTGGTGGTATGAGATCTAAATGTTAGAATATATCTTATTTGATTATGTAATTGTTGTTATAAAAGAAAATTCAATCTTGTAAAGATAAAAACAAATTATAAGAGATCATCTATTTATAATTAGCAGGTTGAATGTGATACTTCAGAATTTATCGTTGAATATATAATTTTGAAAAAACTTTAGTTATACCGAAACGTGTTTTTTGCACCTATTTGGATTTAAACTTCTTCTTAAAAAATCCAGTATGGTGGATCTATAAATAAGAATACCCTTAAGTTCAGTTCTCTAAGTTTCATCTTTTAACTCATCTCCTTCACATACTCTCTCTTTCACAAAAGAAAGAAACAAATCTCGAAAATGAATTCCATGATAACTCTCATCGTCCCACTCTTACTCTTCTTTTTTTCTTCTCTCCTCTTTGGTAGTTCACAGTTATCTTATACTTTTTTCATTAGAGTAGAACTATATGACTAATTTTAGAAGTTACCAATTTTGTATTTAATTATTTTGGCAGGAGACATCACTGGAGTGGAGAGCTCAAAGCACCATCATCATCATCAGCAGCATCAGCGTAACTTATACGGTTCAGCAAAGCTGTTTGTCTTTGGAAATTCTAATGTCGATACCGGAAACCTGCCGAAAAATCAATCTGAAGCATGGGCAGTCCCTTATGGTATCACATACCCCGGTACACCATCCGGCCGTTACTGTGACGGCCGTGTCTCTACCGATTATCTAGGTACGTGCCTCTATGAGCGTAACTAAAACTTATCGATTTCACTTCTTTTAATACGTACTGACCATAGATCTACCGGATGAGGACTAAGTTCCGAGGAATTGATCGATGAAATAATTACTATTAGTCTGATACTAAAATGTTAGGAAGAATTTGCTATTTTACTCCTATTTGCAGTGTCACGTTCTAGTTGATTGTATTATGCGCTAGGCCTCGGAAAAACTTGGTTTTTTTTTTTTTTATTTTGGGGCCAAAACTTGGTTATATATATATATATATATATATATATATATATATATATATATATATCTTTATCTAATAATGTAATCTGTATTTGTTTTTTTTTCAGTTCATTAATATATTAAATGGTCACTGGTGTTGCTAATTTACCTATTTGTTCGTAAAAAAATACAATTACGTTGGAAAATGTGTGCAGCCAAATTTCTGAGGATAAAATCACCCATCCCTTATAAATTGAAAGATCACGCGGGACACGAACAGTTACAATATGGAATGAATTTTGCGTACGGAGGAACCGGAGTCTTCGACACAGTTTATATTAAAGGTTTGGATATGACGTATCAGATCAGTGTCTTCGAGAAACTCATTGGCGATATCTATTCTCCATCCGACCTTTCTTCTTCCGTCGCCCTCGTCAGTATTGCTGGCAATGACTACTTTACTTACATCTCCGACAATGGCTATAACTTGGTAAGGAACCACGATTTCTTATAATTAATTAAGTAAAAATTCTTACAATTATATCTTTTAAACTGAACACTAATAGTCTAATAGAATTTAAAATCTTCTTAATTTATAAACCTATTTAAGTCTTTTCCAACTCCCTAATTTTTTTTTTTTTTTTTTGAGATTCTAACAATCTACGTAGACAAATCTCCAATCCTGACCGTAATCTTAGAACCAAGTAATGATAAAAATGATAGTTAACTTGATTTCTGATTATTATCACAGGGCATCTTTCAATTTGTGAGGCGAGTCATCAATCAAATCGAGGTGAATTTGAAGCGTATCCACGCCTTGGGAGTGAAAAAGGTAGCAGTACCGTCATTACAGCCACTCGGGTGCCTCCCCATGTACACCAGAGGCTCCTCGTACCAGAAGTGCAACGACATTATAAACGCGTTGACAATCATACACAACAACGCCTTGGAAAAAGTAGTGGCTAAACTCAACAAGGAGACCAAGAATTCGCCTTTCATTGTCCTTGACTACTACAAGGGCTTCTTGGCCGTCCTCAATAACAAAGGAGAGAATCCAGGTAAAAGAAAGAAAAAAAACAGTATTCTAAATAAAATAAACCCCTATTTTGAAGGCTTATATATATATATATATATATATATGTATTTGGTTTATGGAACTTTAGGGATTACGAACTTTAAAAGTCTATACGAGCCGTGTTGCGGAGGCAAAGGGTATTGCGGGACTCTGGACGAGAACGGTGGGAAGAATTATACCTTATGCGATGATCCTTCGTCTGCTTTCTTCTGGGATGAATTTCACCCTACTCAGGAAGGATGGAAGGCGGTTTACTCGGTTTTGACCAACAACCTAAAAGCACTTTTGATTTGATCGAAAACCCTAAATGTGCTTGAGATTTCAAAATTTCTTCATCGTTAAGTGTTTTCTTCTTTTATAATTGTTAGTCTCTACGTCTTTTGAGTATGTCTTTCTGTCAGTACTCCTCCATGCAAAGGCTCTGTGCCTCTATCTTCTTATTGTGTGTTTAAGAATAAAAGTGTAAACTCAAGGAAATAAGATTGAAATAAAACACTCTTTACTATTATGCTCTGTCTTTACGCACTCTGTTTCTAGTTTAAAATCACATTTATACTACTTACGGAATTAATATAATGTACTATAATTGGGAATTCGGGTCTTAAAACTTATATAAAGGGCCCTTCATAATGTACATATTGGATTTTAAATCACTTAAACATAACAATAGCAAAAATATGTAGTTCTACCATATGCTCTAGTTAATTTAGGTTTCGGTTTCCGGATCTTCAATATGATAAAATAGAAAAACACATACATTGAAGCCTTGAAGCTCAAGTCACCTCCTTTTAAGGTTACTAGGCCACAAAGACATTAAGAACACTTCAATTGCAAACCTTAAAGTTCTCTCCTCCACATCTTTTCTCTTTGCTCTTCATTTCTTTTTATCTCTAACAAAAAAAAAAGTCTTTGATCTAAATCTTGAAATGTATTATCTGATGAAACTCTTCCCTTGCTCTCTCTCTTCTTTGGTACTTTACCGTCGTCTCATAGCGCGCTTATATATCAATTCTATAATATATAAGGCACAATTTGAATTGTGTTTTTTTTTTTGGCAGTAGGAATCAATGGAGTATTGGATTCAAATCAGCCTTCCCAATCCAAAAAAGATCCGAAGCTGTTTATATTCGGAAATTCTTACGTTGATACGGGAAACATGCAGCCCAATGCACCCTCTTGGAAATCCCCTTATGGTATCACTTTCCCTGGTAAACCTTCCGGCCGTTATTCTGATGGCCTCATCGCCACCGATTTTCTAGGTTAATATACTCTCACACTCTCTGTCTCACTACATCCTAAATATGAACATATGATAATATGAATGTTGATAAACATCACTAATTGAAATATGAACTTTACATAAATTTCCTTTCCACCATAGTCTTTTCTGTATATGCTTGCAGCTAAACAGTTGGGAGCAAAATTACCGTACCTCTGGAGAACTCACGGAAAAAATAAAATTAAATTAAATAGAGGAATGAATTTTGCCTTCGGAGGGGCTGAAGTGTTCGACTCTCCGGTGATCGATCGCCCAACATCTCTACTCAGGTAGGTTTCTTGGTTAACCTTGCCCTCGCCCGTCGTGTCTACACTATCGACGGTGACCTTGCTTCCTCCTACGCTCTCCTCAGCTACTCCGGTAGCGACTATTATGGTTTCATCGACCAAAACCCCAATATGGCTGTAAGAAACACATTCATATTTCCTTGGATCACGTTAGTGCAATTTCGTTCGTTTCAAACGTTAATTCTCTGAGTTTATATGTGAAAAATTGAAAATGTAACTATAGACCATTTTGTTTCTTTTAATAAAAAAAAAAAAAAAAAAAAATCCAAGATAGACTAAAATTATTTGATTTTGCATGCAGGCCTACCCAGCATTTGTAGAGTTCATCGTGGAAGATATACAGTATAGTCTAGGGATAATGAACGGACTAAAATTTAAGAATATAGGAGTTACGTCGCTGCATCCGCTGGGATGCCTCCCACGTGTCACCGTTGCATCCTCATTTCGGAGTTGCAACGAGTCATATAACGATTTGGTGAGACTCCATAACGAGTCGTTGAAGAAAGTCGTGGCCAAGCTTAACAAAGAGGACAAGTTTAGGACCAAAGGGGACCGTTTCGTCATAATTAGACGTTATTTTATCTTTAATGTTAAAACTTTAGTCTAAAAGTTTTTTTTTTTTGTTATTGGTTTGTGGATATAAAGGGAGCAATAAGTTTAAAACCCCACTGAAACCATGTTGCGAAGGCGATTGTGCACGTGTGGATATGAAGGGTGCGAAGAAGTATACCTTATGTAATGATCCTAAGTCTGCTTTCTTCTGGGATGAAATTAACCCAACTCAAGAAGGATGGAGATCAATTTACTCGGTATTAGGCAAATCTCTAACCGAGTCTTTGACCAAGGGGTAAAATTACCTTTTTGGCATCTAAGACCCCAGTTTCTGTTGGATATTTACTTTCACCTTTGTTTTTCAATTTCTTGAAATCGAATTCCATTTATGGTTTTAACTCGGTTAAAGTAATGTGGGGGCAAACAAAATTATCTTCTAAATGCACAGTTGCTCAATTTTTATGTAGTATGCATGACCGTCTTTTATCATGTGCAAATGGCGAAATCGAACATAATTAATTTTGATTCACAAATCTCTATTTAATTAAAAATATAAATACAAATTAGGTTATATTCCACAAAAACAAGATAAGTTAAGAAACTACATTTTAAAGTTTAAAACAAAGATGATCTTAAAAATGATAATCCCTAATACAGTTATGTTTCATATCTTTATATATGCTCATCAAAAGATATTATCCTAATATAATTACTTACATTTTATATTAAGATATATATTATAATTTTTTTTAATATTTTTACAAATTAAAATTATGTAATCAACATTTATTGTTTTTTCTAAACAAAAATATTTTTAACTCCATCGAGATAGTCACAATGCTATTGTGATTTTTTATTTAATATGATCTTTTCCAATAACAGAAAATATGTAATAGTACATAATACAACGATAAATAAATTATACTTTAAAGATATTTTAGAACCATTATATACTGCAATCTTGGTGGTTTTACCACTTATACTCTAATTTTGGCACGTCTTTACCATGTGTAAAGTAAATTCCATCTTCTCTAACATCCCAAAAATTTGTTTTACCATGATCAATTGCGCCAGTAGGACTTTGATATGCCCTAATACTTACAAATTTTAAGTTCGCCTCCCTTAAATCACAATTCATTTTGTTTGGGGTAACAAACGCATTATGAAAACTATAATTGTAGATTTGTCCACGGTCTAAAAAAACTGTGAATAGTTGCTTGTTGTTCAATTTACAAAAGATATTGATTTGTTTTCCTGAACTAACTGAATTCTTAAATTGTACTAAATTTTTCCCAAACAGTTTTGCATTACCCAACCCAACATACAAAACCATGACACACAAAAAATAAGAGAGGTGACTCATTTTTCAACTAATTGTTGTGTTTGTTTAGTAGGGGTAATATGTATATAAAATATATAATATTTTAACTTATACCTAGGTGTTGAGATGTATGTATATATAAATATATTTTGAAAGAAAATGAAATTATGTATAAATTTTATAAATGTATTATGCAAAATTTAATAAATGTACTAAAACTTGAAAGAAATTAATAAAAAATCCCATTTTAACTTAACTTTTTTGCTTTTTTTTTCTTAGATATTTTACCAAAAAAATATTGAGAAAACTAAAACTTAATAATTGATTAGATTTTTTTTTTCGCAATAATTGATTAGATTTTACACTAAAAATTGAAAGAAATTAATACGAAGACCCATCTTATTTTTATTTTTTTAGCTTGAAAAAAAATCATTAAAAAAAAGGGTTAAACTTTCTAATAATTGGGCAAAATAACATTTCTGAAATCTACTTTTTATCTTTAGCTATTAAAAGCTTCCTTTTTAATAAAGTTGTTGGAGTTTTATTACAATCATTTATTATGAGATTAATTTATATTTTATACAAAGGATATGATGTCAAAGTTTTTCTTAACAAGACAGTATAAAAAGCCTTTGCTCAAAATCTTGCAATTGTTTGATGGAACAGTTCCTCTCCCTATCCATCTCTCTTCTATCCTATTTGGTAATTTACAATCATATTATATATAAAAAAAGATTTGAACAATATACTTTGAAAGAATTTTACCAAAGAAATATTTTTAGTCAACACAGACGAACACTTGATATAGAGAGTAGTAATAACACATCCGAATTATGCCCCATGAATATAATCACTGTGTGACCGTATGTGTTATATCTTTTCTAACGCATACGGTTACTGGTTACACTAATAATCCTCAAATTGTTCTTCTTTAAACCCATCTACTCCACATACTCACTCTCGATTTCCGCTCCATTTTATTTGTCAACCTTTTTAATTTTCATTTATTTGTGTCCTTCGTAAAACACACACGCCAAAATCGTATCCTTCTTTAAAGGTTACTAGCTCTTAAGACTCTAAACAAAGCCCGATTAGAAAGAAGTTAAGAACAGATTCAAAATTTCAATCCTAAAGATTCTCACTTCCATATCCTTTATCTTTTCTCTCCATTCCTCTAAAGGCTCTAATTGATCCTTGTAACAAAAAGAAAACATAAGAGAAGTCTTTGCTCTAAATTTTTAATTTTTAAATGTATTCTCTGATGAAAGTCTTATTTCTCTTCTTCTCTTTCATCTTTGGTAATTTATATCATCTTATAGCTCTCATCACGTACGAAAGATTCCTCCCATGGTCAAATTTTAATTTTTTTATTAAAAATTTTGTGCAGGAGGAGGTAGTAATGGAGTAATGGGTTCAAACCAGCTTTCTGGACCTAAAAAAACACCGAAGCTATTCGTGTTTGGAGACTCTTACGCGGATACCGGAAACACGAAGAGCGATACAGAGGCTTGGCCTGTCCCTTACGGTATCACTTTCCCCGGTAAACCTTCCGGTCGTTATTGTGATGGTCTCATCGCCACCGATTTACTAGGTTCCTCTCTCCCTCTCTCTCTCTCTCTTTAGATTAGATGCATACCTTTCCAACCGATGTCTAAATCTTATAGTATATTATTATACTGAAACGGATGTAAAGTGAAACTATTGTGTTGGTCGGTGCAGCAAAAGTGTTAGGGGCAGAGTCACCTCATCTTTATAGAACTCACGGAAAAAAGAAAACCCTAACAAAAGGAATGAATTTTGCGTTCGGGGCTTCCAAAGTGGTCGACTCCTCTCCGCATAGTCCATTCCCCAATATAACTGCTCAGGTTAATTTATTGGTAGACATCGTTCTCGCCGGCCGTGTCCAAGGAGACATTACTCCCACGGACGTCTCTCTCATTAGCTACGCCGGAGGCGACTATATCTATTACATTGACGAAAATCGCCCTGCGGCTGTAAGAATAACATTCATCTTTTTTAGATGTCAAAGCTAATTACGTAATTAAATTGTTCCTATTTCTATGCTTTTATATCGGCAAGGGTCTGGTTAAGTCAAATTGGTTCATTAATTAACATCGGTTTAGGGGTAAAAAATTAAATTGAAGCATTAAAACGTTTTTTGTCAGGTTATTATTATTTATCTTCTCATTAAATCTTGCATGCAGGGAATGAAAGCATTAGTAGAGGAAGTCGTGGATCATTTACACGTTAATATGATAGTTTTGAGTGGGCTGCTGTTTAAGAAGGTAGCAGTAACATCGCTGCAGCCAATCGGATGCCTCCCTTCCTACACCTCTGCATCATCGTTCAAGAGTTGCAACGAGTCACAAAGCGCATTGGTGGAACTCCACAATAAATTGTTGAGACAAGTCGTTGCCAAGCTCAACGAGCAGTCTAGGGTTATGAAGAAGGGGCAGCATTACTTTATCATTGATATTCATCACGCCTTCATGACCGTTCTGAAGAACAAAGGTGAAAATTCACGTAACAAGAGTTTCACGTTTGATCTTCAATATCAAAACCTACAATTATAGATTGTTTTGTGAAAATGTAGGGAGCAAGAGATTTAAAACCCCGATGATGAAGTCGTGTTGCGAAGGTTTTTGTGGGCGATCGATGGACGGTGAAAAGTTGTATACCTTATGTGATGATCCTAAGTCTTTTTTCTTTTGGGATGAAGTTCACCCTACTCAAGAAGGATGGAGATCGATTTACTCGGTATTAGGGAACCCATTAACCGAGTCTAAGACCAAACCGTAAAACCACTTGTTGGTATTTAAAACCCGGAAATGCAATCTGAAACTTTGGATTTGTTCTTATGAAGGATACTTATAAAGAATGAAAAATAGTTCGTTTGTCCACGACTAGATAAAGGATGCTTCGATCGTCTTTGTTCGAGAAACAAATAATCATGACAAACTATTTTCCTGGACAAAGAGAGTTTTTCACTTTTTTTTTGAAATATGATTGCAATCTTTCATTCAATAACAGAAAATAGGAAATTACAGTTAAAACAAAGATGAAATGAAAGATTTTTGTATCCATTTATACTCTAATTTTGGTATTTCTTTACCATGTGTAAAGTAAACTCCATCTTCTCTAACATCCCATAAATTTTGCTTACCATGATCAAATACACCATTAGCACCTTCGTATGCCCTAAACGAAACATTTCCAAGTAGCCCTTGCGTTAACTGACAATCCATTTTGTTTCTTAGAACAAACATACCATGAAACTTATAATCGTAGGTTTGTCCAGGATCCATAAAAAGTTGAAATGGTTGCTTTTTGTTTAAAGTACAAGAGATTTGGATTTGTCTTCCAGGATTAAGAGAGTTCCTAAATTGGACTAAATTTTTTGCAAACAGATTCGCATCACTCGATCCAACCCATAATACCATGACAAACAAAAAGCACGAGAAGCCATTCATCATTTTGATTAATAATTTTTTGAGGTTTTTTGAAAGGGTTGATAGGTTTATATGAGAAAAAATATTCTAACTTATAAGAATATGTGTAGGTGGTAATGTATTCTAAATCTAGAGAATAATATTGGTGAATGAACTGGTGGTGGTCAATTCAAGAATATGCAAAATCTTCTAGGATTGAATTCTAAATCTGGAGAATGGTGGTGAGGTGGTGATGATTAAAATAACTTTTGGTTTATCATTTGATTATGGCGGTCTCAAAGAAGTTGTTGTCTTATCTAAATTAGATATGATCTTATACATTAAACTTTTACTAAAAATTGTGATAAATTAATAAGACTTCCAAATCTTTCTAAAAATTCTTCCTTTTCTTACTTGGAAAACTGATTTTCTTATTTACCAAAAAAAAGGGAGATACGATTTGAAAGTCATAATGGTTCATCAGATAAAATACTTAAACCTTAGTTTTGTCTTAAAAAAAAAAAAGATTAACTAGTTTTTTTTTTTTGGGTATAAATTGTTTATTTATTATTGTAAAATTGTGAAGTTTATACAGAATACGTGATGTATAAACTTTCGTCCTTGACAAAGAATAGAGAAGCTTTTGCCCCAAATCTTGCAATACATTTTGATTAAACCCTTCCTTTCGCTCTTAATTTTCTATATATATTAATCATCATAGCTATTCCAGAAGCTTCTCACCGCCGGCGACATCTACTCTCCCTCTAACCTTAATTCTTCTATCGCTCTCGTCAGCGTTGCGCCGGCAATGACTATTCCTATCACTTCACAGTAAAAAACATTACAGATTTTCAAATTCGATCCTTTAAAAACTGTAGTTATTTTTTTTTAAAACAGCAGCTTGCATTGATTAAATGGGAGTGTAGTTATTTTAAGAGTTTTGTGTGATTGGTTTTCGTTAAAATTGTAGGGAGCACCAAATTTGAAACCCCGTTGAAGCCGTGTTGCGAAGGTGATTGTGGGCATGTGGACGAGAAGGGTGTCAAGAAGTATACTCTTAATTATGTAAAGATCCTAAGTCTGATTTCTTATGGGATAACCTTCACCCTAGCCAAGAAGGATGGAGATCGATCGGTTTACTCAGTGTTAGGCAAACCTCTAACCGAGTTTTTGACCAAAGTGTAAATCACTTCTCGTTATCTAAAACCCCAAAAATGTATTGGCAATACAAAGATACTACAATATGTATTTGATTCAAATTAATTTATCTTTTATTTGAAGCGTTTTTAAGAAAATAAGTTAATTGGACTTTGTAGTTCGGTTCATATATTTCATATTTGGTTTACTTCTTTCTGTATCGAGTTTTTACTTTGAAGAACTCGGAAAGCAAGAGAGGATGGTAATTTAAAAATTACAATAGTGTCTCTCTCTACTGATAGTTACAATATATTTTCTTTAAATTTCATATAGGGCGGCTGGGCTGGACATCTAAACCCTCACGTGTGTTGAATATGATTTTTTTTTTTTTTTTTTTTTTTTTTTGATGTATCCATTTTTTTCAGGGAGTTTTGCCTGGAATAATCTAAGCCTATTTGATTAAAATATATATGTTAGTGGTATTTGGTAAATATGATTGGTTCGTTATTATATTCCCGAACTATGAAAACCTGGAAAAAGTATAAAAATCAAAACCCACTGGAGTAATAATACAGAAAACATACGAGGAATTAATAAACACGTTCGTTGTTGTGGGGACAATAAATCAAAAAAAAAAAAAAAAAAAAATTAAAGATAGTTAATAATCAATGAGGGTATGCCAATATTCAATTGACGTGGATAAAAAAAAAAATACCAAAGTCTGAGTTCTACTTTTACGGTACGCGTCCACGTCTTGGTCTTTAATTCTTCAACATAAGATTTTAAGCTAAATAACGATATGTACAGTTATTCTACGGAAGTAAGAACTATAATTTCAGCCTACAAATTTGAAGTCGTACCGTGTGATGACAAATAGTATAACTTACGAGATAGTCTTCATGCTTCAAACAAATACATTTGATAGATTGGTGACGTTGACATACTAACTGTAGTAAAAATTATCAAAATGAACTAAGAAATAAAAATTTGAATTGGATTTTCCACAACTTTAAGGATTAAACTGTGATCTAGATTTTGCACAAAAAAAAAACTGTGATCTAGATTTTTCTTATTATAAGACGATTCAATAAAATATACATATACATATTTTTTGATATACATATATATATATATATGTAATTCTTTATCTTATTAAAGTATATCATTAAAACGCCAAATAAATTATTTTTAAAAAAGAATTTAACGTCCCGTCAATTTCGGCAAAAAAATCTATTGAACTCTATACCAACTTTTTTTTCTTTTTTTTTATTGAAACAAACAACTCTATACCAACTAAGGCCATTATTATATCTCTTATCCCAATTGTAATAGTAATCACACTCAGACATTAAACAAAGATAATTAAGAAACTCAAATGGTTCAAAACAAAATTGAATAAAACACAGACTTTTTTTGTTTTGTTTTGAACAACGACTAAATCACAAAGAATATAAAAGATACAAAAATTGACCCGATCGTAGTCGTTTCACAATCAACTCTTAATGGTTAGTGGGTTACTACTATATAAAGCCACAAAGAACATTAGTGAGAACACGATTCAATTTCAATTCTCTCTTTTAAACCCATCTTCTCTCTTCCACTTACTCTCTCTCTCTCTCCCCCCCCCCCCCCCTTAGCCTTTCCTTTTTGGTCGTTAAAAGAGAACTCTTTGCTCTAAATCTTGAAAAATGGATCCTTTGTTCAAACTCTTCTTCTCCCTCTTCCTCTTTCTATTAACTTCGCTCCTATTTGGTAATTTAACTTACGTTTCATCTTATAGCTCTCATCACAACAAATTTCTTGAAACCAAAATTTTTAATATTTTTTTTTTATTTAATTATGCAGGAGAAATCAACGGAGTGGAGGGTTCCAATCAAAATCATCACTTGTATGCATTTAGACCAACGAAGCTGTTTGTGTTCGGAGATTCTTATGCCGATACAGGAAACATTAAGAAGTCTCTCGCTAGTTCTTGGAAATTCCCTTATGGTATCACTTTCCCCGGTAAACCCGCCGGCCGTTTCTCCGATGGCCGCGTCGCCACCGATTTTCTAGGTAAACTATTCCTCTTCAAAACTTTTAACTGAATATATCATCCTTATGCTATATGAAATATATATGAATCTTGTTTTCATAATTATTTCAATTAAACTCCTAATCAAATTTGTTGACAAAAATTTTAAATCAGAATCAATTTTATTTACTAACCAACATTAAAAGTCTCCTGCTGTAATAGTGTAATTACTTGACATACTTTAGTGTTAGCCTTTTAGGATATACATACAATATGCGGAAATGGGTAAGTAAATGATTGATAAGTGTTTAAGTACCTAACTAATCGATGTTTTAGCATCGTTTAAAGTTATAACAGTATAGATGTATGAAAATGATGAGACGTAAATCGTATATTTAAATAAGGTCCAAAAATCAATGATGGAAGAGTGGTCTAGTGTTAATCCAGTGCGCGACTCACTTTTGCTTTCTTTCTTCTCGCCATCTTCTTGTTGTACTTTGCTTTTTATTAAAGCTTTTTTTTTACTTTCTTTTTGTGTTTATTAATCTCAAAAACTATTTATATTCTCCTTTTTATTATCCTATAAAACTTTTCCTTGTAACATGTTTTTTATATTTATATAATCATATATATTCCTTAGTATGTCTTTAAGTCTCGATGCACTAATTGAGAAATTTAGGAATCATTTCTTTATCTTGTGTTAGTTACAGGAGTTGGTTTACCTTCGTGGCCAGTTAGGGATGTTGAATCTTTAATTTGTTCTCGAATTTATTTCAATATTTGGTTGGTAAAGGGAAAATTAGTTCGAACATTTACCAGTTTACTATATATAAAATTATTAATAACTATTCATTGTAACACACGCATCATGTAAATATTATACGTTGGAAGGATTAAATAAAAGTATAAACTTGATAGTAAGTATAAGATAAATGTATTATTATGGCAAGAAACATACCGATACTCATACTCTGCTTCTTTACGTATACGTTGTCAATTGTCATCATTTAAAAACCATAATGAATCTTAACGAAAAAAAGAATTTACATTTTTTTTTAAAGTTTAACACGTTAGTAAGGTCACAGCAACTTTTATATCTTTTCTGGTATGCTATAACACCTAACACGTATCTATATATATTTTGTTCATGAATTGTATTCGGTGCTATCAAATTATTATTTTTCTCTACTTGTCTTTTATATATCTTCGTCATAAAGGTTAAACCTTTCTATTTTTATTATTATGTTTGTTATACTCTCATGAATCATGATAGCGCACCACTTAGCATCAACAAAGCAACACACTTCAAGCTTTTCTTTTTTCATCTCTTTTATTATCATATAAAAAGACTATAAAGCTAAACACCAACATATGCGCTGTCAAAGTACCATACATTATAGTTTAATGAACATTATTTCAGAAAAAGTCTTATGTATTGTCAATAGTCTTTCTATATAAACTTCTTAGGATTGATGAAAAAAATATTACGATTTGCATATTGTCAACGATGAAGTGCATTAAGTTTTGGGATACTATATTTAAATCAATTTATAATCTAACAAAGTAACAAGTGACATATTCTTGTCACATATTGAGGTTGTGAAGTCAAATAGTCCTCGTTGTTTTAAGTTAATTCTACTAAAACAACTAAACATGGATAATTTTGGTTTTCCTTTTACTATAGCAAAATTCGTGGGTATAAAGTCACCAATCCCATACTTCTGGAAAGATTACGCGGGAAAGAAACGTTTACAATACGGTATGAACTTTGCGTACGGTGGAACCGGAGTGTTCAACACTCAGACTCCATTGCCAAACATGACCACTCAGATCGATATCTTCCAGAACCTTCTCACCGCCGGCGACATCTATTATCCTTCCGAGCTTACTTCCTCCGTTGCTCTCGTCAGTGTCGCAGGCAACGACTACTCTAACTTCATCGCCCTAAACCGCCCTGCCTCTGTAAGATCATTAAAACATTCTATATAATTTTAGTTTACATGTATATTCATTTTTTTTTTTAATTCGTTGCATCTTACAGGAGTTCCCAGCATTCATAAAGCAAGTTGTGGATCAAACAGAGGTGAATTTGAGGAGGATCCACGCTTTGGGAGTGAAAAAGATAGCAGTACCATCGCTGCAGCCGCTTGGTTGTCTCCCTCCCATCACCGTCGTATCCTCGTTCCAGCGTTGTAACGAGACACAAAACGCTTTAGTCAACCTCCACAACAACTTATTGCAACAAGCTGTGGCAAAGCTCAACAGCGAGACCAAGCAGTCGACTTTCATTATTCTTGATCTCTACAATGCTTTCTTGACTGTGTTCAAGAACAAAGGAGCTAATCCAGGTACAATGCAACTTTTCATTTCTTGCATTTTTTTTTAGTCCTTTAAACAACCTTTTCTTGAAAAGTCTTATTGGTTATGTGGAAAATTTTAGGGAGTACGAGGTTTGAGAGTCCGTTGAAGCCGTGTTGCGTAGGTGTGAGCCGTGAGTATAACTGTGGAAGCGTGGATGAGAAGGGAGTGAAGAAGTACATGGTATGTGATGATCCTAAATCTGCTTTCTTTTGGGATGGACTTCACCCTACCGAAGAAGGATGGAGATCGGTTTACTCGGTTTTACGAGAAAGTCTTACCGCGTCTTTGATTAAAGCGTGAGAAACAAAACAAACATAAACACACTTTTTTCTCTTAGGTTTCTTCTTATGGAGCTCAATGTTTTAGCTCTCTGTTTCTGGTTCTTCAGTATCTCTTCATTCATTTTGTGTTTGTGTGTGTTAAAGATTATGTGACTAATAAAATCTCTAAACTTGTTCATTTCTATTACTCATTCACACCCTAATTAATCTCACTAAGAGAAACAAAAAAAACTATATTAATTATGTGTAACTAATAAACCGAAAAATAAGGTGGAACACGATCCTAATAACAAGCCAAAGGACTCTCAGTCTTATGCAGTTATGCTAATTACTTAGCATAAGAAAACAGTTTAAAAGATTAGTGGCTGTTAAGTATTGTTCTCTTTGATTTATTAACGTTATAGAGTGTAGATCTTCTTCTTAATTAACAAAAAGCAAATCTCAGTTTTAATTAATCTCAATATCCAAAAAGATGGTTTCGAATCAGCATTTGCGGTTGTTTATACTCTGTTTTTGCCTTGTTAACACCGCTTTTATAGCAGCCACGGAAGATGAAAACAATGAGAGAAAGGTAATAATAATGTAAGACTGAAGAGTGTGTGTTCATGTGTTCTGTGATGAGCAGATCAATGGTTTTAAATTACTAAATCTCTCATGATTTTGTTCTGTTTCTGTCTTCATAGCCTTACATCGTGTACATGGGAGAAGCAACTGAGAATTCTCATGTTGAAGCCGCAGAAAACCATCATAATCTTCTATTGACAGTGATCGGAGAGTAAGAACCAGCTCTTACTCATAGAATAGCCATTGATTTATCTGAATTTTTTATTCGAAGTTGTATACTTCTTTTGCAGCGAGAGCAAAGCAAGAGAAGTTAAAATATATAGCTATGGGAAGAACATCAATGGATTTGCTGCAAGGCTTTACCCTCATGAAGCAGAGAAGCTATCACGTATATAACAAACCTGTAAAATAAAAAATTTGTGTTTAAATGTGATTAGTGATTGTTCTTTTCTTGATTTGTTTCTATGCAGGCGAAGATGGAGTTGTATCGGTGTTCAAGAACACTCAAAGACAGCTTCACACGACAAGATCATGGGACTTTCTAGGGTTTGTTGAGTCTAAATACAAAAGAAGTGTAGCACTAGAGAGTAATATCATTGTGGGAGTTCTTGACACAGGTAAAGTAAACTTAGAACTCAAATCTGAAGATATAGGTAAAACCGGATTTATAATACCTTTTGTTCTTGTGATAAGGGATCGATATTGACTCACCGAGCTTCGATGACAAAGGAGTTGGTCCTCCTCCAGCTAAATGGAAAGGAAAATGTGTAACTGGAAACAACTTCACTCGTTGCAATAAGTACAAATGCTCTGTTTCTCCATCATCCTCTGTTTCTGCAACCTCTCTTTTTCTTTTCTTTAATTTGGGTTTTGGATTACAGTAAAGTGATAGGCGCAAAGTACTTCCACATTGATCAAGAGGGACTTCCTGATGGTAAAGGAGACTCTCCTGCCGATTACGACGGTCATGGAACTCACACATCTTCCACAATTGCCGGCGTTTCAGTCTCCAACGCTAGCCTCTTCGGAATTGCAAACGGAACGGCTCGTGGAGGTGTTCTTTCAGCTCGAATAGCCACTTATAAGGTTTGTTTTTTTTCTGTTCAATTGTTACTCTGTTTCTTGGAACAGAAGGAAGACACGTTATGCTCTGTTTCAAATTAAGGTGTGCTGGGAATCAGGATGTACAGACATGGACATGTTGGCGGCATTCGACGAAGCTATATCTGATGGGGTTGATGTAATATCGATTTCAATCGGAGGATCCTCGCTTCCGTTTTTCGAAGATCCAATTGCGATTGGAGCGTTTCACGCAATGAAAAAAGGGATCTTGACAATGTGTTCTGCAGGCAATAACGGGCCAGGTCTCTTTACGGTTTCCAACCTTGCGCCGTGGGTAATGACTGTCGCGGCCAACTCACTCGACCGGAAGTTTGAAACTGTTGTCAAACTTGGCAATGGTCTCACCGCATCTGTGAGTATATCTCTGTCAAGAACTTAAGTATCATCTTCTTGATCTTGCTTGTATGGCGAGTAAGATAAGAGTTCAAGATCTCTTCTGTAGGGAATCTCTCTAAACGGATTCTCTCCAAGCGAGAAAATGTATCCATTAACAAGCGGTACGCTTGCATCTAACTTATCTGCAGGAGGCTATGGAGAGCCTAGGTAATCAATCTCAATAACAGAACAAAAGCCTAAATCTTTCTCAGATTTCTACAGTCTTTTAAAACGGCTGTGAGTGTTTATACAGTACATGTGAGTCCGGGACATTAGGGGAAGATAAAGTGATGGGAAAGGTAGTTTACTGTGAAGCAGGACGTGAAGAAGGAGGCAATGGTCAAGACCATGTAGTGAGAAGCTTAAAAGGAGCTGGTGTGATCGTTCAACTTCTTGAACCGACTGATATGGCCACTTCAACTGTCATTGCTGGCTCTTATGTCTTCTTTGAAGACGGTACAAAGATCTCTGAATACATCAACTCCACCAAGTAATCAGTCGAACTCGTCTCTCTATGTCTCTCTTCTTACTCCTCTTTTTCGTTGGTGTTGTTCCTCACACATTCAAACTTATCAGAAATCCTCAAGCAGTAATCTTTAAGACAAAAACAACCAAAATGGTAGCTCCTTCAATTGCTTCTTTCTCAGCAAGAGGACCTCAACGAATCAGCCCCAACATTCTCAAGGTATTCTCTTCACCCTTTCTATCTCTTCTGTTCTCAAGGCTTCTCCAAGTGATTTCAATTGATCCCGGTTTTTTCGACAGCCTGACATTTCAGCCCCCGGACTAAACATTCTCGCGGCATACTCGAAGCTAGCATCTGTAACCGGTTATTCAGACGACAATAGAAAAACACTTTTCACCATAATGTCAGGAACATCAATGGCTTGTCCTCACGCAGCAGCTGCAGCTGCTTATGTCAAATCATTCCATCCTGATTGGTCTCCAGCTGCAATCAAATCCGCCCTTATGACTACAGGTAACCTAAATTACCAAACAAAACTTCAGAAAGTTCCAACCTTTACACTCCTCACAAGTCACAAGTCACAACTAACAGAAAGTTCCAACCTTTACACTCAGAACTAACAGAAAGTTCCAATCTTTACACTCGTTACAGCTACTCCAATGAGGATCAAAGGAGACGAAGCAGAATTGAGTTACGGGTCGGGTCAAATAAACCCGAGAAGAGCGATTCACCCGGGTCTAGTCTACGACATCGCAGAGGACGCATACCTAAGATTCCTCTGTAAAGAAGGGTATAACAGCACAACCATCGGACTTTTAATCGCTGGTAAAAAGAACAACACGACGAAGACGGAATACAGATGCGAGAATTACAAACGAGGGTTAGGATCCGACGGGTTAAATTACCCGTCAATGCACAAGCAAGTGAGTTCCACGGATACGAAAGTGTCAGAGGTTTTTTACAGATCAGTTACGAACGTCGGATACGGACCATCGAACTACGTGGCTAAGGTTTGGGCACCGAAAGGTTTGAGAGTTGAGGTTGTGCCTAAGGCTATGAGTTTCGAGAGGCCTGGAGAGAAGAAGAATTTTAAGGTTATGATTGATGGAGTTTGGGATGAGATAATGAGAGGGATTGTGTCTGCTTCTGTGGAATGGGATGATTCGAGAGGCCATCTTGTGAGAAGTCCAATTCTATTGTTCCGATCAGGTAACAATTACAATTAAGAAAGACAAGACCCTTTTTTTTAGATCATTGTTTGTCTTTTAACATTGTTATAGTGTTTTTTTTTTTTTTTAAGTCTAGTGGAGCTGAAACTTGAACTAAAAATAGGTAATAATTTTTGGGAGAATAATAACAACTGTATATATATGTTTATGGAACAAAACTCAAATGTCAAGGACAAAATAAAAAAAACTTGAACTGAATAGGTAGTAAGTTTGATGACCAATCCGGAGTGTTTTCAACAAGTTTGATGGACCAAACAATGTGAAGAAAGAAAAGATTGGAGAAGGGGAATTGAATGACTTACAATTTTATTCATGAACCAAACAATGTGAAGAAGCGAGCCAAACCAATAACAAATAATGTCCCACTCTGTTATCATAATAGCTTAAATGACATGAAGACACTCAAACTCAAAGCCTTCACACTAGCTTAATTGTTTTATATCTTGGTGGCAAAGGAAAGGCCTTCCTTAGCCAAAACATCAAGGCTTTCAACTGAAGGTTGTGCTCGTGCAACCTTAGCAATTGCCTGGTTCTCTTCAGGAGTTCCACCTTCTACAAATGCTCCAACCACTTTCCCTTCTTTAATCCAGTAGCTCCCGAATTTTGGCTTAGGCGATTTCGGGTCATTGTCTCCAAACATTACGGTTTCTCCAACGTTGTCACCGTAGAATTGCCATGAGAGATCAAAAGCTCGAGAGTAGAAGTATGGAAGATAGTCATATTCCGAAATCGAGTTCCCTTCTTCTGCAGCCTTTATTGCCTACAAAATCATATAAATCGATTCAATACAACTCACTCATATTATACTTGAAGACTGGAAGGAGAAACTTTTTGTTATCACTACCTTAACGGCTTGTTCAGCGGATTTGCGAGCATGGTCAACGTGTTCAACGCGTCTCATATCGTTGTAGAGTTTCATTGGGAAGGTGGCTACATCACCAATGGCGTATACATCTGGGACGCTTGTTTTGAAAAACGCATCAGTCTGCAATCAAAGATGAGTTACAATAATTATATACTTCAGATGCTATATATCATGATACTGCAGAATAATGGAGAATGTAGATCACACAAACCTTCAAACCACCCTTCTCCTCTTCAACTTGACCTTTAAAGAGTGATATAATCGGTCTACCACCGACGCCAACGATCACGATATCAGCTTCTAATGTTCTTCCGTCCTTCAATTTCACCTCAGTGACCTGCATCATTAAGCAACAAGCGATACTGTTGAAGCAGTCAAGAGCAAACACTATCAAGTTTGAATAATGATGTTAATTGCTAACCTCTCCATTTGAGTTGGTACTGAAACCAGATGCAACAGTGCCTTTGACAATGTTGATTCCTTTATTGGCGTAGTAACCCTCGTAGAAGGAAGCAATGCCAGCGGTGAAAAGCCGAGGCACTTTTTTCAAAGACAAAACAAAAAGGAAAGATGTTAAGCAAAGAAAGAGCGATGAGAATTCTATGTTAGTGGTTTGGCTTAAAATGTGTTCACTTACTGCACCAAGGTTCTGGATAAACCATGGTAACGTCGAGGTTGTTAGCCTTCAGAGCAGCACTGAGTTCAAGACCAATGTAACCACCACCAACAACCACAGCCTTTCCTTTCGCCTTAACTTCCATTGCATAAGCAAGGTGATCAGCATCTTCTAGTTCTCTTAGGTAGAAAATATTCTTAGCATCTGCACCTGGGACGCCAAAATCTGACAACCTTATGACCTGCACAATTAAACAAATTCTTTAGAACAAGATTCCAAAAAAAGAAAGACTTGGATGGAACATTCCAAAAGGGAGAGTTTGTTGTGCTCACAGAAGAACCAGTTGCAGCTAGCAAAGTTTGGTACTTGAAGACTTGTCCAGTACCACTAACAAGAGTCTTTGCAGCAAGATCCGCTTTGACAATCTCTGTTCCCAAAATCAGCTCAATACCTGCAAAAACATGAGCACGTAGAATATTACACATAAGAGCAAGGACAGAGATTGTGTAATCAAAAGCACACTCCTACCTTTCTCTTTGTACCACATAGGGAACTGTCTCTCTCCTCCACTTCCAGCACAGACATAGAAACCCGGAAGTGTAGCTTTATCTGTGTACCATGAAAACGATAATCTAATTAAAAAAAAACAAAGCACATAATAAAACTAAAACTCAATTGATGTAAATCAACAAAGATGTAGGAACGAATATTAACTGTCGAGATGAATATATCCTTTGCTAAGTGCAGGACGCTCGTATGGAGGCACCTGTGTAACACAAAAATCACCAATATTATAAATCACAAGAATCCGGAAGAAGCTAACCTAAATAAATTCTTTTTTTAGGAAACGTACTTGTTCCTTGGAAATGATGGCAAGTTCACCAGGCTTAACACCTTGTTTAAAAAACTCTCTAGCCGCGTATCCCTGTGAATCAAGAAGACCCCAAAACAACAACAAGAACAAAACTGAATTAAGTAAGACATACTTCCTAGTTCTTAAGTATCAGTTACACTAAAAAAAAAATCTCTAGATCTAGAGACTAGAGATACAATCAGTGAAACTTCTCAAGTGATGATGAGGATTCCAAAAGCGAACTATACAGTAGTAATGATTCGTAAGCGAAGAGATAAAAGCACAATTCCGATAAACTAAAGAACAGAGAGACTTACGGCGGCGACACCACCTCCGACGATCACATACTTGAAGCTCTTCTCTTCAGCCATTGACGCGATCGAATCGTCTCTTTTTTGTTTTTTAATTTAATTTCAGTTTTTGTCTTTTTAGCTTTCCTTTCTCGGATCGGAGGAACGTGATTGGGTCAGGTGGGGGGTTTTTATAGACGGCTTTGTTCTATCTAGAAGGAATCTTTACACGTGACACTGTTTAAGCCGTTAGATTATCCCGCTTCGTGGAGAAACCGAAACCGAAATCGAAATCAAAATCTGCGTCTAATAATATTTGATATTTCTTTGACCAGACCCCAGTCTTACTTACAGCGCGACAGATCTTTGGTCGATGTGAAACGGACAATTCATATTTTAAATTCTGGTACGATCCGGTTTGTTGATACCTTTCATATTTGCCATTTGGAGACTTTTTTTTTTTTAATTTACACAAAGCAAAGAGAAAGAAATCAATATTCTACTTTCTCAGCAGCCCACTAGTCAAATTGACGAATAAAGTAAAATATCTTTGAAGGAGTTGTTTGGTTAATTTTTTTATTTGAACCAATTTCATAATAACTTTTGGACAGTTAAAACAAGAAAACCCCCGATAGGGCAAAAAGAATAGTATGTATGTTATGAAACTAGAAAGTTTAGGGGACGAAATCTCTTGTTCTCATTAATGATAATCGAATGAGGTTACATATATATAGTAGAGTACAAGGGCTAAAGCCCATAAAGTAATAGAGTACATAAGATAGGCCATGGGCCGCGAAGCAATGGCCGATGGACCGTACATGTGCGGACAGTAAATGGGCCGTAAGGCCATGTCCTAACGGACTGTGAGCGGGCCGGTCTATGGAGTCCACAAGTGTTTTACAACACTCCCCTTTGGACGAGATGACCGTGCCATGTTGGATGGGATCGCTGCAATGTGCTTAGGGGATGCTGCCTCATTAAAACCTTACCAGGAAAACCCAATGGGACAAAACCTTGGTGAAGGAAAAAGAGTACAGCACACATTGCTCCCCCTGATCCAAACATCACTCCAAGTCTAGAAGTCTCCGCATTCCAATCTTGTGCGTGAGCTTCCTGAACGTCGATGTCGGCAATGCTTTGGTGAAGAGATCGGCTGAGTTGTCGCAGGATTGTACTTGCACCACTTGAACTTCAGTAAGATGTGCTTCGTCCGATCTCCCTTGATGTAACCTTCCTTGAGTTGTGCGATACAGGCCGAATTGTCCTCATATATGACCGTTGCTTCTTTGCTGTCGTCCATGCCGCTATCCGTCCATATATGTTGAGTCATCGAACAAAACGCACTAAACCTTCTTTGCTATAACCTGCATCAACAATACCAACTAAAACCTTCTTTGTTATAGTTAGTATAATATAAACCCAAATCTTACCTTCCTTGTAGGTAACATAATAAATACTTAATTTTACTCTAGTGCCTTTGGGTTAGTCAAGAACTAATTCTTGCTAGGAGGTTCACGGCAAAATTTATCTCTGGTCTAGTGTGGCTAGCCAAGACATTAACACTCCTATAGCACTGAGGTATGGCATTTTAGGTCCGAGAATTTCTTCATCGGCCTCCTTTGGACCATATACACCCATTTGTTTCAGTCCATAAAGGTATTTGTCTAGCCTTATGCAGTATTTTCTCGAGAACCACTCTTATAATTGAGCTCTATACCCTCTGGTAATCTCATTTCATTTTCCAGTGGACCATGTAAGTATACGGTTTTAACATCCATTAACCGTAAATCCAGTTTTTCTTTTATAGCCAGACTTATTAAAGTCGTTGCATCCATCACAGGGAGTAAGTCTCCTCATAATCTATTCCTGGTCTTTGAGAGAATCCTTGTGCTATAAGCCGTGCTTTATCTCACGCTTTCATTACTCTCATTTCTCTTTCTTACAAAGACCAACTTATGTCCAACTGGTTTATATCAAGTGTTGTCCTTAAGGTCGGACCAAACACATTTCTCTTCTTTAAAGAGTTTAACTCCACGTCAATGGCTTCTTTCTATTTTAGCCAATCTTTACTTTGAGTGCACTCTAATATAGACGTGAGTTTCTGATCCTCATTTACTTCAAGTGCTACCTTGCATGCAATTATTTCATTAATGTCGACATCTTTGCAGTTCCTTTTTATTCTAGACATGATATAGTATATCGAGCTCTTATTATTATTAATACCTTAAGGACCTTGAGGTTTAGCGTCCCAAACCTCATTGTTGGTACCTTAGGATTTGCCGCGGCCATGTCTATACTTTTCCTTAACCTCGGTTTTATTTGCACATTTCTTAGATTTCCGAAGGTTCTTTTCTATGGAACATTTTGGTCTATTTAGACTCTGTAGCAACTTGATTATTGTGTTCCTTTTTGAACATCAATACGTACTGGTGCATTACAAGCTGGTATGTACGATTTCATAATTCTCTTTGGGTCATTAAAGGAATCTTGGCAATTGAATAGCTAGCTTTTGCAAATGTATAATCTCGAGGATCTTGCCAATTTAAGGATGTTTGATTCCATAATATTTCTTTGACCAGCTTGTCTTTCTCTCCACCCTATATAGGGAATTCGGATTCAGCAAACTGACAATCCGTGTATCTGGCCACATATAAATCACCCATAGTTGGCTCAAGATACTTAACAATGGTGGGAGAATCATATCAATATATATTCCCATCCTCATTTGAGGTCCCATCTTTGTTCTCTGTGATGATGCAATATAAACGGCACACCCGTATATTATTTTAGATGGGATATGTCTGGCTTATGACCCGTTATGCATTTGGGAATATTTATACTCACTAGATGGCCTGATGCGTATAAGTTCTATTGCATGTAATATTGTGTGTCCCCAAGCCGACACAAGAAGCTTCGACCTCATGAGTAATGGTCGAGCAATTTATTAAGTGCGTTTAATGAAGGATTCATCTAATCCATTCTCTGTATGTTCATGTGCCACAGGGTGGTCCACACTCCCCCCATGGACATACCATTATTATTAAACGCTTGGGATATAAATTCACCAGCACTATCTAGACTTATAGTCTTAAGTGGAAAATTTCTTTAGTTACATTTGCTGGTGATGGCCTTATAAATGAGTTTCCCTTGTGTACATGCTACACACGTGAGATTGTAGGGATAACTCTTCTCTCTCTTAGGAGTGTGCCCATTTTTATTTAATATCAACATACGCATCATGTTAGAAACACGGATGGCCAATCCGGTCATGCCATAAAGTGGATTGCCAAATTAGTCTTATTTTAATCTTTAGCATGGTAAAAACCAGTGGCTAGTGCAAGGTATAGACTTCTAGGATTCTCTTTAGATCCTTGGGTGATCTTAGTAATATATATAGGAACTCTTGGTTTCCTTCACCCTTAGTTTCAATATGGAAATCATTCAAATGAATGTCCTTAAAGCTCAATAAGCTTCTCTTAGAGCTGGGTGATTATAATGCAACACTTAGTTCAAAATGTGTGCCATAAAATATATGCCTGGCCGTAGCCTTTACTTAGGCTTGCTATACCCGCTTATCTTTGCTAATATTGGCTTTGTGTGGCTTAATCCACTATCCACCACACTTATTTTCTTGTCCTTAACCATTTCCAATAATGGACAAGGATTTATGTTTTAATATATATTAAAGGAAATAAAATAATTGGATTTAAATCAAAATAATAATTCAATCAAATTCAAAAGCATAGAAATTAAAATAATACACCACATGAGTTTAAATATTTTTCTTTAGGCAATCAAAATCTCATAATCCAATTTAGGAGTTCTGCATGTCTTTATCTTATGGTTTTCTATACCATAATTATTATTACAAGTGGACTTGGTCTTATGTTGCGGGTTTAGATAACCCGCGGCCTTTACCCCGACCGCGGCCGAAGCCTAATCGGTTTCTATAGCCTTGACCATCATAATTATGTATTTGGTAAGTCCCACGACCAGGACCACCATGTCCACTTCTTCCTCGGCCACGGCCATACTTGTCTCTATGGACATAGATAGACTCATTAGTCTTTTTGGCTCTTTAGGCTCTTTAGGATTTTTCTTTGTCATGTCAACCTTGTGAGCTTCATTGCACTTTTCATTTACACATCGGTGACAAACCGATTTAGCCTTGATTTGCGGTTTAAAGGACCCACGGCCCCTACCACCGCGGCCACGGCTACTACGGCCGTAACCATAAAAACGGCTTGCCTGGCCCCAACGACCACCACGTCCTCTGCCACCACGGCCATGGCCATAGTGTCTTTTTCTGTGGACGTAGTTGGTCTCCTTGGGCTCTTTTTCCGGTAATGGGGTTGTACCGGGAGGTCTCATAGCACTATTTATCAACAGCTCATTTTCACGGTACTGTTGCTGAAGTACTATATTGGGAGTACTAAAAGTAGACAAAGTCTTCTCTAGTAACTCTCTCTCCGTGACTTCAGTACCACACAACCTTAGGATTGAGACAATCTTAAAAGCTCTGAGTTATACTCATCCATGGATTGGAATTCCTGGATCCTTAGGTTTTTCGAATTGAGCCTTTGGTAGGAGCACCATCTATTGGTGTCCATATTGTTTTTCAACTCTGTCCAAAGGTCAATAAGATTCTCAATGGTATGGTACTTGGTCCTTGAGACTCTCAGCAAGGTGATGGTGTGTATGCAAAATTGCCTTACATTTATTCTTTTAGTGCAACCATTATCATCCTTAAGACACTCACATAGGTACTTTGATTTTACAAAACATGCACCCTATTATATCATGCGGTTTTTAAGACCGAACAATGTAATTTATTTGGATCATGCCATGCGGTGTTTAAGACCGAACCATGGAATCATTTTAGTCTTAGGTCATGCGGTATTTGAGACCGAAACATGCCTTGCCTTTACTTATAATTTCGAACTTAGGTCATGCGGTATTTGAGACCGAAACATGCCTTTATTCTACTCAATTTCGTGGCTTAATATGCATGAACAACAAAACTAGATAGGAACTAGCATGCATGCAATAATTTCCTTTTTCTAGATAAGATTTCCTTTTCTTAAGTTTTCCTTTTCAGTTTTGGATTAAGACAAGTTTTAGGAAATATTTTATTTAAATTTTAGGATAATTACCAAATTAAATTTGGAAGTTATCCTGATAGTTCTAGCAACCTAGAACAGATCTATGATTTTCGAATTTCATAGTTTTAGGATCCGCAATTTTTTCTTAATTACAAGAACAGTTTTATGTTTATAATTGATCCTATATTGTTTCTATGGAAATTCCGAATTCAACAGTCCTAAACAAGTCTATCCAATTTGATATTAATGTTCATGCAACTCTAACAATTTATGCAATTATTGGTTCTTTAATATCCTATGCATAATCCGATTTCATTATGATGCATGAACAACCAAGTTTTAAATATCCTAGAACAATTAGATCAATATTTATCTTATGAGTCTAACAATTTAGTTCTAGGTTTTTATGCAACAATCAATCAAGCAAGCATAGACAATTAATCAATCAATCGGATTTTAAGCTTGATATATCTTGGTGCAATTCACAAACAATCTAACAGCCCTATGCATCCGATTTTAAAGTTTTACAGGAATAAGACTCTTAAGATTTGTTTGTTGTGTACTTGGATGTTTTAGGGTTCCATAGGTTTTATGTATTGAATTCGATTCATAGGTTCTAAGAGAGTTTTAGATCTTAATTACCTTTCACCAATTAGGGTCTGACTGGTTTTGATCTGGGAGCTAAAGACCTCAGATTTCACTCACGAACCTCGATCAGAACCGCTATCAACCCAATCCTCGTACCACTCTCGAACTGCTCTCGGACTGCTCTCGGACAGATCCTCGTACCGCCTACGTACCGCTCTCGGCCGGAACCGTGAACTGCTATCGTCAGGAACCGCGAACTGCGAACGTCAGGAACCGCGAACTGCGAACGTCAGGAACCGCGAACCGCGAGCGTCAGGAACCGCGAACCGCGAACGTCAGGAACCGCGAACCGCGAACGTCAGGAACCGCGAACCGCGAACGATGATGGATTCCGAACAAGGAGTAATCACCGAGAGTTTTGGATTATCACCGAGAGATCTCCGAGTTTGCCCCGGAACTTGCCGCGTACTGGATCCAAAACGGACGGAAGCTGATCGCCGGAACTTGCCGCGTACTGGATCTTCGAACATGAACTTACCCCGGACTGGCCGCGTACACGGACGGAAGATGATCGCCAAATTTGGGCGGCGGTTTTTAGGGTTTTAGGGTAAGAGATAGAGGCGGCGGCCGATTAGGGTTTTAGGGTTTTAGGGAGGAGAGAAACGGCGGCTGCCTTTAGGGTTTTAGGGTTAGGGTTTTCTCAGCTGACCTTAGAGGCTATCGTGCTGATAACGTGTTATGAAACTAGAGAGTTTAGGGGACGAAATCTCTTGTTCTCATTAATGATAATCGAATGAGGTTACATATATATAGTAGAGTACAAGGGCTAAAGCCCATAAAGCAATAGAGTACATAAGATAGGCCATGGGCCGCGAAGCAATGGCCGATGGGCCGTACATGTGCGGACAGTAAATGGGCCGTAAGGCCATGTCCTAACGGACTGTGAGCGGGCCGGTCTATAGAGTCCACAAGTGTTTTACAACAATGTAAATATTGTAATCCACACTGATCATAGGATTTTGTTCAAAGAAACTACTAATAACCTTTAATTCTGAATGATTTATTTTATGTAGAGTAATTCTAAACTATTAATAAGAAAATGTGTCGGTTTGTGGTTGAAAACGAAAACCAAACGGGCTTTAATTCCTTTTTGAATTGGATCGTTTAAGGCCCACTATGTGTCTTATGAGATATATTGTCAACGACAATTACAAAGGATACTTAAAACTGTCACGTGTCATGTCGTCTAGAAACATACGAGGCACTAACGGGTTACACTCTGTTCCTATGTTTTTTTGGCTCCTCGATACAATATCTCGTCGGTAGTCTGATCCTATATGTTTACCGTTGTACTAAATTTCCATATTTTTTTCCCAAATACATAAAAAAGGAATGGAAAACAAAACCTAATTAAACAGAAAAAGGAAATTTAACAAAACCTAATTAACCTTTTGGGCAACAAAACCTAATTAAACCTTTGCTTATAAATACTCTCTCACACACGCACTCTCTCTTCTATCTTCATTCAGATAATCAGAATTCTCTGTTTTCTCGTTCTTCTTCTTCTTAGGGAAGCGAAAACCAAAAATCGAATCAAACCCTAATCTCTGTTTTCTCCTTCTTCTTCTTGTCTTGAGTCAATCCCCAACGTTCGTGATCAATCTCTCCATCCCCTTGTCTTGAGAGTCGATCTCCAACGATCAAGATTGATCTCCATCCCCTTGTCTTGAGTCAATCCCCAACGTTATCGGTTCTCCTCGCACCCTCAATATTACCGGCGGGGAAGGAGAGAACGTCGGAAGAAAGAGGATAGTAAGAGATCGGGGAAGTGAAAGCTACGACTACGAGTACCTAAGAGAGAGAGAGAAGGTTTCAATGGCTTTTGTCGACAGAATCACATCAGCAGGTACTTAAAAACCTTGTTTTGCGTACTTAGGGTTTACTTGTTACTACTAGAACTTGTTTTACATTATTTGATCTGTTTTTAGGGTTTACTGCTTTTATTTGTTTTGATATTGCAGGCTTTGTTTGGTCACCGTTTAATTTGCCACTGGAAACACGTCCTCGTTTCGCTACTCCTCCAGCAACATCGGCGCCGGCGAGTTCAAGCTCTCTCACCCTGAATATCACCGGCGGTGAAGGAGATAACGTAATTTAATCTTTCTTTTGATTTAGCTTTTTTGTTGGTTCTTTTGCTTTGTTCTGATTTCTTCTTGTTCTTGTGATTTCAGGTTTTCAACAGAAGGAGTTAATGGGTCTAATGAGGAATCAGAATTATAAGGTTGGTTTTACTTGTTACTTACTACATAACCTTGTTACTACCAAAACTTTTTTTCCTTATCTCTGTACTAAGCCTTGTTTTACAGGATTTGATCTGTTTCTGTTTATTCTAACTTGTTTTGGTCAACCGACGGTAAATTTCAGGTCTGATTATGTAAGGATGTTAAGTGTCTCTTGTTTCTTTTGCTTATCATTATATCTTCTCGTTCTGTGATTTCAGGTTTTTCAACCGCTGATTCAAAAGGAGTTGATGGGTCTGCTGAGGAATCAGAATGAAAAGGTTAGTTTACTTGTTACTACGTCCTAAACCTCTTTTTTTGCTTAGCTCTGTTTGTTGCAGATAAGGCTTAAAAATTTGATAGAGAGACTTTCACATCTCTTGGCACTTGCTACTTGTTTTTCTTAGCTTTTTTTGCAGATATGTTCCTCTTCAAGTATCTTGTTCATGTTCTTAAGTTGGATTTCACACCATTAAATAAAGGTACATTACATATGGTGTCTTCATATGTGTTGGTTTTATTTTTGCTGCAGGCTTGGATTGTGTGTTTTTGATGCAGGATCGGTCTTCGATCACTTGTAAAATGCTTTGAAGAAGTTTGATGATGGTCCATTCTTCCTCGGCGAGCTTAGTTTTGGCTTGGTTTTGTCACCGTCTAATTTCAGGTCTGATTTTGTAGGGACGTTGTCTCTTCTTTCTTTTGAGTTAGCTTTTAGTTGGTTAATCTTTTGCTTACTATGATATCTTCTGGATTTCAGGTTTTCAACAAAAGGAGTTAATGTGTCTGATGAGGACTCAAAATTAAAAAGTTCGGTTTACTACGAGTATCTAAGAGAGAAGGTTTCAATGGATTTTGTCGACATAATCACAGCACCAGGTACTTACTTATAGATGCAATTTTCTCTCTTGTTTAACTTTTTTGTCTGAAATCTTAGTTTCATTGTAATGTTGGTTATGCTTTTTGTTTTGTTTTGTTTTCATTGCTTTCCTTGGGGTTTCCTTGTACATGTGTATCTGATTTAGCTGCTGATCAGTTTGGACATCGTTGAGGAGGTACTTGTTACAAAAGTTTTTTGATCTGTTTTTGGTTCATTCTTAGTTAGGGTCAGTATTGAATGACGTTGGGCTATACTTTTTGCAGGCATGGATTGGTCACCGTTTAGTCTCGGCTCTTATTTTGTAAGGACGTTCATTGTCTCTTCATCTTTCTTTGATTTAGCTGTTCAATGTTCTTTTGCTTTGTTGTGATTTCTTCTTTGTTCTGTGATTTCAGGTTTTCAACAGCTGATTGAAAAATGAGTCTGAGGTTGGTTTACTTGCTGTTTACATCTAAATCTCGTTTTACTTAGCTCTATTGCCAATAAGGCTTAACAATTTGGTAGAGAGACTTACACACCTCTTGCTCCTTGTTTTTCTTAGCTCTGTTGCAGATATGTTCCTCTTCAAGTATCTTGTTTATGTTCTTAAGTACTGGATTTCACACCACAATATAAAGGTACGTATGGTGTCTTCATATTTGCAGATACGTCCCTCTTCAAGTATGATATTATTGGTTTTATTTACTGCAGGATTGGATTGGTCATTGTTTAATCTCGGATCTGATTAGGTAAGGACGTTGTCTCTTCTTTCTTTTAAATTTGTTTTTGGTTGGTTCTTTTGCTTACTTCGATATTTTCTTGTTCTGTGATTTCAGGTTTTCAACAGCTGATTTAAACACATGAACAAAGGAGTTGATGAGTCTGACGAATCAGAATCAAAAGGTTGGTTTACTTTTTACTTACTACTAAACTTGTTTCGTTGAGCTCTGTCTGTTGCAGATAAGGGCTGAACAAATTGGTAGAGAGACTTTCACACCTCTTGCTTCTTCTTCTTTTGCTTAGCTTCTGGTTCAGATATGTTCCTCTTGTTCAGTTTCTTAAGTACTGGATTTCACACCACGATATAAAGGTACATATGGTGTCTTCTTCATAGTTTCAAGATTTCTCATTTGTCTTGTGTTATTTGGGGATAATTTCAGAAGCTTGTGTTCTTCTGTGCTTTATAAAACAGGAACTACTCATAGAGCGCCTTAGAGGATGAAGAAGATGGAATAAATTCTGATAACAACAAAGAAGGAGCCATACACTTTACACTAAGGTACTCTTGTTTTCTTCTTTTGCATATATGTTCCTCTTCAAGTATGATGTTATTGGTTTTATTTTGCTGCAGGCTTGGCTTGGTCACCGTTTGATTTTGCTGCATGCTTGGCTTTTTGCAGGTACCTCCTCTTTTCACTTTAGAGGTTCACCATCTCTTTACATTCAAGCTCAGGTACGTACATCCTCTTACTCTCTTTGATTTATAGTCATAGTCATAGACACAATTCAAGTATAAAAGACTAGAAAGAGAAAGAGTGAAACTCGAATACTACATTTTTTATCTAGATAACTTGGATGACTTTTACATTACAACACTTACACATACTTAAAGTGGTTTCTTACCACACACATATACTTGACCTTGAAGACAACTACCACTATTCCTTAGATCTAGACTAGCTAGTTTTACAAGCAAACTAAACACATTACTTTAAACACTTTAAACAACTACAACCTTAAGTAGACTTTAACCAACACAACACTCTTTCTTGTTGGTCTAAACAATCTAATGGTTAGTTTATTGATCATTATGTTAATGGGCCGGCTCGATCCGTCTGTTCACGACTTGTTTTTTTTAATAAGTTTTCACTTTGTTGGATTTAATATACAAGTTAAACCAAAACTTTAACATGCAAAGTCAACTAAACTGTTGTTAGAGAAATTTTTTTTTAAAATGCATACATAACTTTCATTATACATACTACATACATTAGTTGCAGGCTTAGTATGCAGGCTTAGTATGCAGACTTAGTGCTTTGCACAGTGTTGCCTCAAGGGCTTTAAATATTTGACCACAACCGAAGCCGAAGGTGCTTTAACTAAAAATAAAAACTTATTAGCTCAAGTCAAGAAAAGGTCAACATTTCTACAACAGTTGTATTAATTAAAGGTAGTATGTTTGTTATGTTTGGTTTATTCGAAAAATTTAAGATTAATCCGATATTTCGGTATGTTCTACCTACATAACATGATGACAACCCTAACAAATATTAAAAAGTATACTAAATTATTTATTGTGGTCCATTCCTTTAATTGATGATCTTCCTGGATTAGCTTTAAGAAACTACTGTACTAAACTTTTTCATTAGTTCATGTTGTTTTTAACTTTTGAATATTCAAGAAAGAAGAAATATTTACTAGTATAGGTTTTTTTCCTCGAGCGAAGTGATATGTATTAAATTATGTTTCTAGACTTACAGAGACCATCATTATTGCCAAATGTACAGTAGGTCCATCGTTATCGCATTTTTCTTGAGTTTAATCAAGTCTCTTCGAGAAAATCCTAATACTAATGAAATCCTGATACATGAATTATACGCATCTGCAATTTTCATGGCAAGGTGACATGGTCATAACCTACGTATAAAACAGATTAAACTCTTTTGCTGAAGAGTTACAAAATTCAGAGACACATGTCAACGAATAAGGACACGCAAAAACTTAGTAGTGATCAACATGTCAATATAGTCTCCATCGAATAAATCAAAATATTTAATAATCTCGTTGTTGTTACATGAGACCCACAAACATATGATATGGGTCCCTTTTATTTTGTTCTTCAAACTGCCCAGAAAGAAATTGCAGAATCATTTGTCTTAAACCTCTTCAGAATTATACCGACAAGAAAACCAAACAAAAGAAAAAAGAGAGAAGAGACAGAAACAACAGCTTCTCTTGTCTCTTTGCTTCGTCAAATTCATTTTCAAAGAGTTCTTCAATAATCGCTCCAGGTACTGTCTTACTTTTGTTCATAATCATTAATCAACATCATAGAGTTCTTCATGAATATTTGTTTTTATGTTGGTATGGGTTTATGCAATAGTACATGTCCTGTTTATTGAAGAATTATAAGGTGAGATGATATAAACACGAGGTTGTCTAAAGTTTAGATTTATGTTTCTTGTTTTGAAAAAGATTGACTAAGACGACAATGAATCCTTTAATTTTGACATAATCTTTGTGGAATTAAGACATAAACTCAACAATTTTAAAGAACCATATGCAGTTGCAGATATTATGGGACTAGATTGTTCAGATATGTGACTGTTTCACAGTTTTCGTATGCTATGTTCCTTAATCATTGATCAAATTCTACTCTTCATACAAATTGATGATTCTTTTTTCCAAATTGCTCTGTTCTGTTCTGTTTTGTTCTGTTCTGTTATGTTATGTTCTCTCTTGAGTTACAATTTCAACAGACAAGATTTGATGCATTCTTTAACATGAAATAAATCCTTCTTTAACTTGTGTGTTCTTTTGTTATAATTTCAGGAGTGTGGGATAAAAAATTGTATCTACAGAGTTAGACTACTCGCAGTTCCACGGTTACTAAGATGATGTGTGACTGAGCTTTAATGTTATGGGTTCATTTGCCGGAAAGTGTGAAATTGTCGAAGAGAAAGAAGACCGTCAGAACTCGATAGTTTATTCCGCCAAGTCAACCACCGCTATTCCACATTCTGGATCAAGCCTTGTGGACGACAAGGATCTGGAGCGACCGGTACTGAAGTTAGGCTATAGAGGTTCACTAGAAGATGATATAAACCAGCTTTTCGAGTCTATAAGTATTCGAACATCCGGAATGATTCCTTCTTACCAAGTTGGTGCAAGTAGTAGCACTAGAAACAACGGTCCTTTACAACGCAACGCTTTGAAAAGTCCCGCTAACCCTGGGGGGCCTCGATCGCCTAGTAAGAGAAATGCGGAACCAGCAACATTGAAACAAGCTTTGAGAGATTTATGCGTCTCAAAGGCATCAGAAACTGCAGCTACCAAACGTATTCCTAAGACTAATACTGGAGGCTCGGTTTATGGTTCGGTTTTGGTTGAACCGGGAAGTGGAGCTAACGAAGAAGGGAAGGCGGTTCTTGTTGAGTTACTAGACGAGGGTCAAAACAGTTCAGCAGATAGTATATCGCAGCAGCTTCGTCTTCTTAAGATACATTCTTCGAGCCAAAACTCCCAGGCATCAAAGAGGTATTATGATGAGATGACGATACTAAAAAAAGAAAAGAACTGGTCTCTTGACGAACAAGAATTAGGTGTCGCAAAGAGGAGCTTTGGTTCATCATCATCGCCTGGATCAGGGAACAATAAGACAGTGGTTGGACTAAAATCAGTTAGAAAAGTGAGGCTGTTGTATGCTACTACACCAAGTTCCACCATAGTTAACGGCAAGAGAGTAGCTAAGTTAACCAGAACCATTCCACGAGGAGGAGGAGGAGCTAAACCGGCATTAAGGAACAACAAAGGTTCCTTGAAGAAGAAGGCTACAAATGTGTATGATGAAGTAGATGGCTTCTATGATCCCATTGCAAAAGAACTTCTCTGCCATAGATGCCATTTCTCTTTGAAGAACACTTCAGCTAAAGAAGAGCCCTCTAAAGATTCACTCGTAGAAGCAGATCTTGAGCTGAACACAAGAGTTAAAGAAGGTTGTTTAGATGAATTGGCTTCTGATTTCTCCAGCTCAAGCTATGAAAGTTCCCATGAGATCAGTGCTAGTGCCGAGACCAAACTTGATAAGATAAGAAGCTCCCTGGATTTGATGAACTCAGAGACTTCTCCGGTCTCTACATTTGGTAATAAACATATCAAAGATGTTTCTAAATACGTAAACAATGAGATCACTGAGGAAGATTCTCTACCTGGCAAAAGGGGTGATCAGAAAGACTCTGTCTTTATGTCAGAACAGAGTGTGGAGATTGGTTCCTTCAGTGAGAAATCTGTTGTGATGAATCCAGATAGTCCTCCGAACAAACGCAGCTTAGACGGAGCAGCTACTGAAGATGTCAATGACAACTCCGAAGTCGAAAACAAAGGCGGGGAATGTATCGGATACAACAGTTCAAGCACGAGTATCAGCGAGGAAGAGCAAGAACAGGGGAATAATATAATGACAAGGTCTAGCTTTGGAAACAGACCTCATATGTCTAAGGATGTGAGATGGGAAGCTATTCAGCATATAAGAGCACAACATGGGCTAGGTTCATTGGGTCTTAGGCATTTCAATCTTCTGAAGAAGCTTGGATGTGGAGATATAGGAACGGTTTATCTAGCTGAGCTCACAGGAACAAACTGCTTGTTTGCTATAAAAGTGATGGATAATGAATTCTTGGAGAGGAGGAACAAGATGTCTAGGGCTCAAACTGAGAAAGATATTCTCAAAATGCTCGATCACCCGTTTCTTCCAACGTTATACGCTCACTTCACGTCTGATAACTTATCGTGTTTGGTTATGGAATGTTGTCCGGGAGGTGATTTACATGTCCTGAGGCAGAAGCAGCCCGGGAGATGGTTTCCTGAGCCAGCGGCTAGGTACTTGTTTCTTACAATTTAGACTATTTAGTAGTTAACTTTGATGCTTTATGATTTGTCATGTGAATGCTAATATCTTTTTCTACAGGTTCTATGTGGCGGAGGTCCTTCTTGCGTTGGAGTATTTACATATGCTTGGGGTTATATACCGCGATTTGAAGCCTGAGAACATATTGGTACGTGATGATGGACATATAATGGTGACAGATTTTGATCTTTCCTTAAGGTGTACGGTGAGTCCAACGCTTCTAAACTCGTCATCTCCGCTTCACGCGGATGCGATAAGACTCTCTTCGGGTAGCCGCACTGGATCTAACTGCATCGAGCCATCGTGTTTCCGCCCTAAACTCTCCCGAGGATCGGGGGCCAAGAAAAAAGGCAAACAACACCGTATAATGATGAAAAAACTCAAGAAATCTGACCTAATCGCGCGGTTCAAATCATTGCCTCAACTCGTGGCGGAACCAACGGATGCGAGATCAAACTCTTTTGTCGGAACACACGAGTACCTAGCGCCTGAGATCATTAAAGGAGAAGGGCATGGTGCAGCGGTTGACTGGTGGACGTTTGGGATCTTTCTATACGAGTTGCTTTACGGGAAAACTCCGTTCAAAGGGGCTACTAACGAGGAGACAATAGCTAATGTGGTGCTTCAGAGCTTGAAGTTTCCTGATAACCCTAATGTTAGTTTCCAAGCAAAAGAGTTAATAAAAGGGTTATTAGTCAAGGAACCTGAGAACCGGTTAGGGACGGAGAAAGGAGCGGCGGAGATAAAACGGCACGCATTTTTCGAAGGATTGAACTGGGCGTTGATCCGGTGTGCGATTCCACCTGAGCTACCGGATTTTTATGACTATGGAGTTCCGAATCATGAAGGGAAAAGCAATTACTTGGATTGCAAGGCGGTTGGGGAACATCTTGAGTTTGAGTTATTCTAGTCGCTAGAGGCAGATGAAGAAAAGCTTACGTGTTATATTTTAAGCCTTTTTAATTAATAGAACTCTTTGCTTGTATCGTAAAGTTACAAAGTTACTTTTTTGGTTTATTGTTTGTGTAAACGAAGTATTGTTTATTTGGTTTTTATATATAAGTATTTTTTTTTTTTAACAAAATAGGAAATTAAACTAATATGGATATTATTTTAGAATGTTGTGATCCATGTAATGTGTAACTTAAATATAATCTCTAAAACTTAGATGCTCATTCATTTAAATAATAGATCAGAAGGAAATATTAACCAAGAATTGTTTTTTCCTCTAAGCGTACTCAACATATAGCAAAGCAAGGCATGGAACCTAAAAGGAAGAGAGTTTTGATTAAACAACCAACAAACGTTAAAGTCAAGTGTTGATATAATTATTGACTAAAAAAGGTAACGTACGTTAAAGATTTGTTTATGTAACGTTTGCTAATTTGTTTCCTTGTAAGTTGATTGTTAATAATATCAAAACTGATTGATAGTAAATTATTTAAATTAATGAATTGGTCTCACTAGAAAAGAGGTAAGTAAAATTACGTCACGTGGTACGGTTATGTAAATTGCAACGCGAAGATCTCGTGACTAATAATCACATTAGTACAATAAAATTATATGGACCGTTAAATATTGCAAAACCATATAATAATAAAAAGAAATTAATAATCAATAGAAAAAGTGAAAATGGACGATGGGGAATTGGAACTTCGGGTGTTGGACCCCTCTCACTCCCACACTCATCTTTTTAAGCAATCGTCCGCTTCGTTTTCGCAATCACAAAAAAAAAAAAAAAAAAAAAAAATTAGCGAAATTAGCGAAGAAGCTGCCACTCATTTGATTTTCCAGATTTTTCCAGATCTCTTCTCTCTCTCCGTCTTCCGATTTTTTCGGGGTCACTGTAGGAGTCACCGCCGGTGAAAGGATATGGTGGTGATACACGGAGTGTATGTTACTCCACGCTTCCCTCTTCCTTCTTCATCTGCTCGACCTCTCAACACCTGCTGCTTTAATGGCAATTCCAGCCTCTCTTTCTTCCTGAAGAAACACCCTCTCTCTCGTACGCCTCTTTCTCTCTCTCTCTCTCTCACTCTCTCTGGGACGCCATTGTTGTACTGAGTGTACAGTGTACTTAAATTGATTTCTGATAATGATTAGCTAATTCGTTACTTGACTAGCTTCTATGAGCTAAACTAAAATGCTCTAGTACAATTAAAACAATAGTGTTGTTGTGGATCAGCTGCTCCTAGTACTAGGGGTTAAGGTAGTAGATGCTTGCTATGATGAGATTTGAGTAGAATGAAAGACGTTTTTGATTTGTGGGAATGTTGTTTTTGAGCAAACATGTTTGATTAGTTTTCGATTATCCAGATACGTCTTGATTAGATCCATGTCTGTAGGGAAGATCTTTGCTGGGAAACAATCTGCGGAGTTTGATTCTATCGCTGCCTCTGATAAAGTCTTAGTACCTGATAATCTTGATGATGATCCCAACAGTATTTCAGAAGAACCACAGGTGGATATCTTTTTTCATCTCTCTCTCCTCTTTAATCAGTGAGTTAGATGCAAACTGTTTAGAGGTTGAACCTTATGTGCATTGCAAATTTTGTAGTTTTTTTAACAGGAAACCGAATTTTTTGTTTTTTCTTTTTGTAGAGATTTGATCTAGAAATTCAAACAATGGAAGAGAACGAGGCAGTAAGAAGTGAAGACCAATCGTCTGTTTTTGATCCGAGTAACGTCGTCAAGGAGAGAGGGGTGAAACCAAGAATAGTTCCCCCGCCTAGTGATGGGAAGAAAATATACGAGATAGACCCCATGTTACGAAGTTACAGCAGTCATCTTGATTACCGGTATTATTTATTTGTCCTGCGACTTGTTTCGTTTTTACTATACCTGCTTGATGTAAGGCATCCAAATCTCATTTATTGAAGGATTTTTCTCACATTTGATGTAAAAGTTTGTAGTAAGGCTAGATGTTGTTGTTACTTTTGATTCCGCTTAAGTATCTTGCATTTATTTTGGCTACAGTTATGGACAGTATCGAAGATTGCGTGAGGAAATAGACAAGTATGAGGGTGGTCTCGAGGCATTCTCTCGTGGCTATGAAAAGTTAGGATTTTCGCGCAGGTAACTATTTGCTACCACCAATAATTCTTTGTGGGTATTGCAACAAAGAAGAACGAATCATTGGATACTAGGTGTATATTGAGTTTTAGCAGACATTCGTTCTTATCACAGGTTTCTAGATTTTGGAACTCGTGAAATGTATTTTATATTGTGATCATTTTTTGCATCTTTAGAAATTTTGCAGTAAGAAAATCCTGATTGTAGCCAAACTAGTCTTGTTTCAGCTTTTTTTTTTCTTAACGCTGCAGTGTCACTTTGATATCATTTCGTCAATAGCGTATTGTATGATTCCCTCATGGTAGTTTCATTGCAATTTCAGTGATGCCGGTATAACCTATAGAGAGTGGGCGCCTGGAGCTAAGGTATGTTTCTTTTAGTTTTCCACTAGAAAATTATAAGTGTGTTTTACTAATAGGAACATTGAAGACTGTAGCCAGAATCTTAGCATTGGCATTTTGTGCCCACAAAGTAAATAGTGATCATATAACAAGGGTCGGATATTGTTCTACAGTCACTATGTGGTAGAAATGTTATACCTGGTCATGTGAGGATTAACTTATAAATCTTCCTGGCCGATCTTGGACAATCTGAGAATTGGTTTAGGATTTATGAAAACCTGTCCCATGTAGGAGTGATTGGTTTGCTCAATCAAACCTGAGTGTATGCTGCATGTTAGTTGCATCTCTGTGGCAAATCGTTCGTCTTGATTGTATATGTGTTTTTTTTCTGTCATGAGTGTGCATATTTTATAAGTAGTTTAGTTGCTTTCCTAAACTTCTGTCCTCGCCTGTTTCAGGCTGCATCACTTATCGGAGATTTTAACAACTGGAATCCTAACGCAGATATCATGACTCGGGTAAGGCCTATTGACCACGTTGCTTAAATTCCTTATGCTTCTTTATGCTTGGAAAATTCATTTGAAGTTTGAAAATATGGAATTTAGACCAGTAATTCTCTTATCAAATCCTTTACAGAATGAATTTGGTGTTTGGGAGATCTTTTTGCCCAACAACACCGATGGTTCGCCTGCAATTCCTCATGGCTCACGTGTAAAGGTAGCTAACAAGTCGCTTCATTCATCCATTTCTGCTTCCCACGATTGTTGCATGTTTTATCGTAAAGAGATGTTCCCACTGTTGCAAGCAACGTTTTTACATTATGCACAGAAATATATGTTTTCTGCTGCGTATGTTTCAAATTTAGTTTCAGCATCAGATATAGAAAGTGGTTGTTCTGGTCATCTACAGTAGTATTGAGTGCATCTACATTTTCTTAATATAGATTCTGCGTGTCATTTGTATACGTGTGGATAAAATAGCAATGAGTTAATACATGTTTGGTTGGAAGTTTCTGAGAAAACTATGTAATGATGGTGTAGTAATTTCTGATGCACAAAACTCCAGATTCGTATGGATACACCATCTGGCATTAAAGACTCAATACCTGCTTGGATAAAGTTCTCAGTGCAAGCTCCAGGTGAAATCCCATTCAATGGGATATACTATGATCCTCCAGAAGAGGTAATAAGGTCATGCAATCTTTTGAATATTATATTGTGGAAAACGATTGTGCCTGTGCTAGTATGAAGTTTCTGAAAGTTCAGATTTATAGATTAGCTGGTACTGTCAAAGCAAAAGTCATGGATTTCTTTTCTGGACTATCCCAAACGCATATGTTTATTTAACCAATAGATTCTATTATCTATTATCGTTGGTGGTCCTATTAACTAACATCAGCAGATACTTTTGGTTGTCCTTTCAACGGTTCTAAATTTCTTTTCAGGAGAAATATGTATTCAAACATCCTCAACCAAAGAGACCTAAGTCGCTGAGGATTTATGAAGCACATGTTGGCATGAGTAGCACGGTGTGTGTCTGCCTCTTTGTCTTAAATTATTATGTTATGGTCCTTAACATCTGCTTTTATTCAGTATGGTTGTTCGAGTTCGACTATAATGATATAGATCCCATTTCTGGAGATTTTTCTATATCACTTGAATGATGAGAGTATAATTTTCAGGAGACTTCTCTATATCACTTGAATGATGAGAGTATACTTGTTATGCAGGAACCAATGGTCAATACTTATGCTAACTTTAGAGATGATGTTCTTCCACGCATCAAAAGGCTTGGCTATAATGCTGTTCAAATCATGGCTATACAAGAACATTCATATTATGCCAGTTTTGGGTATTCTTTGACCTGAGTTCTATTAGAATCCTAGATCTTCTCATTTAATTTAGTGTTGCAAAACTATACGCCTTTCAGCCTTTCTGATATGATGCTATCTGTTTCTTCAGGCATCTAGTAGTATAGGTATCTCATTTCTTATTGTTTTTATTTTACTAAGGAACATGCCGTTTCCGTTATGAACGCAGGTACCATGTCACAAACTTTTTTGCCCCTAGCAGTCGTTGTGGGACACCAGAGGAACTAAAATCACTTATAGACAGAGCTCACGAGTTAGGCCTGGTCGTTCTGATGGATATTGTTCATAGGTAGTGAAAGTTTTCATGATAGCATACAATCAGTTCCACCTTTTGGTCTTTCACTAGTCATTTGATATTTGCCATTCTCTAACTTGTGCAGCCATGCTTCAAAAAATACATTGGATGGACTGAACATGTTTGATGGAACTGATGCTCACTATTTCCACTCCGGGCCTCGGGGTAACCATTGGATGTGGGACTCACGTCTTTTCAATTATGGGAGCTGGGAAGTATGTAACTTTGTGAACTTTAAAGCAAAATATTGCAAACAGCCAACTTCCTTTAGCACTATTAATTCTAACTCTCTCTTTTCTTACAGGTATTACGATATCTCCTTTCAAATGCACGGTGGTGGCTAGAAGAATACAAGTTTGATGGATATAGATTTGATGGTGTTACCTCAATGATGTATACCCATCATGGACTCTCGGTACTTCAAACTTTTCTACAATGCATGGCTTTGCTAAAATGCATTTTTTATTTGCTTTCCCCATGTTCCTTTCCGATTGTGTCAGGTTTTACCCATGTCTTACATCGGTCTGTTGACCTACTCTTTTGTGTTTCAAATAGGTTGGATTTACGGGGAATTACACTGAGTACTTTGGATTGGAAACTGATGTGGATGCTGTGACTTATTTGATGCTGGTAAATGATATGATTCATGGGCTCTACCCTGAAGCGATTACCGTTGGTGAAGATGTAAGTTTTCTGAATGTCTTCTTTATAACCACCGATCTTTTGACAAGCTTTTTGCTCCATGTCTTTCCTAGTTCCTATATCACCTTCACCCTCGAAATAAGGTTAACAAACTTAGCACGCAACATAAAAACAAGTGTGTAGAGCCATAGGGATACATATGGGTTTATCATATTAATGATAGTCCAATGCAGAAGATTAACCAAATCAATGTCAACTAACAATGAAGGTTGTCTATATTTTCCGTGGTGCTTATTTCTGTGATATTTACTTATAAAATTGTTTCGTTTCAGGTTAGTGGTATGCCAACATTTTGTATTCCTGTCCAAGATGGTGGCGTTGGATTTGACTACCGTTTACACATGGCCATAGCTGATAAGTGGATAGAAATTCTCAAGTGAGTTTCTTTCTGCTTTCTTGCTGCATTATCTTTTAAGTTGCAACCTGCTTTAATGATTGGTGAAATGAGTCCATCTTACTCTCCACCATGTTATGCGGTGAAGGAAGAGAGATGAAGACTGGCAAATGGGCGACATCGTTTACACACTTACTAATAGAAGGTGGTCAGAGAAGTGTATTTCTTATGCTGAAAGTCATGATCAAGCTCTTGTTGGTGATAAAACAATTGCCTTCTGGTTAATGGACAAGGTATTAGATTAGACGCCATTTTACTTCTCTATATACATTAAACTAAATTTTACAAGTTATGTGGGTAATGTTTGTACGTTTCCAGGATATGTACGATTTCATGGCAGTAGACAGACCATCAACCCCTCTTATCGATAGAGGAATAGCTTTGCACAAAATGATTAGACTAATAACTATGGGATTAGGTGGTGAAGGGTACTTAAATTTTATGGGTAACGAATTTGGACATCCAGGTACTGTATCATTTAAGTTATTTCGTTTAGCTTTGTACAAAATTACGTTAAGAGTACATTTCTTGATCTTCTCCTGTAATTTTCAGAATGGATCGATTTTCCTAGAGGCGAGCAGCGTCTTTCTGATGGGAGCGTGATTCCTGGCAACAATTTCAGTTATGACAAATGCCGGCGCAGATTTGATCTAGTAAGTACTTACAGTCTGGCTAGGTACAACTTTTTCTCAAGATGAATGCTTTGCTGTGTTCTGATTCAGAAAAGTTCATATATAGGGGGATGCAGATTATCTCAGGTACCGCGGACTGCAAGAATTTGATCAGGCAATGCAACATCTTGAAGAGAAATACGGTGTAAGTCTCCAAGTTACAATCTTTGTAAATCATCTCAATCACCCAGTGGCTTTTATTCTGATTTTACATTTGAGCAGTTTATGACTTCAAAGCATCAATTCATATCACGAAAAGACGAAGGAGATAGAGTAATCATATTCGAAAGAGGTGATCTCGTCTTTGTCTTCAACTTCCACTGGACCAGCAGCTACTTTGATTACCGCATTGGTTGCTCCAAGCCTGGCAAATATAAGGTATACACAATTACACATCCAACTCTTTTTTGAAACAATTGGGACTTTGGCATTGGTTGAAGATAGAATCTCATATCCCTTACTACTTTTCAACATTCCAGATCGTATTGGACTCGGACGATCCTCTGTTTGGTGGATTCGGAAGGCTTGATAGCAAGGCAGAATATTTCACATATGTAAGAAAAATGAAACCATTCTAGTCAAAGTTTACATGCATTGTGACTGTCCCAATCTCTTGACCCAATCATGCCAATGCAGGATGGCTCATACGACGGCCGACCATGCTCATTCATGGTCTATGCACCGTGTAGAACCGCCGTGGTTTATGCTTTAGCAAACCACGATTAGGACATTCAGACTGTGGATTCGAAAATCGCAAGTCATAATCAGAGAAGAGAGAGTCTGAAACTGTGTTTATAAAACATTGACATGATTCTAAAAATGGATTCTGAAACTGTGATTCGAAAATCACCTAGAATGTAAAGTCTGGTAACGAAAATATTTGAAACACTAATCCGGGAATGTAGCACTTGATCAAGCAAGCCAATTTACATAATCAGGAATAAACAGGTCATTGATTCTAATGGATTTTGTGAATTCTTTAACAATTAAATGATAAGATACAAATTGACATGATCCAGAATCCGATTAATTTTTGTTTTATAACTTTTAAATCCAAATTTACTAGTGTAATTTTAAAATTTATTTAAAAGTTGTGAACGAAAGAAATCAAAACTTTTTTAAAAATTCAATTTCAAAACTTTTCTAAAAAGCAGTTCGAATATATGGAATCTCTAACGATCAAAAGACAGGATCCAAAATCAGTTAGTTTTCACACCGTTTTGTAAATTCAATATTCAAAATATCTATTAATTTTAAAACTTTTATTTTTCCCACAAAAAATATATCTTAAAATACTTTAGAAAAAACGAATCTTTTAAAAAATTGAAAAATAAAAAACAAATCAAATTTTTTTTGAAATCATTGTCACTTAACTTTATCAAATATTTAAAATCTCTTCCTTAATAGATAAATAATAATAATAATAATAAGATGGGGATGGAAATTACCCTGAGCAATGATGATGATACGATTAGCGAGAAAAGGGAAATCAGACAACTATCTTCATGGGCTTGTCACCTTTCTGATGGGCTAGAAATTCTTTCTTTGGGGCCAAAGGTTTGGAGCGTCTCCTACGATCGCAACACCATTCTCGAAAGAACACAACAGAACAGCCACCCCACCACCTCCACCGCAACACAGAAAAAACCCGAAGCAGTTATTGTCGCACACATCTAGTTAGAACCATATATCTATAGACTACAGAGATGATAAATAAACTGAGTTAGGATTCAAAACGAGGAAACCACCTCGAAACATGAAACAGAGACAAGAAAAATACCTTTTGTGAAGTGAGAACAGAGTCGACACATATTCGTTGCTTCGAGAACATAGCTTACACTTTCGCTTTCGAATCGTCCGCTCCAAAGAAAACAATCGTATTCTTTTTTCTTTTTTTTTTCGAGAATCGAACACACTCAAGTTAACAAACGATCGATGATGGGTCTCTCTCTCTCTCAGAGTCTCAGTTTATATAACCGTGTCTGATCGATATATAAAAAAAAAAAGGAAACTTTGTAATGCCCAAAAGAGGAAAAACGTTACATATATGTGTATATATAGATGCCGGTTTAAATTGATTTGGTTTAGATAAAGAATAGTTCCGGTTTAGACGATCACGCTACTTTTTCTTCTATAAATGTAAACCGGTTTAAATTGATTTGGTTTGGATCCGGTTTAGTCAATCACGCTCCTTTTTGCATCCCATTATATTTAGGATTAGGAATCCAACGGTCATCGTAGATCGCATCAGATAAACGGCTAAAAAAGCAAATTCTCTTGGAAGAAGAAAGAAGAAAGAAGAACACAGAAGATGCAACCGACAGAGACGACGTCGCAGCCGGCGCCGGCGGAACAAGGCCGTCGGCTTAAGGATCAGTTATCAGAGAGTATGAGTTTCAGTAGTCAGATGAAGAAGGAAGACGATGAGATGTCGCTGAAAGCTTTGTCGGCGTTTAAGGCTAAAGAAGAGGAGATCGAGAAGAAGAAGATGGAGATCAGGGAAAGAGTTCAAGCTCAGCTTGGTCGTGTTGAAGACGAGTCCAAGCGTCTCGCTATGATTCGCGAGGTTTGATTTCTTATTATTACATTTATTATTTCAATTCGATTTTTTTTGTTTGGTGTGTGTGATTTAAGTTGCTGCTTTAGGTTTTACATCGTAGTGTAGATTTAGATCAAGCTCTTAGGGCTTAGAGAGTGTTAAAAGGGGAGAACAATTTTGAACTCTTTTTCGGATTTAGTGGCTAAAATTAGAAAGTTGGATTTAGTTTGGTTTTAGGGTTTTGTTCAATTTCTAGGTTCTAGATTTGTGGAATATATTTTGTGTGTTTAAAGATGATCTTAAACCTGATTGGGGAAAGAAGAAGCTATGTATAGATCAAGCTTAGAGCTTGATTGTGGACATGGAGTGTATGTTTGCTGAGTTTGATGCTTTGATTGTTAAAATCAGGAACTTGAAGGTTTTGCTGATCCCATGAGGAAAGAAGTTACTATGGTGCGGAAGAAGATTGATTCTCTTGACAAAGAATTAAAGCCATTGGGGAATACTGTTCAGAAAAAGGTTTGGTTTTTTTTGTCTTTGAGAATTTCAATGCTTTTTTTTCTCTCTACTGTGATGCTAAGAATCAGGTTTATACCCCCATAAATCAAACTGACTTGATACTGAACGATGTGTTCAGGATTCTTAGGATGCTAACCTGTTTTTTTTTTCCATAATGTGCAGGAAACAGAGTACAAGGATGCTCTTGAAGCATTCAATGAAAAGAACAAGGAGAAGGTGGAGCTGATCACCAAGCTACAGGAGGTTTGTTCATTTATTCTCACTTTTCTCTCTACTCTACTTTTGCCTAATAAAAAATCAGGTGTGTTGTTTGAATGGAACGTTACAACTGCTCTGTTCATGCCATATGTATCTGGATGGTGTGTGTTTGGTCCAACTTATTGGTTTTTCCTTCATCAAACTGATAGGCTTTAAGCTGTTTTGGGACATACCATTCCCATTACCTTCCTTTAGAACCCTAGTTTTGTTCCAAGATTCCCATTGAAATAGGTTAAATTGTCTTACTGAGTTTTGGTATCCAGTCGCCAAGTTTGTCATTCTTTAATAGTTGAATCCTGTTTCTAAAACGAGTTCCGCAATTTTGAAAGTGAGACCAGTAGAGACTCTATATTTAGGATACCCCATGTTTGAGTGATTTGCGTTGTATATTTGCAATTAGTTCTTCCAAACTAGATGCAGCACATGATCTTAAACAGTTAGACCTCTCTTTGCGCAAGTCAGATATCCAAAAGACCAATCACGCGTTTATTTGCATTTTTGTCTGTAACTGCTATATCAAAAGAGTTGTTTATATAGTCACTTATATGTTTTTGGTACGGTTTTTGAGACTTGATGGGGTTTCTTCTTTTTTGATGAATGTGTGCAGTTGGAGGGACAAAGCGAGAAACTGAGGTTCAAGAAGCTGGAGGAGCTAAGCAAGAACATTGATCTAACCAAACCTTAAGTGTTGGACGAGCACAGTCACTGGGTTTGGGCTGTTGAAAGTTTTTATACAAATATCACTGGTAAAATCACTGTTTAGAGTATTTTCATTGTTCTTTCATGCTTGTAGTAACATAATATATAAAATAAAGAGTAAGAAGATATGGTTTTGAACTAGATGTTGCAAAGAAAATGTAACAAAGTTACTTTGGCACTACATTTATCGACGTGATTGGCAGAATTGTAATAATAATGTAAAGCAACTATGTTTATCCAGAGCATTTAGATACATGACTCTATCATGAAGACATGAACCATTTCAAATCTCTCTAATTCTATTTTTAAGACCACATTTGAAAATCCTGACTTGAGAATTTCAGCTGTACATGAGAAAATCAAACTGACCATGAGTTGCATGTCTATGTTATCTATGTTAATACTTAATAGATGACATAGACATGCTAGGATCAAGTTAAGAGAGTAGTAATGTTTTTGAAATAAGGCTTGTCAATATACGAGAGTAATGTATATAACATTATCTATTGTATTTGTACCCCTACTAGTTCAATCTATAATGTACTAGAAATAACTAATATCTTGTAAGAATATGAATCTGCTATACTATGAAAATTAACAAAGAAAAATAAAAAATAGAGTTCAAAGGAAAATGGAATAATCAAACGTTTGGTTTGGTGGAAGTATCAACGCTGTTTCCTTTGTATGAGCATCTCTTACTTTATTATATTGAATCTGAAAGTGCATGCATCTACAATAATTAATATATACTTAGCATATATCTACAATGTTCCAAGTTTTAAACCTATCCATGAGATATCTCATGTCTCTCTTTATATGTGTAATCGTATCAAACGCATTTTCTGTTGCTCTCGATCGAATATTTCTTTTTCTTATACTACATATACTCCTCAAATTTCCTCTATTATTTTATAAAATCTTATGTGATGTTTTATTTTGTTTAGTATGATCCTTTCGCAGAAATGGCCGAGACATCAATCATATATAGGCATGTCACCGTCTTTCACTCAGATCAAAACTCTGTGTATATTTATTATGTGTGTCAGTGTGTGTTCTCTAAAATGTTCGGTGCCGCAATAGTCCGAATATGTTAAAAACATTGATAGGTTTCTATTTTTAAACAAAGATCGACTTTAATTTACATGAGACTAGACTTCAATATATTTTCTTATAATTCAATGAGATGTGCGTTGAATGAGTGTATGTACCAGTCGTGCATGAGCATGGAGGAAAGCTACAAATCAAGCGACACGATCCAAGTTTAAGATACATACGGAGACATATTGTCTCACAATAAGTCAAAAGTCACAAACTTTTTTAATAGGACCAATATTTTTTTGTTTCAATAATTCATAATGTATCTAATATATAGGTTGGTGTTTATATTTTAGCTATTATTGAATCCTCTAACATAAATTGTATTGGGACATGCTTATTTTGGCTCTGCCCATATCTCTTCAATATATCTCGTCGGTTCACATGAATAGCCGTATACCTACAAATACAACAATTGATAAACAATACTACACGTCTACGTATATACTAATATGCGGTTACATTACTGATATAGATATCTTGTCTGTTTCCTTATTATCTTCGTATGTTTTCTTCCTCCGCGAAGCTTCTCAAAGAAATAAGATTCGCAAAAATCTTGCAAGTTGCCATTACAAAAAAAAAGGAAAAAAAAAGAACAAGAAGAAGGTATATATATCAAATTAGTGAAACGTGCATTTAAATAATTAAGTATTTTAATTTTTCAATCAATAAGGGGTATGAGTAATATAAACATGTGTTCCATAAACTTAAAATAAGAAACTACGTGGACATTTCTACACCAAATCACCCATATTTACATAATTGCATACAAAAAACCTATTTATGCTACCTTTGTACAGAAAAAAAAAATATTAAGTGTACCTTGCTCATATCTTAAATTCAGTGTCAAATATTTATCTTTCTATTTACAAATATTAACGTTAAACAAGAAGATAGATATTTGTATAGGTTTTTTTTTTGAGAAAAAAAAAAAACAAGAAGATAGATATTTGTATAGGTTTTATTTTTTTTTCGTCGCCTACATATATCACATATTTTTTAATCGAACGAATGCTTACAAATCACAATACTATAGGCTTATTGAAACGAACCAAAAAAGAAAAAAAACACCAAATTAATCGTGGAGAAAAAAGAGACGAGAAAACGCGAAAGAAAAAGAATCCAATGAAGGAAACGGGCCACGTCACCAAACCGCGAATTATGGACGTCCATACCAAGCGGCTGAACAAAAACGCCGACCGTTATTTGACACGTGTCGGTATGTGGGTGAAAGGTACGCACGTGTGTCTGGACGCACACGAAGCTTGTCCTTTAGTTTTATTTTATGTGACGGTGCTCTCACTAACCCAAGAGTGAATAAACAAAAAAAATTAATGGACCCCAATTTGATTTTCTAATATTCATGAATCGATGTTATTGTCTCATGTCTTATAAGATAGAAGTAAGTAAGTACTAGTACTATATTTAATCAATTACTTCACTTTATTATGACAAACTGTACTTATTATAAGCTTATAACTAACTTCAAATTTAACATTCTTTTAAGAAATTAGATGGTACAACCGTAATAAAAGAATCATTAGATTATAATTTTATCACGCATCAAAATATTTTATTTAGGCATCTATAACCCCCATTCTATTTTAGAATCAAAATTCTATTATACAGTAACATTTGCTCAAAATTATTCTATATATAGAATAATTCTATTCTCATTTCTATTTTTTTTATGTTAATTCAATGCTCTATTTTACAATTACTCTATTTTAGAGTAAAAAATAAATATATATATTGGAGATGATTTTAATATGTGAGTCATTATGCTGTTCTTTTTATATAGTCAAAGCGTTCTAAAAATTTGGTACAAAGTAGAATATATTGACATTTTGAGTTATGAATATTAATTTTATTATGTCACGATTTGACATGCTTTTCACTGGAAAAAAAAATTAGTAACGAAGAATTAAATTTGAATGGTCATAAACGAGGTAGCCTCATTTAACATGTTCCATTGCCGCTCTTTATCCATAACACCCAAAAAAAAACATGTTCTACAGCGAGTACGAGTACACTTTGGATTGGGTTTTAATTACCCGGCCGGTCAATACCTAACAAAAATACAACTAAATTATTCATGTGATTAGACTAATAATTGAGAACCCAAAGTATATCATAAGAAAATAAAATAACGTTGGGCAAAAGAATAACAATATAAAATTGGGTATGTCCTTAGTTTGTCTTGACATGCGAACACAAAAAGAATATTGAGAAACTACTTACCAAACACCAACCACTAGAAGCGCCAACCTTACCTAAATTCAAAGGTGATTACATTCATAACTAATTAATTAGTTCTTGAGATAAACCTAAAATCTAGTATTTATTATGTTCATTATATATAGCCTTTGTAAAGTTGTCGGGGTTTTACTACCTGACTTGTCTTAGTTTCAAACCTTAATTATAGTAGCTAGAGTCGTGTAATAACAATCCATATAGTTCCCTACCACTCCGATCATTTCATATTTTATATTAACATATAAATATCTAGGCATTTTAGTCTACTTGTATTTGTATATATATATACAATAGTCACAGGGATGTACATATTTATTTACATATAGAATATTTTTAAACAATTTTGCGTTTCAGTTGCGTCATATTTACTTGGTTTAACTTTACAGTTGGAGTAGCATATATATATCATAAAGTTTTATCCGAAGGAAAAATTATAGTACTCTCGAAGTGTCATTATAAGTCATAGTGTAGAAGTTATTTTTTTTACTTATATTGTAAATTGTAATAATGTCAGTATAGTTTTTATTGCATTTATACAAACACTGGTATAATTAATGAAAAGTTGCTTTCTAGTAAAGTGTCTCAATCATAGAACTGTCTTTTTCTATGCCAGTTAAGCACAATAATTAGGATTTTTTTGTTACATGACATTATAAATGTTTGTGTCTATCCTATGAAATGTAATATAACATACCAATCTATACTTTTTGGGTTAATAAGATACATATAATTATTATAACATATATAGTATAATGTTTCTCCCATACTGACTAATCATTTCAAGTTTGATTATCATATAACCCCCCAAAAAAAACTTGTCACCGTGACCCAATCAAAAGTTCATCATCACGCCACCAATAAAGATGTAGTGGCTGAGGTTCAACACATTTTTATGTTCTTTCGTACGTTAATCATAGAAAGTAATTGATGTTAACATTTCTTGAACACTCACAATCCACTGTCATGGAACATACTTTGCCTTCCATTTTATTTTTATCGCTAGACTACAAGCATGCGATTGGTTACATTATCATGAATAGTAAATATCTATAAGATTGTAATATATTCTTGCAAAACACAATGAAGAGATTGTCAAGTCTATCTAAGAATCGTCAAATGACAATGGACACTCATGTGATGTCACAAAATGTCAAAAAAAACAAACCAATTATTATGGAAAACCCTATAAATATTAATTTGGTATTTTTTATTTATTACAAAACTCACTTTTTTGGGGTGGCTGTATAAACATTAGGAATCGCTTTTGAGCAGAAGATCATTAGTTTCCATCATTATCCACAACATCTTTAGTTTCTACTGATGAATTTTTATATAAACAAAGTATTTAGACCCAAATACTATCCAAAATTACGACATATGTGAAAAATCAAATGTTTTTATCATATAGAACAGCTAAAATGTTTAACAATAGATAATTAAAAAAAATCGTAACGACAATACTTCTAACTCAAACCTGGACCCATGAAACAAATGTCAAACTACTATTACAATGAAGTGATAGATTTTTTATAATATTTATGACAAAATTTTATATCTGCCTAGGATACTCTCAACTTGTATATAGTTTTATGGAATGGGAATTCGCTTATCTCAGATTTTCTTGGGTAATTAAACGTGTTAATTACAACAGTTTTATGTTTATTCATGCGAATCTAAAAGACCATTATGAAAAGCTGGACCTTTTCACGCAAACCTAATGGCTCCACACAGTAAAATCTTAACTTTTAATCCTAAGAAAAGAATTTTAACTTTAGAATATTTAAAAATACAAGAAAAAGTATTGAACTGCAGAAATTTTGAATGTCAATATTATTATTTTCTTACTTCTTTTGCATTGCTACGAAAGTTACGGAACAGTATAAAGAGAACAAAAAAAAAATTCTGCAAAGCTGTCTGATTGGAAATTTGGAATACAAAATGTTGATAGAATTACACAATGATTTTGCTATTGCGTTATTTCATTCCTGATCAAATCAGTAGCGCAAGCAATTCCGACATATGTAATGTCATGTTTTCTCTTACCAAAAGCTATATGCTCAAAACTAACTAGCGCGATAGCCAATTTCTGGTGGAGCAATAAAGCAGACAGTAAAGGACTACACTGGATATCGTGGAAGCAATTGTGTACTCAACTTTCGGAAGGTGGGCTAGGCTTTAGAACACTAGAAGAATTTAATCTTGCCCTTTTGGCAAAGCAACTATGGAGATTGCTGAGATATCCAGATTCCCTTCTTAGCCGAGTTCTAAAAGGGAGATACTTTCAATATTGTAGTCCATTAGAGATACAAGTATCAAATCGACCTTCGTATGGCTGGAGGAGCATGTTGGCAGCAAAGCAAGTTCTTTCGTACGGAATTCGTAAGACCATAAGCTCGGGTTTTAATACGTGCATCTGGACTGAACCATGGATCCCAGATACGCCAGCACGACCACCCCAAAGTTTAACTAGTGAGAGAAATCCTTTGATTTGTGTTAACACCTTGATATATTTCAACACAAAAAAGTGGAAAATTGAACGTCTTCGGGAACTCTTCCCCCCGAAAGAAATTACCCTTATTTTGGGGATTAAACCGAGCTTGAATGCCTCGAGGGACGGCTATTCTTGGACTCTGACAAAGTCTGGAAATTATACCGTTAAATCTGGATACGAAGCCGCGAGAGCTATCTCTCGCCCTGCTTGCGACCTCCCTTCTCAGGGACCTAGTGTTACGACACTTAAGGCGCAAGCATGGAAGTTAAAAACATCACGGAAGCTTAAGCATTTCGTTTGGCAATGTGTGATTGGGTGCTTGGCAACATGTCAACGCCTGCATTATCGCCATATTGGTAGAGATAAAGATTGTCCTAGATGTGGAGCGGAGGAGGAAACTATAAACCATATGCTATTTGAATGCCCCCCAGCACGTCAAGTATGTGCTTTATCGACAATCCCTTCCCATCCTATGGTGTTCCCTTCATCTTCCCTATATAGCAACCTCGATTTTCTATATGGGCGTGGTAGAGATTCTGGTGCAACTGATCAAAACTTGAGAATGTTCCCGTGGATGATGTGGTACATTTGGAAGGCAAGAAATAAGAAAGTGTTTGAAAATATCTCTGAATCTCCGCAAGATACACTGGAGAAAGCTATCCAAGAAGAAGAAGTTTGGAGAAGAGCAAATAACAGAGACTTAGCACCAGCGGTAGTAGAAGCATGCATACCTTCGATCCCAATTCCTCAAGAATCCCTTGTATGCTTTATAGATGGATCTTGGCATACAGAGGTGGATAGGAGTGGGCATGGCTGGATTGCGTCTATCGGTGATAGAATCCTGCACATGGGGCTAAAAGGATCGCGCAGAAGCTTATCCCCATTACATGCAGAGTTAGATACCCTTATTTGGGCTATGGAGTGCTTATTAGCGTTGGACTTGGATAAAGCCCTTTTTGCTACGGATTGTTCAGACCTCCTAAGTATGGCGTCTAATATCGAAGATTGGCCGATCTTTTCATCAGAATTGAAGGATTTTATTCATTTCAGAGATAGATTTGCTAATTTCAGTATTAGATATATTTCCCGAGAGGATAATATCCGTGCCGATAAACTTGCGAAATGTGCAAGAGCACAAGGTTTCTGTTTTTCCCATGTAAGCTCGTCGGTACCTAATTGGCTCTCTTTCGAAGAAAGTCATCTCCGATAACTTAATATATGGGGTTTGATCGTCAAAAAAAAAAAAAAAAAAAAAATCAATCATACCAAATTTTTAATTATCTGTATATTATTTTCTAAAAAAAACCAAACATCTTTTTAAAATACATCATACTATTTTAACTTTTGACCTACACAAGTTTTCAATTTGAAAAAGAAAAAGAAAAAAATCATCCAAATAAATTCGATTTTATTAGAGAGTAAAGAGAAACCCCACCCCCCACCACCACTAGCTAGAGAAGCAGAAAGTGATTGAAGGAAATAAAGGAAGGCACGCGTTGCTCTGACCTTAATATATATATCTGGGAACTATATGAGGAAATAACTGTAATCAACTTTATTAAAATTACCATTCTCAGAAACACAATCATAATTACTTCTTTTCAAAAGACAGAAGTTTACGAAAAGATTTTTTTTTCTTTTATTTTAAATTAAAGTTGATGTGTCTGTGAAAGAGTAACCAATCAAAATGAAAATATGAAAGCTAGTATAAAATGGTTGTACCGTGTCCCTTTTTTTTTCTGGCCAATCTCTACGCACGACACGAGGAGCACTGTAAAAACCACAATTTTTAAAGTTATTTTTGCTGTTGTTACGTACTTTTCCAACTGTATAATTTTGAATTCCCCTTGCAAAAAATCGTATATGAGGCTAAAACATACTACTATTTATTTATCCCTTATTCTGTATGTTAAAGTTCATATGTATGTAAGTGTAACGTTACACTAATAGTTACATGAATGTAATGTTGAATGCAAATCTTTACTAATCCATCTAAATGCTGATCATATTATTATTCATCTCAAAAAGAGGATATATAAGTTTTTTTTGCTACCATAGTCCTCTGCAACCCCAAGAAAACAGCCGTCAATCTTAATTTCATTAATTCATGTGCAGTTTCTGTATCTCATTCTCATCTTAAATTTCAATTCTTTTAGACTAATCATGTGGTAACTTTTGAACACAAAATTTACATTGATGAAGCAAAAACAACTGAATTAACAAAAAAAACAACGACTGGGGTTTAATTAAATACTAGTAGTATATGAAACTGGTGAGAAAAAGGGTCGTCAAACAAAAAGTAGATGCAGTCAAAATGCAGTTCCTACAATAAATTGGGCATGCGTGTTTCTCTGTTTTGTCGTTTTCTATTTTATTTTTCTCACGAGTGTTTTTTTTTTTCATTTGTTTGTATTTTTTTTTTAACTCTTTACCTCTTTGAGATCGTCAACGCTTTTGTCCTTCTGAAGGAAAAAAGAATAGTTTTCACAGAAATGTGAAAAATGAAAACAACTATTCGATACTATTATTGAAATAAGCGCTCGTTTAGGAGGATTTTGAACTTTTCTACTTCTGTAATATATATGGACATCAAAGTATAAAAACCCCTTGACTCATCCAAAATTTGAATAAGAGACCATTGTTGAGTTTAAAATTTTTTTAAATGACTTAGAGAATAAAAAAGCTTGTGGGCATGGAAATAATGTTCCTAAATATTTATTATTTGGAGTGATGATTTAGCAAAACAAATGTTCATCTTAAATTAAAAAAAAAAAATCTTGTAAGTGTGTATATTACAAAATAAATAAGTTTATTGTAGTATTAGATATTATGAAATTGCTCTTAACACATGTGCATTAGTAAAGAACATCTAATTAACATGAAACATATTACGTACTGTATTCAGAAAGAGCAATATTTACAGTCAAGGGGACCAATTCGTTTAAAGAAATATTATTATTTTTGTTTCCCTTTGGAAATAACATTGAGGTTCCCCTACGAATTTTAAAATTATTTTTTATTTTGTTGGTGTGCTCTTTATTTAATCACACATTACAAAACAAAACAAAAAAGACTAACCAAAAAAAAATTAATACTATACAATTATTTTTGTTTCTTCCTCTTCTACCTACAACTATTTATTTACTTAGCCCCTTGCCTCGATCTTTTAAAACCATCCACATTTTTGAATCACCACCATCAACATCGCTCTCTCTCTCTTCTCCTTCTCTCTATCTGAGTCCAGAAACTTTCACTTTAATTACAAAATTTAAAACTTTTGAATAAACTCACGAGAAAGTTCTGTGTTCTTTTTTTGGTGTTCTTACTCTGTTTCTTGTTGTTGGTAATTTTGATACAATGGCGTCTCAGAGACATTTAAAAGATCTTCTTGAAGAAGATCAAGAACCGTTTCAGCTTCAGAGTTACATCTCAGACCGACGTTGCCAAATCAATCGTCCGGTAACGCATTTACAGGTCAAGAAACGCAGACCTATCTCTCAAAACGCTGGTGGACTTCCCTCGCGTTTCTGCCGCAACGCTTGTTTCTTCTCTCTACGCGATTCTCCCGACCCGAAGAAGTCACCACTCTTTGAATTCAAGTCGCCGAACCGTAGCCAAAACGCGATCTTCGTCAACATACCGGCGAGAACCGCGTCGATACTACTAGAAGCTGCGGTTAGGATACAGAAACAGAGCTCGGAAGGGTCTAAAACAAGAACGCGAAACGCAGGAAACGCGTTCGGGATATTTGGTTCTGTTTTAAAGAAGCTAACGCACAGAAAGAAACGCGAAATCAACAACGGTGGACGCGTTTCTTCTTCGGTGAAGGATATGTTGAGATGGGAATCTCCGGTTGTTCGTAAAATAGTCACAAGAAAATCCAAACGCAAAGAAGAAGAAGAAAACGTTTCGTCAAAAACGCATAAAACCGCGTCTGAGACGCAGTTCTCGCGGAGGTCAAGTAGTAGTGGCGTTTGGTCAGAGAGTGTTACAAACGGAGAGAGATCTTGGGACGTTGATTTCGAAACGTCGGTAAGCTCAAGCAGCAGATCCAACGGTTCAGATGAGTTTGCGATGATGATGAACGGTCAAGATTATACTGAAGATAAACGTCATTGTGAAAGCCCGTTTCATTTTGTTCTCCAAACAATGCCTTCAAACGGCGGTTTCAGAACGCCAAATTTCACATCACCTGCGGCTTCTCCACGCCACGATTGTCTTGAGGTTTGTCTCTTTCTTCAATTAAATTATTTAATAATGATTACATTTTTTTTTGGTAAGAGTTTGTTTAGTAATGATTACATTATTATTCGTTAGTTAGAAATCGAAAAAAAAAGAAAAGTCTGTAGAAATAATTGATGAACATAATAATAACTCGATGGGTTTTAAAGATTTGAAAATACAAAATATGTTCTCAAAAATGGTAATTAATGACTTTTTAGCTTGTTTGAATTAGCTGCAAAGTAAAGAAAGTTTAAAAGTAATGACAAAAATACCCCGCGAACTCATCGTTTGGTAGTTTTCGAAGATGCAAAAACAGTTGAAGACAAATGTATATTTCGTCTTTTCGAAAATTAACTCAGCCTTTTGTGTTGTTGAAAACAAAGTTGATCTCTTGTCTCTGACATGCAAATCTCTCTTTCTTGTCTTTGTGTTTTTTTTGGTTTTTGTCTATCAAAAAAATTATTTAGCAATAGAGTCAAAAGAATTTGTCTTTGTGTTGTGTGTTTTCCATCAGTCAAAAACAATCAGTAGAATTAAGCATATAATCTGAAGTTATCTAAAAGTACTTAATTTTGTATTAAACAGATGAAAAAAGAGAGTTATGAAGTAGAGAAGCTAAAGAAACTAGAAATGGAAGAAGAAGAGGAAGATAAAGAACAGTGCAGCCCAGTATCAGTTTTGGACCCTCCATTTCAGGACGATGACGAAGACATTCACATGGATGACAATAACATCCCTTCCAGCTTCAGATCTGTACAAAGTACGTTTTCGAACCACTCTTTTGTCTCAAAGTTTTCAGCTTCTCATTTAATTTTCCCACCTTACCAAACTATTGGTTGATTTCTCCTTAAATGGTTTATAAAACTCTCCTTGTAAGATTTTATGATTTCGAGAAAAAAAAAAAAAAAGAACAGTAACGTGTTCGTGCACCAATAGTGTTTGTTATTATTGAATTGTCTGATTGTCTCAGTGACGTTTACATCACAGTGTTTTGCTAAAGTGTCTCACTGACATTTTTGGGTTTTAAAATCTTGTGACTAGTTCTATTAGATTTGGGAAAGTTCACATTTTTTGTGTGTATAGTTCCTTTTTGTTATATTGGTACATTTCCTATTCTCATAAGTATTTTGTAATTTATTTGTAGCTTAAGTTAGGGTTTTGTATGAATGAACTAATGTTTATTTTTGGATCTGGATTTACAGAAGCAAAGCATCTGCTACTACAAAAGCTTTATAGATTCGAGCAACTCGCGGGTTTGGATCCCATGGAACTCGAGAAAAGAATGTCAGAGCAAGAGACCGAGGAGGACGAGGATGAGGAGGAGGAGGAAGAAGATATGAAAAGTCTTTATTACCATTGTGAGATTATAACTCAGAGAGTTCTTAAAACATACTTTGAAGACATGAGTGAAGTTCCCGAAGGCATAGAAGCATTGATCTCGGACCTCGCAGCAGAGGAATTACAAAACGACATTGTTTTGCTTGACGATGAAGCTGTAGCCAAAAGGGTATGCGAGAGATTGAGATCTTGGAGAGATGTGGAGTCGAACACAATTGATATGATGGTCGAACATGATTTCAGAACAGAGAGTTTTGGATTATGGAAATCAAAGAACGACGCTGAAGTTGCAGAGACGGTTTTGGATATCGAGTTTGAGATTTTCGAGGATTTGGTTGAAGAATTATCACAAGACATTGGCGGTGGAGATCGATGATTCGGTATTTATATATTCGGGTAGATTCCGTCGCAAGTAATGACAAACTAACCTGCGTTGTTTAGATGGATGGTGGACTGGTGGCTGTATGTAAAAGTTTTGCTTGATGAGAGAGTATTCAGATTTTGTGTAATTTCTTATGCGTAACTGAGAATTTCATAGGATCAGTGAAATTTCTCTAAACTCTCTGAGTCGGGTTCTCTGATTCAGTGTAGTTTGTAGTTGACAATTAATTTATTTCACATTAATTTATTTACTTGTTAAGTTTTTCTTAACCTAATTGTAAGTGGGTGCAAAGCAAATCCGTTATGGGCCAAAAAATGCACTGGCCTGTTTGACCTATAAGGCCCAAGAAGCTCAAAGAGATGTATGTGTATAACTACGGATTAGGCTAAGTACGAATATCTTTTTCATATACCAAAAAGAAAAAGAAAAAAAGAAGAAGAAGACCATATATATTGATTGAGCCAAATAACCAATGATAATACTATTATTACATCCGTGACAGGAATTTCAGATCGATGTCGAAAGTAATACGTGTGGTCCAATGTTGTCAGATTAAAAACTCCAACTAATTGTCAAGCATAGAGAGATCATTCACTAGATGAACAAAAATTTATTATTATTTACAAAGAACTAATAAAACTTTGATAGAAACTTACAATATGAGAACATGAATTGATTTAGTATTATTTTTTACATGATTCATGATTAGCACTAATTCGGTGATATATATTTGCCTGGAACCAGGCATTAGAGAGAAGACGTCTTTATTACTCTTTTGTAAAAAATTTAAATATAATTAATTAGTCAAAAGGTGTCTTTAATCAACTATAGTTCTCATGTTTAAAATACTACATAATCTTTATGAAAAAGACATCTCCACTATTATTTTCCTCTTTCGTCGTTGACACCTCGGTTAACGTTTCCCTTTTTCCTGAATAAAAAGTTCATACGAATCGAGTTCACTCCGAGTTTCCACTTCAAAGACAAAAAAACAAGAAAAAGCATAATTCTTTTCTAAAATTTTTGTCTTACAATGATTTTTTTTTCTTTAAATTTATAAATAAATCATATTGCGTTAAGTTGCCATCTTATTACAAAAGAAAAAAAAAGAGTCACGATTAATATTAGCTACTTATTTGTTAGATTTGAGAACACACACACACACAAAAAAAAACGGCCATGTAGCATAGGTTTATGCTTGTACTGCTCAAGCGTTGCTATGTTGTTGTAATTATAAGTTAACTAACAAATAATTGGATAATTTTATAATATTTAGTGATGAAGATATTTGGTTTATTAATAATTTAATATAAGAGATTACCCGTGAATATGGGTCACGGTCTATCATTCCCTAACGGTCCCCCGCCACCACAGCAAAAATCAAAATATATTTCATCTCTAATAATTAATCGACCAACCTTTGAATTAATTCCATAAGCTAGCTTATTCCCACGATATATATAATCAGTCGTTTTATTTTTAGTTTTTCAAATTACTATATGAGCTATGACGTGAAAAGAACATTTGAATCAATATCTTCCCAAAACTCAACCAAGTTAAATTCTTTCAGAAAATTTGATCTTACTATATCAGTCTCAGACAAAAACCTAGCTTCTTCCATTTTTTTCACATCATCCAAATTAAACGACACTTTGCCTATTATTCAAAGTGTTATATTTCTTGCAATTTATTGTGGAAAGTCTCTTGCATTTAGTGTTAGTTTGTTTCTTGATTACTTTCTTGTAAAGCGAAGCTATATATAGGGAACCACTTCATCTCTTTGTGTTACTTCTTTTACTATTTGGTGACAAAAAAATGGTAAAGTTCAGACATCAATCAAAATCGGGATATCATTAATCATCTATGCATTTTGAATTCTCCATTTGATTTATCGAACAAATATTCATATACAAAATTATTTTAAAATAACTATGCTTTATAAGAATTAGATAGTGTATGTTCTATGAACAAATCTTGAGAAGATCTATAAAAGGAAAACAAAATTCAAAAAGGCAATGAAAAAGAAGGGTATGCTTTAATTTGCACAAATATTATTACATACTGTTAAACTAAAATTCAAAAAAAATTAGATAGCTTTCTCCTTTTTTTATTATTTCAACGTTTTACCTTTTGACATCGGCACTACCCCTTTCAACCAGATTCACTTTTCTAGTCGTATAGAACTTCTTTACCTAATTCTCAAGGTCGATGTTAATGGCAGACCCTATTTGATCTTATTGTTTATACATAATAATTATATAAAAAAAAAAACTTATTTTGATGACAAAATTTCAAGTACTCAAGATTACAAGTTAAATCTAATGGATGTACGACGGATGGTAGGAATTTCACAATTACATTTTATAGGTAAACCATTTTCGAATACACTATTATAAGTGGGTTTTGGACTAGTGTGAGTAAGTACCACGGAAATTAAATGAAACGATTGGACCTATAAATCAGCATATGTAAGTACAATTCAAATTGGAGATTATATACTCAATGAGTGTGAAAGTATGTAATATCACTCAACTTGTGATACCAAATTGTGTATATAATCTATACTTTCAGGGTTCCCAAATGCATGCATCCGTCGTTTCAAACCTTCCAACAACATGGGCCTTCGCACTACAAAACCTTTCTTTTTACCTTTCCTCCTTGATTTTATTTTCTTGAAAATCATTCTGATAAGAAAAGCCAGAACGAAATATTAAGGAAAAAAGGCTAAAATATCAAAATCCAGCTGGTTGGTGTGACCCCGCATTCTTATCGACATCCATCAATGTACCCCTGTTATCAAACATCGATTATAAGCCTCCAATTTGTATGTATCTTTCCAAAATTTGTAGTATTCCATTCGATTATACGCGTATACAACACATGATTCAGATTTAAGTTGTAATGTGTTATAACACTTTGCAATGACATATAAACCATGAAAATTGTCTAATACCGGACGCCTCTGTAACGTGTTATTTTGATTTTTAATAGTAACATATAAAATAATATTTGGGGAATGGTTGTCATAATCGCGCCATGATTTACGACGTGTGCATCGAAAGAATTAAGAGATTAGGCCATTCGATTGCTGCAAGCTGCAACACCTGATATGCGTATTTTATCGTGTAATTGATTCCAACGCACACATATACTGAGGTTAGTTTGAAAATAAGAAAAAGATATTAATAATTTTCCGAATTAATGATAACTAAAACCTATCTGAATGTAACAAGGAAATTGGTCTTCTACTTTATGCAACAGCTTTTCGTTGCAGCTATCTCTTCATGTAACTCTCTTTTTTTGTTTTTTTGACATTCTCAATTTTAGCTATCCCTTGATATAGTTTTTGAAATGATATTTAAATTATTAAAAATAAATAAAAATTATTACCTCTTCGTATACATAAAGTGTTCTTATTCTACTAGCAACCAATCCTGATTAAATAAATATAGAAACTGTTAGAGAGCAGTAATGGTGGAAATTGAAAAACACTGTGTCTGTACATATGAACACACGTATATAGATATGTGTACATTGCATGGATCGAACGTCTACCTACGTGAAAAGCAAGTCATCAGGTCTGACCACTCTGAGTTTCAGACACTCTCATTAATATTTTTCCTCTTTAATTATATATTTTCAATGTTTTTAAAAAAAAGATTTTAAGAATTACTTTTCTTCTCTTTGGTTTTCTTTAATATATTTTGTCGGGATTAAGACAAAAGACTGAGTGAGCAAGACTGAGATTCTTCTGTTCAGCATGTTTCCCTTATTAAGGACTCTCTTCTTCTCTTACAGTTACTATACACTGTCCATGATTTCATCACTCTCTACGTACTCTGCTTTTACTTCCATATTTTTTTTTGTATTTCTGTAATATTAAGAATTGATTGCGCATCTCTCTTTCCACACCTGTTAACATCTCCTTATATATATAATCTCTCTGTATTACAATAGATGATGTTTTAGGATTTTCAAAATGTTTTTAATGTTTAGCTATAAATGTATTCTTTATTTATAATAACATATTTTATAATTATTAACCAATAGTAATTCATCAAACTTTTAAATTTTCATTTATTGCTTGAAATTTACAATTTCTTAGCATTAATTGTTTAAAGTATACATAAAATCAATCTTTATGATACAAAAAAAAATCATAGAAAAACATGTTTTATGATAGGGAGGAAGTATATATATCTCTAGGCAGTTCGAAAATAAAATGTGACTGTACATATATGTTGCTTTTGTTTGTCCTTTCAAAGAAATAATTACATCTTCACTTTAGGAGTATATCTTTTAAAATAAATCCGAATGATCATTACGTGTTTGTCGGCATCTAGCTACCTCATGTCAAATATTAATTAAGTAACATTAGCGACTGATTGTTTGGAAATAAAACCTCTCTATATTCATGATATTTTGCACCGTGGTCCACAACTTTTGTGAGAAGAATGTCTTTCAGTTTATAAAATTTTAAAGTTTTAAACGATATGATTGCTGAGGAATATAATATATTGATTCATACACAACTATGGAAAGATAGATATTGTTAACAAATTAAAGAGATAGATCTTCAATGATAGAACAAAAATATATTATAAAAAACAGATCATGGTTGAGGCAACTTTCCCTTTTTTCAATAAAAACCAAAGGTTGCTTTAAAGAAAATCATGACATTTTCATATAAAGAAAGAACCGTAGAATATGATAAAATCCCGATGGCTAATGTTGTAATCGGAGAAATAACTAATCAGTATACTAAGTGAAATTAAGTTGATGGTATTGGTACGTAACTCATATATCGGATAGGCATTAATTAATAGAAACTCTATGTTCAATAATTTTTTAAGCTAAAAATTGTACCCTCACAGAAATTCTAACATTTTATTTGTAATAAAGTACGACTTTTAAAATCAATGTAGGAATACTATGGTGGTGTACGAATGAATAAAGGCCCTACCGCATACTGTTATTATTGTAATCTAATATGAAAAATCATGGCATGCATGTGTCCATAACATCGACCCATCTTAGTAGAGTTCAGATTTAGTCTCACTTTCGCGCAAAAGCATGCTACTTTGTCTCTAGACGATGTGGAAATTATAGGCCACTTCTTGAGCTATCAATATATATATATAATATATATAGGTCAATGCGGTGTAAATATACCAATTTTAAGTATATTTTTAGGGTTGAAAGCATTCATATTAACTATTTCATTTTAGTTGTTATAATACATTGTCATTGTTTCTACAGAGACAGAATGGATACATCATCTGCTTTCGAATTTTTGAAGGGGAAAAGAGGATCATTCAAACCCATGTGTGATTATGAGAAAGAGAAGTTCGCGTAAGTCAGATTATACTCGCGTATCAAACTCATAATATGAATCGGATGACGCAATGCAGTTTGTACGTAACTGGATTTTCTTACGAATTCAAAAATAAATTATACTATTAGAATTATAAGAAAGAAAAAAAAAATTCCGAAGTTTCACCATAATTTATACAACAGTAATTAGGTTTTTGGTCAAATAACAATAATCAGTTAGCCCTTTTTCAAAAATAAAAATAAAAAAGAAGAACAATAATTAGTTTCGTATTAGCCAAATGTGAATTATTATTTCAATCATTTAGGACATAATTGCAAAAAATATGTTTACCACACTTACAAACTTAATTAAGAATGTTTGAAAATATATCTACATAATTGTGTCAGTGTCACAATTTTAACTTCAATTCGGTTTAAATGTAATATATATCATTAATTATGTTGTGTGTTGTTGGAAAATAAAATTTGCGTACGTAGAAATATATATCAAGATAGCAATCTTCTCTTTAATTCGCTGTGCTATGTTTGTATACTATTATCCAATTGTGAGAAACTTTTGCAGTATCAAAATAATTATAGATATGAATGATTTCTAATTCTTTAAATTAGATTCCTTTAAATCAAGAAAAAAAAAGAGAGACACGAAAAAGAAGAAGATAAGGTGTCAATTAATTTGGCGGTGTTGAAACAATAAATAGGTAGGTAGGTGACAAATGCAAACCCTAGTTACTTGTCTATTTGTCCCCAGGCCATCGATGAAGCAACTATTTTCTTGAGATTCTTTCTATCGAATGAAACTGAGAAGAGCAGAGGAGTATTTTTTTTTTTTTTTTTGGACAAACAATGATTCTATTCATTCAAACAGAAGCATTATAAAGGAGGGGATAAAGTATCCCAGAGTTAAGACAAATACAAATACAAATAAAAGTTTTCCCCAAAGCCATAAAGATAAACAAGAGTAAGGTAGAGATCAAGCGAGACTCCATGAGGGCTATAAAACTAGTGCTAAAGAGCACTTGGAGACATGTGGGATCATGGTTGCAGGATCGGACATCTTCGAGGGTCTCGAGAGATGACAGGAAGGTCACGGTCAAAAGACACAGTACCGTAGGTAGAAGAGTCAGTGCCAAGGAACACACTGAAGTGATATACACTAGCAGGATCATAACCATGGCAGTGATTTGGGGGCCGATAGCCCGTATGGTGATGGAGGTGATGGTGGTTGGTTGCTTAACAAGGTAAAGCCTGAAGTAAGTCGCTAGAATCATCGAGGGGTGGTTATTGGTAGAGAGAATTCGACCATAACCACAACCTCGATAACTTGAATTCAGAACTAGCATGCCATGAAACTTCACAACCTTTGAAGCATTAGAGTTCAAGATAGAAACTATCTTCAGGATTTGCAAGAAATAAGTGTAAAACCGTAACATAACAGGTAGGTCCTCTCTGCCATGGAGATGGTGATCAAGAATTCTACACAAAGTTAGTAGTCGGTAAAACACTGGTGAATAAAGAGCAGACCTGGGCTTCGGAGGAGAGGTTGGTTGCAAGACATTGGGTGTTAGAGAGTTCATCAATGAAGCTAAATGCAGGTGCAAAGAAGTGATGTAATATCGTGCTAGAACATGTGGGTCCTCTCTGCCATGGAAATGGTGATCAAGGGTTCCACACAAAGTTTGCAATCGACACAACACAAGGACATAAATAAACGGCCTGAGCTTCAGAGGAGGGTATGATTGCTGGGAAATAGGAGAGACATGATAACTCCAATAGACAATGTCATAAGTTGAGCAGTAGCCATAGTTCTAACATACCCCTTGTAAATCTAAGACAGACTAGCTACACGGATTCTTTGATGCAGTCTTCGAACACCGAGGATATCCAAGCAAACTAGTAACAATCTATAGGAGAACAGAGGGTTAGAATGAGAGAACCTGGACATTTGGAGGTTTTGCAAGACCATTTGGGAAGCCAACAAGCCGAGTTTGGGTCCAAAACTCATCCGCAGAAATCCAGTGGATAATGAGGATGGCCAGGGGAGTTGGTTTGTGCAGCGGCTAACCGGAGAGGAGAAGAAGTTTTGCTTCTCTGGTGGGTATGGCCATGAGTCTGCGAAGCTCTCAGGGTGACATGTCTCTATAGCGAGAGTCCAATAGCGGAGGCAAGTCGCATAGCTGAAAGATTCCCCGCCAGTCAACGATCCCGACGTCCCCTGGGGAGGTTCAGTTAATGTTGCGGCACAAGGTTCTTCAGAAGCGGAGCACAATCCGGTTCGAGAGAATTGGGGGTGCAAGGACTTTGAAGACGTCGACGGTAGGGTTGGGCGAGGGTAAAGGAGGATGGGGTTCGCCGGACTCTACTTCCTTCGGTATGAAAGCGAGGGCAAGCCTTCTTCGTCTGGATCTGGGTTAAAGGTCGAGGACTGGTAACGACTCAAAAGGGGAAAATAAAAGGGGAAAATAGAGCTACCAAAGGAAACTAAGGAAACCATGAAACAGCAGAGCATCGAAATGGGTGAGAGGACCCGACGTCGGCGAATAAAACGAAGCACAATCGAATATTAGTGTCCGAGAGAGAAAATATTAGAGCGAACTCGAGCAGAGGAGTATTAGATAAACAAAGCACAATCGAATAAAACGACGCCGTTGGGACGTGTCTGCTAAGGGACTGTTGAAGTCTCCCGAAGTCAATAAAAGGCAAAACTTTTTAGGGTCCTCTATAATAGACGATTACGAATGTGACACGTGTCTTCAGCTCGTCATTTTAATATGATAAAATATTATTCTTTTTCCTATTCTATTTTTTCTCATAATCTTGTTTCTTTCTTCATTAGTCCACTAATTCTTTTTAATAAAACGTTCTCTGATTCACTGGGTTACCGTGGAATTTAGTTGATAGGATAGTTAAAATATGTATCTTCATATTGTCATGACTCATGAGATTGCAAATTAAATCGGATTTTCACTATTATTGTTTTTATTCAATTTCAATCAGATAACATTTTTTATTAATAGTTGAGTGATAGATATATACTTTATTATTTTATTTTTTAAAAAAGACTTTGATGACTACTATTAAGTATTAACCATATTGAGAATTATGAAGCATTACTCAATCACATTTTATGTATGCATTCACAATCAAATTAATGTTTTATCATGAACGTAATAACGTCATTCCTCCATCTCGCTAACTCCCCAACATCTATTCATGAAATTGGACAGGATCATTGAGAACATAACGGCCAAATCCGACCGCCAATCGTTAGAAGATTTTATGCACATTTGGCTATTAGTTTGATTTTTGAAGTTGATGTTGGATTTTAGATATATATTTGATTGTACAAAAAAACACTCATTGTTCTTATGAGAAACTCTTTTATCTCGGTTTAAATTTAGGGTTTGGGTTATAGTTACAATAGCTCTTAAATATGAATCTGGATTTGAATTTTTGATTTTATAAGGAATGAAGTTTCGAAAATGGAATTATTGATCAAAAGGGATTAAAACTTAGTGAACATTAGGATTGAAGCAATAAAAGTGTCAAAAGGACAATAAAGCCAAATGGTTAGGGATTAGACAGGTTGAAATGTTGGGGAGCATAAAAGCCAATAATTTGGTAATTTTCGGAGGACCCCCCTCTTATTGCGGCCACTTAATTCTATTAAAATTTTCTCATAAATTCACACACATGCCTCTGGAATTTTTATCTTTAAAAGTTATGTATGCCAGAAGAAACTTTTTAAAGAATACGAAGCTTTAAAAGCTGAAACGCAGATTTGAAAAGTAAAACAAAAGGTACATGAATTGGTTAACATGACAACGAAATCGTCATAAATCTAAAATTGTAAAAAATAATCATTTTTTAAGGTATACTAATTTATAGTTCAAAACTTACATGTTATGTCTGCGTGCCATACCATACTACAAATTTATCCCGTTGTATAATCAGTTAATCACACTAATGGGAGACATTTATTAGGTTTACAAAAATGAATATCTACGTAATCAATCACACTGTTAGTTTTAAATAAAATCCTAGAAAAAGGTTGTACAATTATGAAGTCACATGTGCAAACTGCAGTGCAATTATCCTTCATAACAAATCCAAATAATGAAATTTCATAGTAAAAATTATACAGAGAACAAAAGACAAGTATCTTCTGATAATTGGTTAAACCCTACAAATCTTATTAGATATTGAACGTAAACCTCAAAATCCAAATAGAAGGACCTCGATCTATTATTGTCTCTAAGTGAGACAAAACCTTACATTGATATATATATGAATAATGCACACATGTATTCAAATAATTTGATAGAGATGATGAATACTGAGCGAGACACATGTTACAAAACACACATACATACAAAATCTCATACAAAAAGATCTGTATATCTAATCTAATATACATCTCTCTCTCTCTCTCTCTCTCTCTCTCTCTCTCTCTCTCTCTCTCTCTCTCTCTCTCTCTCGCCCACACACATTCAAGAAGAATATAAAGGGTTATTAAGTCATGGGACCATATCGTCTCTGTAGCTTACATTCGACCCTTTTCGTGGACTACACGATCTGTCTCTCTCTCTCACTCTCTCTCTTTCTCTAAAAATAAAAGCTTCAATCTTTTCACTCTCTTTTTTTTTGTTTGGAATTAAAAGGTTATAAACCTTTACCCTTTTTTTTTTTTTTCTCTCCCTTCACTATCGATTGCTGAAATATAAATCTGAAAGAATGGATCAAGATCAGCATCCTCAGTACGGTATACCGGAGCTCCGGCAGCTCATGAAAGGCGGAGGCAGGACGACGACGACATCACCGTCTACTTCTTCTCATTTTCCCTCTGATTTCTTCGGCTTCAACCTCGCTCCGGCGCTGCCGCAACAACCGCACCGTCTTCACCAGTTCACTACCGATCAAGAGATGGGTTTCTTGCCACGTGGCATACATGGACTGGGTGGTGGAGGTTCCTCGACGGCTGGAAACAACAGTAACTTGAACGCGAGTACTAGTGGTGGTGGTGGTGGTGGAGTTGGGTTTAGTGGGTTTCTAGACGGTGGGGGTTTCGGCGGCGGAGTAGGAGGAGACGGCGGAGGAACTGGAAGGTGGCCAAGACAAGAAACCCTAACTCTGTTGGAGATTAGATCTCGTCTTGATCATAAATTCAAAGAAGCTAATCAAAAAGGACCTCTCTGGGATGAAGTTTCTAGGTTTGCTTCACTTATCTTTTCTCGATTTTACCCTAATTTCTCTCTCTCTCTCTCCTCATTCTTCGTCTTTATTTTTTATTTTATTTTTTGGTAACTTTTCTTAAACAAACTTTAATATAATTATGCATACATATTTCTCAAAAAATCCCTCCTAGTTTTTGTTTTTTCAAGATCATGTCTCCTAGTTTAACAGTTGATCAATTACAAGAATTTAATTTTCAATTGAGGAAATTAATAACATTTGCTACTTATGAACACTAAACAGTTTCAATCTTCTTTATATATTAAAAAAAAAAGTTTCAAACGTTGAGTATATATTTTGTGTTGTTGTTGTGGGTTTTCTTTCGGATTTGAAAAGATTTGACCTTTCATACGCTTTCTTGTTAAATATTAAGACCTTTCAAGTGAAAATCCCGAAGACAAATTTAATCTTTTAAAAAAAAAAAATTATTCTTGCATTAATAACAAGAAAGAATGTGACCTCAACACTTCCCTTGGGTTCCTCAATTTCAACTTACTTTTCAGCAAATCAATATATATCTATATATACGTATATACATTCCCACGTATATTACACAGACACACATATTGATGTGTAACTATAGAGTGGTCAGTTTCAAACAATTTATTTAGGAGTTGTTTTGTTTTGGTCAAGAGAATGACCAGACCTTGGCAGTTTCAGTTAAGACACTATCAGGTGCTTTAAAAACCCAAAAGGGTAAAACATAAACAAGAGTAAAACAAAAAAGATTTATTATCTTCTTTGACTTTGATTTTAGATTTCTTCTTTTTTTTACTGATAACTTCTGATTCATCTTTCTTAGCTTCTGAAGATATGTACCCTCCTCTTTTGTGTAACTGAACATAGAAACATGTTCTTGTGGTAAACTATTAGTTCACTAGTCTTGGTCCGAAAGTTAACAAGTGTATGTTAAAATAAGACAAACTTTATGTGTCACTATCTAATCTAATATATGCATGAAAATGAATTTATGCATATGATTCTTGCTAGTTTCAAGATTAGGGCACTGCTCCGAATTCAGTCAAACATGAGCTCATTCTTTTTCTCATTCGTATTTTTAATATATAAATAGGATCATGTCCGAGGAACATGGATACCAAAGGAGTGGAAAGAAGTGCAGAGAGAAGTTTGAGAATCTTTACAAATACTATAGGAAGACTAAAGAAGGCAAAGCCGGAAGACAAGACGGAAAACATTACAGATTTTTCCGGCAGCTTGAAGCACTCTACGGCGATTCCAACAACTTGGTTTCTTGTCCCAATCATAACACGCAGTTCATGAGCAGCGCAATTCATGGTTTCCACACTCAAAACCCTATGAACGTTACTACAACAACGTCGAACATTCATAACGTCGATAGTGTTCATGGTTTTCATCAAAGCCTTAGTCTTTCTAACAACTACAACTCCTCCGAGCTGGAGCTGATGACTTCTTCGTCGGAAGGGAATGATTCTAGTAGTAGAAGGAAAACGAGGAGTTGGAAAGGGAAGATCAAGGAGTTCATTGATGCGAACATGAAAAGGCTGATAGAGAGGCAAGATGTTTGGCTTGAAAAGTTGACAAAGGTTATTGAAGATAAAGAGGAACAACGGATGATGAAAGAAGAGGAATGGAGGAAGACTGAAGCTGCACGGATTGATAAAGAGCATTTGTTTTGGGCTAAAGAGAGGGCACGAATGGAAGCTAGGGATGTAGCAGTGATTGAGGCGTTGCAATACTTGACAGGAAAGCCATTGATAAAGCCGCTATGTTCGTCTCCGGAAGAGAGGATTAATGGTAATAATGAGATCCGAAACAATAGTGAGAATCAGAATGAGAATGGAAGCGATCAAACAATGACTAACAATGTTACTGTTAAAGGAAGTGGTAGCTGCTGGGATGAGCAAGAGATTATAAAGCTTATGGAGATTAGAACGAGCATGGACTCGGCATTTCAAGAGATATTGGGAGGGTGCTCGGATGAATTTCTATGGGAAGAAATTGCAGCGAAATTAGTTCAGTTAGGGTTTGATCAGAGAAGTGCCTTATTATGCAAGGAAAAGTGGGAATGGATAAGCAATGGAATGAGAAAAGAAAAGAAGCAAATCAACAAGAAAAGGAAGGATAATTCGTCCACCTGCGGTGTATACTATCCAAGAACAGAAGAAAATCCAATGTACAACAATCAAGAAAGCGGATATAATGATAATGATCAGCATCAGATGAACGAACAAGGCAATGTAGGTTCTTCAACATCAAACGCAAACGTAACCACTGGAAATCCGAGCGGCGCAATGGCAGCTAGTACAAACTGCTTCCCGTTCTTCATGGGAGATGGAGATCAGAATTTGTGGGAAAGTTATGGTATGAGGCTCAGTAAAGGAGAGAATCAGTAAGTAATGTGTCTCAACGAAGAAGAAGGTAATCATTTGGTTAACTAATTCTTTTGAGTTAGCTATATATGAGATAAACCTTGACTTAGCTATTATATGTCACATGATGCTTAGAATTATAAATGGAATATTTGTTGGGGCTTAACGAATTTATATCAGCATGTATAAGATGAATTGTCTAAGAATTAAATCAAATTAGGCTTTAACCAACGGTTATATACTATGTTTAATTTGTATGTGTTTATTTTGTAAGACTTTTTATATCAATCTTTCTCTAAATATTAAATTCTGATCCCAATAACTATTTTGTTGACCCAGAAAAAACGAGCATCCATATGCTAATTCAAAGATCGTACTCATAAAAATCAACTTTTATAAGAGAATTTATTTTCTGCATCCGAAGGTGTAGACACGCAAAACCAGACAAGACATGTCATAGGATAACAAAAAAAAAAATCAGATCATCATGCATGTCTTCTTAAGCCACTCAACATTTAAACATAGTTCTTTTTTACCTTTAAATATGATTTTTGATGACAAAAAAAAAAGAAAGAATATTTATCATAGTTTTAATATGAACATGACATTTTCCCTCGACCCTTGAATGTAACCAAAATTTCCGGGGGGGTTAAATTAATAATACTTTGATGATTTATAGGAAAGGAATTGACTACACTGAGCCTATATAGACTTCTATATTTTTCTTTGGCAGAAATGAATAGATTCGAGAGACAGTAACATATATATGAACCAAACGGTTCTTGTCCATTGGCACACAACAGTTTTAACAAGCTTTCTTTAGTTTTTTTTTTTTTTTGAAGGGTTTCTTCTGGAGGATTAGCTCACGTAATAGGGTTTTATTAGTTTTCATTTGGAATTAGTAGGAACTTCAAAAATCTAATTTCCCTAATTTTTTTAGAAAAACCATTAATTTTTTTGGCTCGACGATTCATTTTTAAATTATTAAATGGGTAATAGAATGGATTTTTCAAAAGAATAAAACACAACTACTTTAAAAACTATTAAATTTATGACGTAAATCAAACATAGATTTCTTCTTCTATTCGGTTTCTGAACCAACTTTTCTGGCATGGAAGGTTCATATTCATAACATTTTGAACTGCGCCTGAATTATTTATTTGATTGTTGTAAACCGTGAAACTTGTTTGAACTTAATTTGGTCTTGAAGACTCCACCTATCTAATTAATGTATGTACATAAATGGAGATACAAAGAAAACATACATAGAAGGCTAGAGCTGTAAATTTGGGGTAATCCTAGAGAGAGAAAGAGATGGAGAGTTATGTAGATGGAGACAGAGAGTAAGAGTAGTGAAGTAAGCTCTGGTCGATTCAGTGTGTTAATGGTCAGAGAGAAAGTAACCATTTGCCTTTATCTCTCTCTCCATGATCTCTTCTTCTCCTTTTTGTCCCTATTCCCTATAGAGACAGTGAGACACGAGCACGAGTCAATACAATCCTTCGTACTTACACATTATTGATAACGTTACGTTGATTAATTCTGAATTGTCTCTATTCTCATTTAAGTGCTTGTTCGTTTTATGGGTTCCACACAAGACCAGTCCTACTTCTAGAGCTTGATGATTCTTCTTGTCAAACTTTATTAACTGTTTTTATAATTTGGATATTTGTTGCTATATGGTGGAAATTTAGAATACTTTTTAAGTTCAATATTTACTCTTTCAAGCAAACAATTTATCTAGAAATTTAATCTATTTAAAGGAACTAACCACAAAATCCTTGAAACGTTTAAATATTCTCTCAATTTTCCTAAATTTGATGTTTTAGAAGCTTTCACATATATGCTAATAAAACCTTCAGAATTATATAATAAATCCTTTTAATTTATCACTTGTGAAAATATATTCTAAAATTACAAAAAAGTAACCCATACAAAGAAGATTGTGGTGAAGATAAGACGACTGAAGTTTATATTATTCATCACTAAAGATTTCAAACTGTTTTCATGACCCTATTTTTATGTTCAGTCACTGCCATTGTCTCTCTATTCTGTCCACCCTACGACTAGACACATCATCACTTCATTATATGATTTTATTGTTTTTTATATTACACTCATATTATACCTTCAAAATTCTTCTTTCTTTGGATTTTTGAGTACTTTTAGTGATTTCTAATTTTTCTAGATAAGATATGTAACTGAATGTACCAGAACAAACAAGGTCATACTTTTGTCAACGTAGTTATCAGATAGTTAACGTCTATAGAACTTGTAGCCACAAAACTAGTGAAATCTACTGCAATATTTCCTTTTTATTTTCGTTGCAAGTTTAATAATTGGCGCAAAAAAAAATTAACAGAACATAAAACTGTAGACTTTTTTTTATTAGATGTTTAACATCCTTTTTTGAATATTTACAACCAAATTTCCCCACGAGAAAGGGTTTTATCATAAATACTTAACATATTGCCGGCTAATATCATATGCCCAAGATATATATATATATATATATATATATATTTAAAACAATATCTAATAATTTACACCGTCACATTATAATTAGAACAGTAAAACCAAAATTTCCAAAAATTCCGTAATTGACCATTTAGTATTTGTAGTCTTTGACGTGAAGGCTCTCGGAAGCACCATCACCTAGCTGAGCATCACCCTTGTAGGCACCAAGGGTTGCTTCAGAGTTAGCCTTAGCTCGAGCCAAGAACGCCTTTTGAGCCTTGTCCACATTCTCTTCTTTACCTCCCCAAGCCTTAAGGGTACTCTGTTGAAGCGCACGTCCATACGAAAACGTCAAGCTCCATGGTTTCTTACCTTTTAGCTGATTAATAGCGTTTAGATTCACAGTTGCTTCTTCCTCACTCTGTCCTCCAGACAAGAACACAACAGCCGGAACCGCTGCAGGAACCGTCCGTTGTAAAGCACGAACCGTGTGCGCGGCGATCACTTCAGGTTTAACCTTGGAGCCACTGTCAGAACCTGGAGTAACCATGTTTGGTTTCAAGAGAGTTCCTTCCAAGATCACATGGTGATCACTAAGAGCCTTGTAACAAGCCGCAAGGACTCGTTCCGTAACAGAAGCACATTTCTCAATATCATGAGATCCATCAACAAGAATCTCTGGTTCAACAATAGGGACAAGACCGTTCTCTTGGCAAATAACTGCGTATCTAGCTAAACCGTAAGCATTCTCATGGATAGCTAACTCAGAAGGCTCTTCCTTTCCGATTTTGAGAACAGCACGCCACTTAGCGAAACGTGCACCAGCTTCATAGTATTTCTTGCAACGGTCACCAAGCCCGTCGAGACCAATGGTTGTGGTTTCACCATTAGTACCAGCTAGCTCAACGGTTCCCTTATCGACTTTGATACCTGGAAGCACTCCAGCTTCCTTCATCACATCAACAAACAGTTTCCCTATATAGCAAAAATCAACAAAACACCAACCAATGATTTATATAGAATCAAGAAAACGAATGTGAAAGTGTTTTGTTAGGTTTTCGAATTTTAGAACCTGAAGCAGTCTTTTGGTAGAGTGTTTCTTCGAAGAGGATGATACCACTGATGTATTGGAGAGCTCCAGGAGTAGTGAACAAGAGCTCACGAAGAGCACGTCTGTTTGATTCAACGTTCTCGACGTTAATGCTTACAAAACGTTTCCCGATTGTTCCAATGGATTCATCAGCAGCGAGAATACCTTTTCCTGGAGTACCGATGTAAGCGGCATTGGCGATGAGCTCATCTGATAAAGATCAACAAACACGAAGAGATATATTCATTGACGTATAGGACTAAAACATTCCTTGAACTATGATCGAATGAGACGGTAAAGAGATTTACCGGCGAATTTGGATTTGAAGCACGACATTGTGTGTGTAAAAGAGGCTGCGGCGACGGGGAAGAGCGTTTTTTTTTCTTTTTTTTTGTAATGTATGAAATTGAAGAGAATGGGCCTTTAAAAGGCCGAGTTGGAGACGGTTACGGCGATAAATAAGGAGTCATACATGCGGCCCATATAAATTCTCGCTTTTTTGCAACTCCCCATATAAATTCTCGCTTTTTTGCAACTCCAACAACCAATAAAAATTGTCGCAAAATTTTCGAAAGATCCGTTCCTTTGTTAAAAACATTCAACTTTTCTATTTTTAGTGTTCTTCAAATATTGTCAATTTTGTAGAGAGAGAGAGAGAGAATAAATTAGAGTTTTGTTATAAAAATGGTCGACATGATAAAATGGGATAAAGTCAGGTGGTTACTACATGCTGTTGCTGACCAGAATATTTTTACAAAGTAACAATATAGAATTAGATGTATTATAAAATAACGACGATTTGGATAGTGGAAAAATCTCATAACATGTGGGCCTTTCAGTAAAAGTCCACCATCCACACTTGTTAGCGTCACCCGTGACGCCCAATTGCTCATTTTCCCTTATTTTTTTTATCAATAAATTTTAAAATAGAATTATATATTACGAAATAGGTGTATTTGCTAAACCATATAAAAATAAATATATCTTTGTAATAAATACTTGTTAGGTAAAAAAAGTCATCAACAAAATAATGGTCAAATCGCAAAAAGAAGTTAATTTTATACTCTATGGTGTAAAAATTAATACATACCTCTTGTAAAAAAATTATGAAAAAGGAAAAAGAAGAAAAAAAAAAAACTAGAAAGCTATTATTATTATATTATCTCCGACTCATTTCAACGGAACTAAAACTATCCGACCCGAGATTTTTATACGGGCCGGGTGATAACCCACCATCTTCTTCTAGTACTCGTTTCTCTCTACTCCAATTCCTAAACCCAACGTAAACCATCGCCACCATTAAAACCAACGCAATCACAGCTAGCAATGACATCCCAACCGTCAATCCAACACGACTCTTTTTCTTCCCTACACCTTCACGTATCTTAAAATAACCCAGTTTACTCGGATCCGCAACGCCCAACATCGTCCGGATCGGGTAATTAACCAGATAGCAAAACCCGGACCCGTTATTATAAACCGCCCCGAAACACTTGCAATCCCCAACACACATCTCCTCACACTCCCCCAAAGACGACGTCGTTTTATGATCCATCAGCTCCTTAAACGGCACTTCAACGCCGTTACGTCTCACCACTTTAAACTCCGTCGTCTTGCCGCAGAAATCCACCGGCGCTGACGACGCGTGATTACACTCTCCGATCACGGTACTGTTATCAATACACGAACAACCCGATCCAGGCGTACATAGACCGTACGGACCACACAGATTAGGGAGATCGCAAGTTTCGCGGATCGCTTCGTAGTTCAAAGCCCAGTGAGATCCGTCCCAGAGATATCCCCGGAGATTCCCGTCGGATTCTAATCGGAGAATCAGTAAACCGTTAACCGGTCTTTGAAAGCTATTGAACGCTTCAACATCGATTGGTATTATATTTCCGGTTTGGTACATACCGAGATAACCGTTCGAATTAATCCGAGCTAGAATTGGACCGGCTCCATCTTTGATTTTGGCTTTGGCTTGAAGAGCACTGTGTTTCCAGTAAAACTGTTGAGAATCATCGCTCACTTTAGCGTATAAACCGATGAAATCGCTACCTAACCGCATCGAATACAAACCGTTGGGTGAAACCAAAGCCATGGCAGATGTGAAACTCTGGTTTTCTACGAGGGTATTTCCGGGAAACTCAAAACTTTCCCACTCGACGAACGACGACGTTTTCACCACTTGGAGATTCGAGTCGTTACGGAGGATCAGACGGTCTCCGTTAGTATGAGTTGACCATTCCAACCTCGACGAAGGATCGGTAATTACGAGGCTACCATTGAAGAAGAGCTTCGTTTTATGCGACCAGCTCGCTGAACGGGTCGGGTCGAGGACCCAGAGTGGATCCGTTAAGTTCGGGTGGGTTACGGCGAGAGAGAGGCGTGACCCGTTTACACGTAAGAACCCGAATGAAAAGCTCCCGTTCGGGTCAGTGAGGAGAGGCTGGAACAAGTCGATGGACGGGTCCGGTTTAGCTTCAAAGCCTTTTACCAGCTCTAAAACCGGTTCGACCGCGTTGACTCGTTGCCATGTATGAGAAGAAGAAACCAAGAAAACGAACGACAAGAGTAAAACACGAGTGAAAGAGTTTAAATACAAACCTTCCATTTTTGGAAACTTGAATCAAATATAAAGAAAGAGAGACAGAGAGAAGAAAGAGAGATTGTGATGTTTTTTATTCGTTCATACAGAGAGACTCCATTGCATCATATACTTGAGTGTGTGTAATGTATAATATATATAGAGACGTAAAATATGAATAAAATGATTAAATATGTTGTGCCGGTTCTAGAATATGTTAATTTGGAAAAGAGAAAAAAAGAGAGAAAGAAATAAAACAATAATAAACGGCGTCGATGTCGTGGGGGCTGAAATTAAATATTTGGAGTCGCGATTTGAGAAAGATATGGTTTTCTGGTGGGATAAATTGTAATCATATCAAACCATTACTCACTACTCGCTAGCTAGGCGCAAATGGACCAGTTGTATATAATATGCGCTAAACCAGATTGTTTACACTTAAAATATTTGAGTAAAGACAAATTATTGCACGCACTAAGCATGTGTCAGTGTCAGTATGTGTGTGTATATATAGTTGTATACATAATACAGAATATCTGTAAATCTATGTATGTGTAATGTGTTCATTTCGTATGTTCTTCCAATGTGTTTGTGTGTTTTCCTTTTCTACCATGTTCCCACTACCGTAGGAAAGAAAGAGTATGGGAATGTTTTAACTATATCTTGTTCGTGTCAATATTAGTTACAAACGAAAGAACTCATCCCTAATACACAAGTGCATATTTTTTTATTTAATCGATTTACTTTGTGAGGATATATTGATCAAAAATGATGTACACTCTCAAATATATCTCCGAATGTTGTAGAAAACTCTTAAAACGAGAAAATCCAAAAGATTTAGTCACTAGAGCTCGCTCGTGTAATATAAAATCCAAACGTTTAACTATTTGTTTAGGCGTAAAAGATCTTTAAGATAAACGTAAACGAGGTTTGTGCTAATGAGCTCGCTCGTGTTAATAGGTTAAATAAAAAAAGAGTTACATGATTATGGAAAATGGGCAAAAGCTAATGTATATGGATTGTAAGTATCTCTTTGAAATAACAAGGTTTTGAATATGACTGGTTTTGAGAGTGTGTACGTGGGGGATGCAAATGCTCAGGATCTCCAAAATTTGTTAATATGGATAGGTTTCTAAGTATGTATTAAGAGTTTAGACATCAAATTTTGTTATCATCCATAAAGAAGAAAAAAGGAATGTATGAAATCTCATAATTTAGAAGGAAAAAGGACTACGAACCGAGTTAAAGTGATTAGTGAGAAAAACACACAAAAAAAGAGGATTTTGCATACTTTTAGTAGTTTATAAATCTTTTTATATATATATTTACTTTCATATTAAAATGATTTGAATTAGGCATAAAGCTCCGAATGCGATCAAGCCAGACACAAAACTTCTTCACAAATTAAAAGGGAAAATCTAGAAGGTTAGGTGTTAATAAAATGAAATGAAATTATTATTAATGTATAACAATGAAGTTAGGACAAAAGTCGCACCAAATCTAAAAGGTCAAAAGACTCAAGCTCGTCATCTGTTTATGTCAGGACTCAGGTCATTAAATCTCTAGTTGATTCAACATGCAATCTTATTTACACCGTAAAAAAACTCGAGTGACCTTGGTGGTGTATACATCCATGGTATACCATTCATATGATATCATCAATTATTAATTGGTTTGATATTTTATATCGTTTTGGATGATACGTATTTTTTTTTTTGGGTTTCTATCCAATGAAAAGTTCAAACTAACTTATTTCACAATGATGGGTGTGTTATTAATCTAAGTCACATGGGTTGACTATGTAAAAAGGATCATTAAATGTGAGGAGTTGACTTACTGGCTGGCGGGAGGATATGTATGAATGTATCGTAATCGTAACTAAACACATCGAAAGTCTCACCAATTCGGATTTTGACTTAATAGTTTCTATTTCTTGAATTAAAAAATACTTTTCTCTTTTTTTTTTGTTGGGATCAATTTATTTATTTTATTTGGTGTTGACATCATTTAAGTTCAACCATACAACAACTCTTTTGTTCCCTTCGTACTCTCTCTAAAAAATCCAAATTTTTCTCACCAAACCTAATCGTTCTATCTAGATTAATGAATGTTTCTATCTGTGTACGCTGTAAGCAAATGTCTGTACTCTTTTGTTCAGCTAAGCTTTCGTTTCCATCTTTTTACCTTTGTATTCAACAATTCTGGTTCAAGGTTCTTGACTTCTGAATTATGTAATTTGCAAAGTCAAATATAGTTTATTACTGATATAAATCATATTATATGATTGTTCCCATTACTGTATCTGTTAAATTAATCCCCATAACTGTTTAAGCTTTTCTACAGGAGAACCCCTAAATAAACATGCAATTTTCACATTCAAAAACCTATTAGCCACGACTCTGACTAACTTCAAATTATAGATAACTTAGTTGTATTAGTTATCCCAGGTAATTTGATTAGAAAATTTGTTGACATTTCCATAAAATAATTAATAGGATCGATCGACTAACTAATCAACCCATACCAAACAAGTCACATGACTCACATCTATTAAGTTATTCATAAGTGTTCTAGTTTCTGATTTCAAATATTTCGTAGTATTATGTCGAAGTGGGTGGGCTGCACGAAAGGTGCCACTGTTCGTTTTTAATTCATTATAACAATATGGCCTGCTAGATTCACTTGGCAACAATATGTAATTGATGGGCCGAAACTAAATAGGCCTAATAAGATAAGAGAGAAAAAAAAAAGAATGTTGACAGTGGGATTTGAACCCACGCCCTTTCGGACCAGAACCTTAATCTGGCGCCTTAGACCAACTCGGCCATATCAACTTGTTGACATTAAGAGTTTAAAACGTATATATAATACATATAAGATATGAGGAAACCTAATTACAATATATTTTTCTAAATGAATCATCGACAGAAAATGCACATGAAAAATACATTTTATTTTGTTTAAAGTCGAATTAGTTTACAGTATCGTCGACCTAATTAATAATATATATGAAGCAAAACCCAATCAATGAGCAGATTAGACAGATTTACAAAAATTGCATGTGTGAATTATTAAAGCATGAATGAGTGATAAGGACTACCACCAAAAAATCGAAAGAAAGTCTCGAGGGTCTCTTTTCTTGTCTCTGCTTCATCTCAATTGGTACTATAACGAATGGACACAATACAGTTCTCTTATCTAACGCTAAAAAGATACGCATAATTTTATTAGTTTCTCGAATGTGTCGGCTTACCGCAAAAATAGTAATATGATAATGACTCCCAACAAGTAATCAAATTAGGCTCGTGTCGTGATGATCCCTTCTCTTTCCAAATTCCTTGTCATACATAAATCGAATTAGTCAAAGATAGATCCAAATCCCTAAATGATGTGACACCCCCATATCATTACCACCCGCTTAATATTCTCTAATTAAGGATTTTAGGTTTCCATTTTCTTAATAACATAGGAGATACAGTTGTCTTACATTATCTTGGGATAAGTATAAAAAAGTTATTCATTCTAATAATATCCTTTGTTATATCCCCTCTTCGAAATCATCAACGTCAAACGGAGATTCATGCATGCATGATTTACATTTGTATTTTAACAAACAAAAAAAAATGATTTACATTTGTATTTTCAAATTGAGTTGTTTTATTGTTACTTAGCTCCTCTACGTCGATTCCCACAACTTAGTAGTCTTAGTTGATATAGATGAAACTGTTAAATGTGAATGTAATCTAGTCCGAGGAAAAAAAGGTTAACATTTACTGTATTATATAATAGAGGTAATAGGAAACAACGGACATGAATAATAGAGTAGTAATTTTGTGTAACGCCAAAAGAGAGTGCGTACGTTTTGCTTTTGTCATTACATTACACAACCAACGAGGAGGAATCTTTATATCTCGTGGGTGGGGAATATCGCCACTGTGTTGTGTCAACCAAAAAAAACTACTACTGTATTATGTTAATAGCAGAACTAAATTAAGAATTTAATGTTATAAAAAAACATTGTATTGTTCGGAAGAGGTGAAAATTCATAAACTGGTTTAACTTATAACACTCGTGGTTTTAATTGTCAACTTGTTTCGACTAATTTTCGAGTAAATACAGTAGGAGAAGATTCATAAAAAGGTTTTACTTATATAATTCTAATATTAACCAAATGTTTCTACAACTTTACCTAGTAAGTAAATGAGTGTATAAGTAGTTGTCGTCTAGTTGTTTTGTCTGGTACTCTCTGGTTGATTGAAGTTGCGTATACTAACTCCTCGCAAAATGAAGGTTGAAAAATAAAATAAAAAGAGGATCCACTCCACAGACCACAACACACTATAAAATATGGGCATAAACGTAAATAAGTAAATGTAACCGACCATGTGAGAGATCTAGACATATATAAAAACTTTTGACTTCTTCTTCATGTTTGTATAGTCCTCAAAAAGTCTCTGAAACGAAAAAAGAAAATGGAAAAGAAACTTGGGATTATGTTCTTCCTTTTCGTTGTTCTTCTTATTCTTCAGTTCTCTGAGCTTCGTACGGCTCATCAACGTTCTTTGCAAGGGGATAACGAAGGTATATATACATACGTATATACTACTATATACCCTTTTTTTTTTTGGGAACAAAACTACTCTAATATATACCATGTAATATATAGACCCATGCATCAGCATCATGCATGTATATATGTATTTTACCTATATATACTTGTATATTAAAATACTTTTTAAGAAACTTTTGTTTGAGCTTTGGTTGCCGGAAACAATGGGAACTCTTTTATTTTATAAAGTATAGAATCACAATTTTTCCTTATAATATAATTCTCTTGTGGATCATTTAGAGTTTTAGATATTGAATATTTCAAAGATTTCCATGTGATCCGTGATTGTTCCTTAAGTTCGATAAGGAAAAAAAAAATCTAACCACCAATTAAATGTATGAAAACTATATATGTGATTAATGTAAAGCCTTTCAATGACCCATAATTCAAATCTTAGCATGAAATATTAGGTTCCGATCACTTGCGCGCCGTAGGAACCTTGGGACCATATTTGGTTATATAGTCTTATAGATCCTCAATGAGTGACAAAAAGGAGAGATCTTTAAATCTACTGTATGTTCTTGTTAAAAATCTGCTGAACTACTTCTCTCTCACCAATTTTTACATTCTTTTTTCTTTCACATTTTTTTTTACGGCAAAAAAAGAAGAAGGAAGCAAGAATGATAATTTGGTTTGGGCTAAGGCTACACAAGCAGATAAGGCTTCTGAGATGGCCCAAGAATTATCGCCGGTAAGTTATTTTTTTAACCGACCTTATATTATATTCGTAAATTAAATTATTTATATTCTCCTGGATATCTTGGTTCAAAGCTGATGGGTGAAGAGAAGTGTGAGGAGCGGGATGAAGAGTGTACGAAGAGAAGGATGATCACTGAATCTCACTTGGACTACATCTACACTCAAAGCCACCACAAGCCTTAACCATCCCCCACCTCTTTATTTATTTATATTTATCATTATTATTATGTGAAACTTAAAATAAAGTTTAGTCTGAAAACACGAGTAAATCAAAAATTATAAAATAATAATTTGTATTGTGGCAGCAAAATATGTATGCAGAAAATAAAAATAAAAGATGTATTTCCATTTTTTTTTCTTTACATATATATATATAAAGGGTTAGAGGCATAGGTATAGTTGAAGAACAGAGAACAAACAAAGCAGAGTTGGGGAGATATGCAGAAGAATAATCCAGTTCCAGGGGACGTAGTGTTCGAGATTCTGTTGAGGTTGCCTGCCAAATCTATAGGCAGGTTCGTTTGCGTATCAAAGTTATGGGAAAGAATCATCCGCGGTGAGGATTTCGTGAGATGGTTCTCGTTACGGTCTTCCCCAAAGAAGCAGCCTCGCTTCCTCTTTGCTGTCAGTGGTAGAACAAAGACTTGTGAAGAAAACTTCCACTTTTTCTCCAAACCAACTCTGGTGGAAGAGGAAAAACCACTTGCTGAGTTTCTATCAAGTACGGTGTGTCATTCAAAGGAACTGCGTTACCAGGAGCCTAGTTATGTCCATGGGTTGATCAGTTTTTTATATGGTCAAGAACAAGTTGTAAGTAATCCCACCACAGGTCAATCCATAACCTTACCCACTCTCAACGCCACTGATGTCATCGTCAGATCCTTTTTAGGATATGATCGGGTTAATGCCCAATACAAAGTCTTGTGCTTGTTCACCAATGTTACTTGGTTTCGTGGACATCAAGTGCTCACATTGGGAGGAGCTGAAAATTGGAGAACGATCCAATGCCCCACTCCTCACCGTCCCTTAGAACCTAACTCTGTCTGCATAGATGGCGTTTTATATTACACTGCTTCCGGTCCCTTTACCATCACGGGAACTCTTGGTAGGGTTTGATTTGAGGTCTGAAACTTTGGAAATTGCTTCCGTACTTCCCGAGGATGGCAGGGGATTTAATAAGTTGCTTAACTACCATGGGAAAGTAGCTCTTGTCACTCGAGCGTATGATGAACGCTACACTTTCATTCTGTGGGTTCTAGAGGACGCCAAGAGACAAGATTGGTCGAAACAACGCCTATCTTTTTCTCTAAATAGTACTGAGAGAAAACGCCATTCCTGTTTGAAAATGTTGGGCGTTTCTGAGATGGGAGAGTTTGTCTTTGCACCCATCCAGTTTAAAGAGTTGTATGTTTACTTTGTGGATCACAAAAGCACAAAAGCAACCGGGTTAGAAGTGTTGAGCTACTAGGAAACACCAAGCATACAATTAGAAATTTTGATACAGTATTTACTTTCTTACATCACGTAGAAACTCTTATGTTTATTTAGAGATACACAGAGAGAGAGAGAGAGTTTCATGTAATCAATCATTTTTCTGCTTGCCTGCTTCTAAGCTTTTTTGTTTTTCAACTAGTCTGTTCTAAGCTTTAAGATATATGAGTCTTTGTTTTCACTTTTGAATCTTTTAGTTAAAAAAGAAAAGAAGAAGAAGAAGACACAGAGAGAGAAAGAGCTTTTGCATTTGTACCTGGGACATGAATGATTGTGAAGATTCAAACCAGACAGCTTTAGAAAGAAGAATCCTCAAAGAAACATCGTTCCACTTCAGACCTGCAAACATTTGATTACTCCACCAGATAAAAACCCAAAGATTCAGATTAAAACATAGTTAAGTGTATAATCCATAAAAAACAATGTGAAAAAACCTGGATTCTGAATAAGGCACAATCAAACTCATTATTATTATATGTAAAAGAGTGCATTCAAAATGAATAATGAATTAATAGTTCACCCGATAATAAACGGGTTTCGATCTGGTCTAAACTATATATATGAAAAGCTCTTAAGGATCATTAATTGGTGTATTATCATCATCACCACTTGGCCAGTTGAATCCAGTCTCTGTGATTCCTGCAGCAAATTGTTCCCAGTATACATCAGGCAAAGCACCACCACTTGTTGTTTCTGCAACAGAACCAAACTCTGAGACATCATTATAGTCCACTGTGTTTCCCCATACATCGGTGTTGCTGAAACTTGGTATTGTAGTATCAAAACCTATACTCCATGTTGTCTCTTCTTGTTTGACAAGTCCTTCAGGAGATGGGAAGGTCATGAAGTAATCTGGTTCTGTCATCTCTTCTTCTGATAGATTCATCAAGTTCTTGCCTTTAGGATCAGCTCCTCCTACGCTTGAAGTCATCCCTTGCTGGTCAGAGAGTAGAGTGTTCTCAGTCTCTTCGTCATACATTAGCAATCTCTCCCAATCATCAGCTTCACACTTCACCATCTCCCCTGCTGTTGGAGAATCCTGAGGCTGCTGCTGTTGGGGCTTGATGAACTTCCTTCTCGCCTTTTCGAATCCGAGTGCTCCTTTTTCTCTACCTTTGAGGTTCTTCATGCGTTCCAAGAAACCCGGGTTCTGAAACAACTTAGCCAAGAAAGAGAGCAACTGCTTCTGACGCTGCTCTGCAGCTTTCAGCCTCTGGTTCACAGAGTCCACGTGGCGAGCTGTGCCTCTGCTTTGCTGCTGAAGCTCAACCATTTCCTCCATCAATGCACGCCGCTCTTTCCTCAGCTTCTCGATCTCTTCTCCAACCTCAGTAGGTGACCCTTGGCTTTGGCTGCAGCTACTACTAGTGCAAGTTTGGTTAGATTGTGGTGATCGACGACGTTGAATGTTCTTGAGAAGATGCTTCTTGCCTCTAAGGAAAGCCTCATTAGCGAATTCCCATTTGTCAGTATGAATCTTTCGAAATCCCTGGAAACATTTCCAACCCCCAAGAACAACTCAAAAAAAAGCTCAAGAACAAAGTAAGAGAACAATACATCAAGATCACACGAAGCAGATTGCAATCCAAATATCTTTAAGGTCAGTGTAAATCATAAGTTAGAAGATTCTACCTTTAAGAGTGAAGAACATGTGAGTAAAAAACAGTCTTAAACAGTAGCGAAGATGACATTGTGAGGAAATAACAAAACATTACTACATTAGTAGAAGACGACACCACCATAATTAATTAATGATACAAAGAGTAGTAGTATCTCGGTCAGATCATCTCAACAAGGTTACAAGTTAATATAACATCCAAACCAAAGGCAAGCCAAAATTTGATAGATACAAAAGTTCAGTGTTACATGAGTAGAGATTTCACAAATCCCAAAAAGAGAAACAAAATTACAGGTATAGTTTTACAAGTTATTCAAAAACCAGTTTCGAGAATCTAATACAAAACATGTGTGTTTTGAGTATCACATCAAAAAGATTACAGAAACATATACAAAACCAAAAATTGAAAAAACAAAAAAGGGAAAAAAAAAAACAGAAATTTAGCAGCATCCATGTAAACTATCTACAAAAACAAAAAGCAGAGAAGAGAGATTAGAAGAAGATAAAGGGTCATTTATAAGAAGTGATGATACCCACATAAGTGTTAAGCTGTCTGACGAAGCTGGAGAAATTGTTATGTTTGAAGTTCCTAGGGAGAATGATTCTGGCGAACTCGAGAGGATCCCAAACGACGAAGCTGGCACCGGTGAGTCCCCAAGAGATGACCGGGTCAAGAGTCGGGTCGTCAACCAAATCAAAGGTCTTGGACAAAAAGGGAGGGACTTGATTCCCTTGCAATAAGTCTAGTGGGATAGGGAGTGGAGGAGGAGGAGAAGAACCCATGGTGTCAGCGTCGACGCAGTAGAGAGACCCTGGTGGTACTGAAATTGGAGTTGGTTTGGAAAAAAAATCATCTTTTTTTGGGCTCATTGTTGATAAAAGAAGCGAAATTTAACGGTTTAGTAAAAAAGAGAGAGAGAGAGAGAGAGAGAGAGAGAGAGAGAAACTAAGTAAGGGTGTGGGTGTGATACTAATGAGGGATTAAGAAAAGGAAGAGAGGTTTGTAAGGGTTTATAAAGGTTTTTAGGGAGAAGAAGGAAGTAACCGACAAACTGTAGCTTGAAAAAAAAATCTCAGGGGGGAAGGGGAAAAGAGAGGCGGTGGGATGATGGGTGGGTCAGTTTTCCGCCACCGTGGATTCATCTTCTTCGTCATCTTCTTTCTTTGATTCGTTGGTTTGTTTGTGTTAAGGGGGTGAACTCTGAACACACCGACATTGAAGAAGGTTTTTATTAGTTGTTTCGAAAGTGGGACCCACGTGATATTTGGATATTTTTCTAGATATTTATTGAAAGGAGGAAAGGAGTGATATCGCGTGTTTGCCAGGTCAGCTTTCTACTTTGGTCCCTCTCGACGATCTCACTCACACACCCACACACACAGATTCGTTTTCTCGCGTTTCCTTTTTTTTAAGAATTTTTTTCGTGTGTGTTTTAGATTAGAGAGAGAGAGTCCTATCATTTTAATTTACGCCATCCTATTGGTTGCTTACCAAATCTATCAAACGATATAGTCAGTGTTCAAGAAAGCGGTCTAGGCGGTCGCCTAGGCGCCGTCTAGACGCTAGGCACTCAGCAGGCGCCTAGATGACCGCCTAACCCGCTTAAAATTACATACATTTTATTTTAATATTTATTTTTGATTTTTAAATTACATATAATTAAATTATTATGTTTTATATCTATATATGTAATTATAAATATTTATATGTTGTTAATATAACTTAAATAAATGTATTTTTCTTATTATTGTTTATAATTTATAAAAATTTTATTTTTATAACATATATTTTAATATAATTATATATATATATATATAATGTTTTATGTTGTAAACGCCTAAACCGCCTAAAAACCATCTAGACCCCGACTAAGCGTTCTAGGCGCTAGGCGTTGGATTACCGCCCAAATTCCGCCTAGCGCTTTCTTGAACACTGGATATAGTACTACTACTTGTGGTTTTTTTTTTTTTTTTTTTAATTTCTTGTAATTATGAACCTGGTTATGTCGTTCTCTCTCATAGATGGAGGTCAAAATTACTTATACGCGAAGGCAAACAACACATATACACTTAAGATATTTTCATTTCCTTGTGTTTAACGACGACTTGAGATATTTTGGACTCTATTACTACTGTTTGTTTTTTTTTTAAGTTCAAGAACCTTACGATTAAATTAAATATAGTCATTCTCATATTTAACTTACAAATCGACTTTGCTATTTTATCTAGTCTCTAAAAAGTTACTCTTTCTTTGGTTTCTGTTTCATTTCTGTTGGTTACTTTAGTTCAAGGCCAGACTAATCGCATGGTTACAATGGATACATATGTTAATTCCAACGTATCATATATTGCCTTTGCGAAAATCCTTTGACAGCAGCATTCCAGAGCTGCTCTTATTTTACTCTCGCTTAGTAAGTGACTAATTTAGCGGTGTATGAATGTACAACAACGTAATTAAATAATTATAACTTTTAAGTGCATATTACTACTACAAAAGATAACAACAATATATTGCATTGCTTACCCTTTGGGACTAGATAGATAATTCCCCCCCCCCCCCCCCCCCCACTCACTGTTTCAATTACTACATTTTTTTCCCCTCCCTGTCAAAATAGTCATGTACATTTTAACAATCTGCAACATAAAAAAAAAGAGCAAAAGAGCAGACAAAGTTCGCAAAATCTACAAGAACCGCGACTGTGTAGGATATGATCGATAGCTCATGAGGAATGTACCTTAAAAGCTATCTTAACTAGTGCCTCCCTCCTGGGCCGCAAAAGAATGCTGAGACTGAGAGTATATGTGCATGTCATGATCATATCAACTTTCAAATGGACTGGGTGGGATTTTTACAAATCCGAGCGGTTCGGCGGAGGAATCGCTGATTTGATCAATGGTCTTAGCAAGTCCATTATTGTTGCAAATGAAGGACGCTTCCATGGCTCACTGGCAACCAAACATATGCTTAAACATGAAGTCCATTCAAGGAGGAAAAAAAAAAAGGATTCAAAAAAGACAAAGAAAATCTTAACGTACTTGGTCCAACAGCCCTCGATTATGGCTGCAACTTGAGGATTCAGATTCCGCGGGATCTCAAGTCGTTTACACTTGAATCCAACCGCAGCTACAACCTATGGATCATTTACTTTAATTTTTGTTATGATCATATAACATGTTATGGAATGCAGAATTGAGCAACTTTCAAATGCAAAATAAATTAGAGTTAAAAAGTACCTGAGCCGGGTTTAAATTACCCCATGGTTGTTGCAATGTAGCAAGCTCCCACAGGATGACCCCGAAACTGTACACATCTGACTTTTCATTAGATGGCTCATCTCGCAGGACTTCTGGTGCCATCCACTCAGGCTGATACAACAAAGTCATTAAATTATTTAACTTCCACTGGACACAACAATTTCAGCTTGTTTTAGCTTTAAACAAACTGAACTTACGGTTCCAGCTGCTGACTTTGATGAAAGAAACGTGCTTGCCTTTAATCGTGAGAGACCAAAATCACAAACCTGAAATTTCAAGACAAACGGAGGAGTTAGAAAAATAATTTTTTGCTAGACAGAATGTTTTGAAGAAGACAGCTTAAGAGTGCTGCTATTATAAATTACAGCAGATTAATGCCTTTCTGCAGTGTCCCCACGATGATTTAATATATAATATATAAGCAGATCTCACAAGAGGAATGGTATATACTGGAAATCAAAATCAAGGCACTGGACACAACAATTTCTAATTCAGATTCAAACCTTGACTGTATACTTTTTGTCCACCAACAAATTTGGAGATTTCAGATCTCTATGCACAATAGGCGGATTGCGATTGTGAAGATAATTCATTCCTTTAGCCTGCAATAAAGAGTTGGAAAGAATATTCGATGCGAAGAAACACCAAGATCAGAAGGTAATCAACTTAATTTGCACCCATACAGGAATGTAACGAAAGGAAATCAAACATACCACATCATATGCCATACTCAGGCGACGTCTCTCATCTAATTGCTCCCTTGCTCCACTTTTATGCAAAAGTCTGTATAAACTACCTCTGTTTGAAAGATATCATGGTATTAGCGTTATTGTCGGCTAAAAGTCTACACTCAACACATTAACCCCTCAAAATCCAGGTAACTGTACCTTGACAAATATTCAGTCACTATTGACAAATTTGGAGGTTGAGTGACCGCACCCATGAAGAGAACAATGTTAGGGTGGCGAAGGCGTTTCATTATTGCAACCTGACAGCGAATCAAGATTATGGAAGGCATTAATACACCAAGTCCATTACCAAAATCACGAGCAAATTTTAGTTGTGTACCTCTCTTAAGAACTCATTGACGCGCTCAGCATGGAAGTCTTGCTCCATGAGAATTTTCACAGCAACATCCTGAAATTGGTAGAAAATATTACTGCGATAGCCAAAAATCAGAATTCTTCTAGTGAGAGCACTCTATAAAGACAAATATCTAAATTGGGACACATTGAAGCCCACGTTTAGTTTATGACAGACAGATGTAAAAATTTTGGCTTTTTTAACACCAAACAGCGCAACCAAATTTAAGAGCAAAAACAAACCAGCTGAGTAAAATTCTGGAAAAAAGTTCTTACCGAGCCATGCCACTCAGCACGGTGGACAGTGCCAAAGGAACCTGAAAGAGCATTAGCTCAAATTAGAGTGGAAGGATTAAGGCAACAGAGAAGAATGTAATCTCAAGATGGCAAAATTTTTTTTTCTTATTTTGTTCGAGAACAGAGTCCATAGCAAAACCATATACTCAAGAATTTCACATTTCTGTACGTTCATAGACCAAGTCACTATTTTTCCGTAAAATTATTACCTGCTCCAATCTTCTCTTTTATATTAAGATCACACCACGGGATGTCCATATCATCACCATCAAGTCCAAGTTCCCTATTTGCCCTGTTCGGAACTGTCTGATTGATTGGCGGGGCATTCATAGGTACTGCTTCTACTTGATTTGACGCACGCATCATGTTCTGTGGAGGCATATTAGCACTCCCACCACCATTTTCTGCCAATGCGTCATTCTCTCCACCCGGATTATCATATTGCCTATGAAACATTGAGAATCCCATATCATCTACAACCATTCAAACAAGCAGATATAAGAATTCAGAGTCCAGAGGACAAGTCTTGCACATAAATGCACTAAAATTGATATGCTTGAACAGCGGTCATCAAGTTTAACCTTTAATATCACTAGGCGAAGCACCCACTAACCCATACATATACACACACCAACAGCCACAGAACCATTAAAATTAAAAAGAGACAAGAAAACAAACAATAGAATCATTCTAAGACTACTAATCCTTCAGATATCGAAGACATGATCAAGAAATACCCTAACTGATAGGAGATTACACTTGTATGGGAAATATAAAACGAGATGTAAGGAGGACGCAAAAGTGAACTAAGGTTTTCTCTATTGGGAATACCTGATGCAGGATCGAAAACAAGATTAAGAGACTGGCTGTCGGTGAAATATTGTTTGGCTAGTAATCTAAAATCGACTGCGGGTTCAACTGGCTTGGGACGTGGAAACCGCAAAGGTGAAGAAATTGATATAGATGAAGGACCATTTAGCAAGGAATCGGGCTCCCATAAGTGACCTGGCTTCCCTACTAAATCAACCAGGTACTCCCTGAAACCAAAACAAAGTTTCCACATCATCAACCTAATATTCAGCGTTAGGAATGTTTTTACAGAAACAGAAAGCAAAGCAAATAGGAAAATAAAGGCTCTTTCGCAACCACTTCTATCATACCTATCAAGTCCAAACCTGACAAGGCACGATGCGGCATCATCTCTATTACAATATTTGCATCCCTTTGCAATTCGACAGGGTAAATCAATTATGTCAGCCAGTACCTGCATGCACCAAGTGGCAGGTATAAACATTTTTTTTTCTTTCAAATATTCAACTACCAGTAACCTGGTTCTTTTCTAGCCAATAACACTACTAGTCTCAAGCAACTTTCTTAACATGTATACAATACAAACAAATGGATGAAGCGAAATAATTTATATGATCATTTCAAAAGGTACGTCTCAAATGTCATAGGAATAGCACCAAAGTTGGGATCTCACTTTGAAGAGTAAAGCTCGATGTCTGCAAAGTCCAACAGAGAGGCTACCTATGGGAACCACCACTTTAAAGATTTCTTTTAGACCATCAATGCACTCCTTCCACATGGGAACCAACTCATCTTCCCCCATGATAACTGGACCCCTGAGGAGCCGAGAATTAACGATTACCAATCAATGTATCACACGAAGATATAAATTATAACTTCAAAAAGATTGAAAGGATTGTGTGAGTACAAACCCCATACGATTGCAGATAAGCTTTGCCAGCTGATCAACAACCTCTTTTGTGGTTATGCAGCTACATGATATGTCGTGGACTCTATTGTGAAGTTCCTTGAAGGCTGGATCACTACGCCTATCGACTATGATAGCTTCAAGCGAAGAGTCAACACCAGAATCAACAGCTCTTAATGACTCAATTGAAGGGATACGGCCACTTTCATGCAGATCAATGCATAAGGTCCAAATATATGGATCCAGACCATTCATCATGTAAAACCCATCAGGAACTTTATCATAGTACGATAAACAGCCATTAACCTGATACAGTAAACAAAAAGACTTATTCTCTTTCTCAATCTCAATTCATAACTAGGCGCATATTTAGAAAATCAGAATTGCCAACAAAAAAAAATCACTAATCAGCTGCATGTTCCTGAGCTGCTAATAAACAAACACAGTACATAGTGACCTATCCTGAGCAACTCATTCCAAACAGACATATTGATAATCCCAACCCCTAAACCTTCAAAAATTCTAATAATAACCCCAGATCTCTTTACTAATTCCTTGGGATCTTTTCAACGCTTGGTAAGGAGATCTAACTGAAACTTCGGAGGTATAACCAAGATTCAAGAATTTAGCGAAACAAAGCTAAACAGGAACGAACAAAAGGCAATCAATCAAACCAATACCCAGAAACGATGTGAAACGGTTTCGGCTGAACTTGGAGAAGTCCTCAAAGCAGATTCATCCGGCACAGGATCCAGAAAGTTAGGATCGTCAGCGCAAGTAGCCTCGGACGAAAGGCGTAACGCCAATGCAAGCTGCAACTGATAACTCTCCTCCGTCTGCTGCGCCCAGCTCTTCCCGGATGAAGAACCCCCAGCCGAGTCTGCCGTCATCTGTATCCTCAAATCTCCACCAAAACCAAGCCTAAACCCATCATCTTGAGGAAATCCAACAGATTCGATCTCGTTAGCCGCCGCAGAAAGCGTAGGCATATAATAATCCCCAGACAAAGAGCTCTCACCAAAACTACTCCCACTCGATTGCCTCTGTAACCCTAGCGACGAAGCATACATATTATTCCCAACACGATTCGGCTGATTACTCAACCTATGATCACCACCGCCGCTAGGATCCCAATCAAATCCGCTTCTATCCGCCTTGTTTTTCCCGTTGTTCCCGCTGTTATTGTTGCTCGCGCTCCTGTTCTCGCTGGACAAAGAGTCATAGTGCGGCGGAGGAGCTCCGGTGACGGAAACAGAGACCTGATCGTCGGAAAATTGACTAAGCAAAGTGTAATTAGATCTTCTACCGGGCATTTCCATGGAAGTTATGGCGATCTAGATGAGTGATGTCTCCGATCATATAAGCTTCAAACCCTAGGAAACCGCCATTGTTGAAGAAAAAATTCGGCTGAGCTAGCTCGAGAAAGCCACTTGTTTCTCTCTCTAGTTTTTCATATTTTCTTCTTACTTTTTCTTTAATAAAAATTCTCTCTCTCTCTCTCTAATGGAAATTGGAAATTTTTTTAATTTTATTTTTGTATATAAACTGATGAGAGAACTTTAACTCTGGTGGCGTTTCTGTTGATAATTTCGTTATATTCCCTCCCATGTCCCCCTTTTTTTATGGAACTTTGACATTTTTTTTCAAAACAAATTTTGTAATTTAATTTTGTGTTTTTTTTTACCCACCATAAAAAGTTTTCTTTCGTTTTCATCACATAAAAATCTTCTTTGATGCAAAAAGAAAGGTTCATATCTTCTAAAAAGCTTAGGTTTATAAGCATATTGAGCTGTGTATATATTGATAATCTTTTTGGTGGAATGCAACTGAGAGATAGGAAGATAAAAGAATAATGTAAAACATAGGCAGTGACCGTTTCAAAGAGGAAACAAAGCTAAAAAGAGGAACATGCTCACGTGTAAATAGACTAAACCATGTTGCATGCCCACTTGAATAAGATCCAAGTATTTCTACATATGGAATTGAGATTACAATCTCTGCTAAAGTTTTCGTTATATTTCTTATACCAATCTGAATACGTGACGATTGGATCCGCGCGCGTTTAAAGCACTTTTTTGTAGTCTAACATACAACATTGAAAATGCTTTTGAATCTCCATAATTCAACGTTATAAAGTTTATCTAGTATATATACGATAGTATTTTGTAATGAAAGAACAAAAAAAACAACTATTTTAAAAAATCTGGAAAGTGAAGGAATGGACTATATAAAATATAAAGTATTGGGGGTTGAGGGGGATGTATTCGTGTATATAAATTATAATGTATTTGTGTCTTTATTCTTTTGTGTATTCAAACATTCGTATTTTATGCCTGTTACTTCTTTATATTATGCATGCATCTTAAGCCTTTCTTCTTTTTCTTTATTTTGGATCGTTGACAAACAAACAAATATTTTTTTGTTTCATGATAATATAGTTTTTGTAGTTAACAAATAAGATTTATATTCTTATAATTTGATAAACTGGCGTAAACAAATAAGGTTTTTGTATCTTTGATCTTGGAACTTGGAAACACCACCTTAAACATGTATTGAATGCTAATATTGAAAAAAGAAAAGCGTTAACGTACGTTGTTTTTACAGTGAATTTGAGTGGACAAAACACTAATTACGGAATTACACAATTGGTAAAATAGTGGATTGTGGGTAAAAATTAAATTACGTTTAGGTTTAATGTATGGAATTATTAGGTAATTAGGTTGGTTTTACTAGTATTAATCTATTTAGATTATTTTCCGTAATTAATCTACTAGTAAGTCAAGATAAAATTCTTTTATATCCCTAAAGATTTTTCAGATTTTTTCCGGATAGTCAAATGAGCTGTCACTAATTTATCAATCAAGTTATCAACCCAACTTGGACAATCAAATAAATACTAAGGTTCATCGAATACTGCCAGGTTCAATGCACTCACCGTATTTTTGAGGGAAAATCTTATATGCCATTGGAAAAAAAAAATCAGGGTTGCCACTATATAATCAGTATGCCATTCATTATATGTAATTCCCTGGTAAACCTTAATGAATTAATTTTATTTTATTTTGTTTTTAAAATATAATCTAAGAAATAAAAAAATAAAGAAATAAAAAATTAAATCTCTCTTCCCTCTCCCTCCCCAATTCCCCGATTTTTCTTAGATCCCATTTTCTCCCTTTTTCAATTCTTCTCTCAGCAAACGTAAAACCGATCCAACGTAACTCGTCCTCTCTTTGTAAGCTGACCCATGTTTTGCTCCTCTCTTACTTAGCTGCTCAGTCTCCTTTTTCCTTCCTCCTCTGCTCGTAATGCTCTGAGACGCATCTACTCCGGTCGTGGGACGTCGGAAAACTTGGTAAGCTCGCCTACTCAGCTCTTCAGACATCACCGCATCCTAACGCCGCGTGTGGGTTCAGGTTGGCCTCTTCTCCTTATTGTTAGAGAATTTGGGGAAGTTAAATTAGGGATTTGATATGAAAGTAGGTTATTTGAAAAAATGTACAATTGGTTTGATTGTGATGAATTGTGTGTAGATAAGAATTGTGTTTGAATTTATTGTGTTTTATTTTTAGGAGGCAATGAAAAGCATACATACAAACGTTCATTTTGATTATGGAGGGCATTATTCAGAGGAGCATGAATGGATTTCAAAAAATGGTTTATACGCTATATCACTTAAGACCTCTTCTTTGGAGCAAATAACTTTCTCGGTGTTAGTTGATAAGATAAGGAGGAAGATTGGGATAGATGAAATGAAAGGTATGTTGAAATTGAGCTATAGTCTATCTAATGCTCGGAGAGAGTGGTATATTGTAGATGACGAGGACGTTTTTCTCTATCTAACATCAGTGGATAAAGAAGGACTTAAACATGTGTTGCATGTAGAGTTATTTAGCGATTTGGAAGCAAACCAGAGGGTTGCGCAACTTTCAAGAGTAGAGCGAGTAAGTTCAGTTGGTTTGAATTATGGGGAGCTGGTTTCAAATGGCAAAGCTGTTGATGTAGAAAATGCTGGCATTCTAACTATTTTCAACCCGTGTGAACAACAAAATGTTGTTAATGAGGAGGTGTTGGAGAGTTTTGTTAATGAAGAGATTATTGTTAATGAAGAGTGTGAGAATGTAGGACAAATAAACGAATTTGTGGCTGATGTTTCAGATTCAGATATGGATGATAGGCATGAGTATGTAGAGCTACCATTTAATGTCGAAAAAAGTCAGTTTAATGAATGGGAAGATGGTACAGGTCTTGAAATAAATCAAGAATTTTGCTCTAAGGAGGCTGTGCAAGACCTGGTTCATAGAGTTGCAAATAAGAACTGCTTTAATATTAAAACAGTTAAGTCGGATGCGGGTCGACTTATGCTAAGATACAAGCAAGCTTCAAAAGGTTGTAAGTGGTATTTACATGTTGCAAGAGTTAAGAATTCTGACTATTTTAGTGTCAGAGTACACAGAAAGATGCACACATGTTCTCGATGTGTCGCGAGTACAAGCATTAGTAAACAAAAAGGGTCAACACGATTAGTAGCATCTATTTTGCATGATGACTATCCAGGTCAATTCGACACCCCTACTCCTAAAAACATCATGAACATCGTGCAAAGAAGACTTGGTTTGCAGTTGTCATACTCTACTGCCTTGAGAGGTAAGAAACAAAATGTTAGTGATGTGCGAGGGAGTCCTGAAGCAAGCTACGCAAAATTGTATTCTTATCTGCACATGTTAGAGACGGTAAATCCTGGGACAGTAACCCAAGTGGAATTGGATGCAGAAAAAAGGTTCAAATATCTGTTTATTGCTTTGGGCGCTTGCATTGAAGGATTTAGGGCAATGAGGAAAGTGATAGTTGTGGATGCAACACATCTTAAAACAAAATATGGTGGTAGGTTAGTTTTTGCAACAGCTCAAGATCCTAATCATCACCATTATCCCATTGCGTTTGGTGTACTAGATGGTGAGAAAGATGTGAGTTGGAGCTGGTTCTTCAAAATGCTGAAAACTGTTATACTAGAAGAACCTGAATTGGTCTTTATGAGCGACAGACATGGAAGCATCATCAAGGCAGTATCTGAGGTGTACCCGAGCGCACTACATGGTCATTGCGTTTGGCATTTGTCTCAAAACGTGAAAAAAGCTAAGACGGACAAGAATGATGTTGCGCTTAAATTCGTGGAATGCGCTCATATTTATACAAAGAATGAGTTTGAGAAAGAGTATGGTAATTTTATGAGGAGGTTTCCAACAATGGCTGATTATTTGGATAAGAGCATAGGGTACTGGGAGAGAATGAGTTATGTCACTGTCTGTGTCCCTCTCCCAGTATAGACAACCAATTCACGTGATTGATAATTCATGGAACTAGGTGTCACAAATTCATATCATCTATGGGCTGAGGCGTGTATGTTTCTTTCACTCCTTTTCCACTCTCATGCGCCACACATCTTTCAAGATCAACCACTCGCACATCTAAACCCTTGATTTTTTCCTCTACATCACCAATTTTTTTGTTTAGCAAACTAAACCCTTTCTCCATAGTCTCCTTTAACTGTAACAGCGACAATGCAGGTTCAGGGAGTTCATCACCTCCGAATTCATCAACCTTCTCATTGACTTCATAGGGGATTTGAACATTTATGTGCTCTAAGTCTGTTTGGTAAACACCCTTCCACAATATTTTCTTCTTCTTCACGATAAGATGCTCTCTCCAACTATCAACAATGGGATCTATAAAACCTATCCCTTCATCAGCATAATTATCGTCTATTATGCGCCTCAAAAGAGTTTTCTCTTCCTCATCCGGTTTCAAGATGCTAGTTATATTCTACAAACAATAAATAAATTTAAATCAATACTTCTTTAAGGAAAACACAAACAATCGAGGTTCCAAGATACCAAACTCTAACTTTAATACTTCCAAGTGCTGCATTTATTTCATCCAATGAAAATCCTCGCATTAAACTTTCAGAGAACTTGTACTTGCACATGCGTGGACAGTCTTTTTCTGCGGGTACAACTACTCTGAATTTGCATTGAAGATGTGGAATACACTCAAATGCCAGAATCTACACATACTAATATCCAATTGTTAAAATCAACTAATATCCACAGTAATATCTAATTGTCGAATAATAATATCTCAATGTTACCTCCAAAGGAATGATGAACCCGGAAAAAGTGATCTGAGCATTTGGTTTCACGGATCCCTTTACGGATCCCTTTAAGTTCGTCATCGCCGACCGGACCCCATTCATACATTTATTGAATGAATGTCCCCATGGAAACTTCTCACAAGCATCCAAATCATCAATAACACTCAGAATAAACGGATCTATGTTTCCATCGGCCTTTGACTTCGCTACCACCATCTTGCTTAAGAAGTACAAGATAGTCAACTTTCTCCGGTCTGTACTGTTATTCTGCATTTCCTCTAGTTTTGCTTCCACATCACTGATTTTGATTTTATCATTTCTTCCAAACACCCTCTGAACACACTTGTAAGACCACAACTTTTTCTCCTTATAATAAAAATTGGGGTAATCATGGCAGTCCAATCCAGTTAAAAGCGCATGTTCTCTCAACGAATACCTAACAGGGACTCCGTTTACCACAAACCAGCATTCTCTCTGCATCTCCGTACAAGCTGTGCGAAGAAAAAAAATCCACATGCCTTGAATCATGTGATTTGGCTCCTGAGTCATATGGAATATGTGCTTAAACTGAGAATGCTCTCTAAACCATTTTCGTTCTGGCTCAAACTGATTAATGTAATTCACCGTCTGCGTCACAGAACACCTTGTGCCTAATTTAAAACTCTTGGTATATTCAGGTGGATAGAAGAACATATCCTCTGGCTGCAGCGGTTGATCTTCATCATCATCATTTGTATCCTGAAAATTCATACAAATTCACTTACTTAATCCTAACACAACAAAAATTCTTCTTTACTAGTTGTACAAAACCACTATTACTCATGCTATTGTACCTGAGCATCTGAGATTTCTTCTTCCCCATCACCTTCTGCTTCTCGTTCTTCTGTTGCTTGTGATAGTTCTGTGGGAAGTGATGGTTCTGTGAGAGGATTAGTTTCGTTTAGAGCTTCTCCTATTTCTTCAACTGCTATTTCTGTCGAATCATATACTCTACCACCATCTCTTACAATAGCCATTGCTAACAACAAAAAGAAACCAAAACAAAAAAAATTACATTATGACAAATACCAAAGAACAACCAACAACATGATAAATCGCTACTAATATGATTATCTACGACTGAATATGATAGAAACTAACTATTAAGATGCCAATTTCGACAAAGAAGATGAAAGTAGGCGACTGATCTTACAAAGAAGTTGAAGAACACAGTCGGACCTCGTCAGGGAGAAGGGTCGACGGAATAGATGACTAGCTGAGAGAAATGTTAACGTTGGACCTCGTCGATTCAAGCGTTTACTTGTCGGAAAAACGGACAAACTAGTCGGAAAAGGGATTCTGTCGGAATCGGGAGGGGAAACGGAAAACAGAGGAACACAGGTCGGGGGTCGGGGGTCGGCGATAGAAAAATCCTCTCCTCTCTTCTCTGTTACAATTAGGTTAATTTTAGTGGACCTCAATTTAGATTTTTGATAGATGGGTCGGGTTATAAGTTATATTCAAATTATGTCAAATAGGTTGGTTAGATATGTAATTTCGTTTTTTAGTGAAGAGTTTTTAAACTTTTTTTCCATTTTCCGTTTAGAAAATATTGTTCAATGAAATAAAAAATAAAAAGGTGGTATTTTTGATCAACTTTTGCGAGATATTGGCTTTCAAACCATTCTTCCCGCATTTTTGTCATTAAGTTGATTTTTTAGCCGTAGATTTTTTTTTTCTTTCTTTCAGTAAGTTATTTCTTCTTCTTTTGTTTTTTCTTCTCCTTTTGTGTTATCTTTAATTTAAATATCACGGCTGCTGAATATATAAAGTACTTAAGACAAAATTTTGGGTTACGTATTACTTACCTTTTTTAAACCAGTGTGTAATCAATTAGTTTAGTTGAGATTATTTAAGATTTGGTAGTCTATTGCTGCTTAATTCCCACTCGTGCAACTAGCCATTTAATTATTCGTCGTTGGACCGTACTTAGTGTTATTATTATCATATTTTACTCTCCATAGGTTTTGTTAACTGATTTTCGTTTTTCTATGGATTAGGAAAAAATATTTAAATTTGTGATTCGTAAGTAATTTTACTAGTATAAAACAGCTTTTACCTCTCAAGGGCATTAAGGTAAATGATGCTCCATTTGACCGGGGGACTTATTTTGAAATTTTGAATAATGAAGTGGGACTCCACGTGTTGACGAAAAACGCCTGACCAAACGGAAAAAAAAATGGAAATCTCCGTCAGTCAAATAAGTCCGTTACAGTCCGTCCATCCTGACACCGTTAAATAAAAAGTCGGTCAAAAGAATGGGCTTAAATTCTGGGCTTTAAAACCCTAAGCCCAATACATGAGCAGTACACACAAACCATCGAGTGGTCCGCGTAACAGAGAATCACTAAAATCCCCTTTGCTCTCATTAAATAAATTCCATCAGACGGCCTCTTCAACTTCATACGCCCTAGAACCGCTCTGGAGAGACGAATCGCTCTAGAACCTTCTTCTTCGACGCATCGTCGCCTTCAAGGTCACACTACCTCTCACGACAATGGAGTTCTGGGGTAAAAACGTTTCCCTCTCTTACTTCGTCTTCTTCTTCTTCTTCTCCCGTCTATAAGCTTCGTTTCCTGCACTTAGGGTTTTTCATCTTCTGGTTTCATCACTTTTTTCATGATTTTCCACTGTTTCTTCTTCGGAATCGTTTGGTTTGCTGTTCAGTCGAGTAACGAGAGATGAAATTAGTTAGTATTTGTTGTATAGACTGTTCGTCTTCTTAGAAAAATGGTTAAAACTTGAAAGTTTTTCTCGCTCGCTAGGTGTTTTAACTCCGGTATTTTTAGTTTCGTTGCTGAAATCGAAAACAAAATTTTGAGTTGAGGCTCTGCTATTCCATGTTGAATGGTTCGAAATGATGGATTTGTTGCAGATTTGTTGATTTGTTTTGGTTTTGTTGTACTATTTATGCGTTTGCAGGTGTTGAAGTTAAGCCTAACTCACCACTTCATGTGGATCCTGGGGAAGATATGCTCGTGCACATCTCACAGGTACTGTTGAATTGTGAGCTTGATTCTGAGTTGTAACAATGTATTTTACAGTGACGTTTTTTTTTTGTTTTTTTTATTGAAGGCTGCTTTGGGAGAGAGTAAGAACAATGTTAAGGAACCGATTCAGCTTTTCGTGAAAGTTGGAGGTCAAAAGCTTATTATTGGGAACCTCTCTCATGGCAAGTTTCCTCAGCTGTCCACGGAGCTTGTCTTGGAAAAGGGATTTGAGCTGTCTCACAATTGGAAGAATGGGAGCGTTTTCTTCACTGGTTACAAAGTTGATGCATCTGATCCATATCCTTTATACTGTTTCAATATTTGTTTGTTATATTGCTTAAACCTTACAAGCTTGTTGATGAATGTGATTTTGGAAACCGTTGTTTTACTCTCTTTTTTTTTCCTTGACTCTCTTTTTCCGTCTTACTGAGGCTGAGGATATGACTGATGATGAACCTGCGGTTGCTAAAGGTGAGTGGGGAGTTATATCTAGTCCTGCTATGTTTTGTGTCTAGTTATCTGATTATAGTTTTTATATAAGAATACTAATCTCTTATACTTTGATTTGATGTGGTCTCAGCTGAGCCAGCTGTTGCAGCATCAGGTGTGAAACAGGTGAACTTTCAATTGCCAAATGCAGAAGTCAAAGCCCAGGAAGATGATGACGAAGATGACAGTGAGGAGGACTCTTCAGATGATGATGATTCTTCTGACGAATCTGGAGATGAGGAGGTACCTCTATTTATAGACGACTAACTCAATTGGTGTAGAATTTAACTTAGGCTCAGTGACATGTCAAATAGAAGCAGTGTACGCTTGTCACTTTATGTTTGCATTTTCTACTTGAACCATTATTGTGTATTGTGTTCTATCCCGATCTCTTAATTCTTTAATCCTTATCATCGCTGCTGCTGCTTCTTTTCAGGAAAAGAAGGTTACTGCTGAAGTTGACAGTGATGAAGAAGATGAAGATGACTCATCTGACGACGATGAAGATGACTCATCAGAGGAGGACACCCCAAAAAAGGTACCATGATATTTCTCTATATATCTACTCGTTGATGAATAAATGTCTATTTGTTCTGACTTATTACCCTTCTTTGGGAGCAATTTCGCTGCTTGTGTGGTCAAACTAAAACCTGATATCTAAATTTTCTTGGTTTATGAATAGCCTGAAGAATCCAAGAAGAGGTCTGCAAAAGCCAACTCCTCAAAGAATACTGCTTCCAACAAGAAGGCTAAGTTTGTAACTCCTCAGAAAACAGGTGATTAAATCGTTTTTACCAATCTCCCCATTAAATCCTTGTTTTTTTAACAGAAAGAAAGATGGATTGGTTTAACTGAAAACATTGTGACAATAAAAACAGAGTCTAAGAAGCCGCATGTCCACATTGCAACTCCTCATCCATCAAAACAGGCGGGTAAGAATTCTGGTGGAAGCAGCAATGGAGAGTCGTCGAAGAAGCAGCAGACACCAAAGTCTGCAGGAGCGTTTGGGTGCAATTCATGCAGCAGAACCTTTACTTCGGAAATGGGGTTGCAGTCTCACACAAAGGCGAAACACAGTGCAGCTGCTTGAAAATCATAAGAAGAAGAAGAAGCTCGATGACTTGGTCCTTCATAATATCTACTTTAGAACTTTGATGCCTGTTGGTGTTCAAAACTGGAACTTGCGAGTGAGCCAGTTTTAGTTGGTCTTTTTTTCTCAGGCGTTACAACTTTTTCTTAATCGTTTCGGTATTTTGAAAACTTTGCTAAACCTTGGTTTGTGTTTAGTGCTAATATGGATATACATTATTGGAAGTCTTTTTGGAGGCTTTTCTAGTAAACACGTGTTTTTGAAATTCTTTGACCAAAACATAATTTTGGTAAACAGGTTAGCCAGCATTGCAAATCCTTTATTCATTAGCTGCCCATTGGGCCCGAAAAGAAGGATATTAAATGTCGCGCATGTGGCACGTGCAAACATGTCAATTTGCCTATAGTTATAATTTATGAAGAAGAGATAACCAACAAGCAGGTTTGCCCGAGTGGTTAAGGGGGAAGACTTAAGTTCTTCTGCACATAAGTGCGCGTGGGTTCGAACCCCACAGCCTGCAATATAATTCCTAATTTATTTTTTCATAAAATTAAAATATACTTTTTACTATGACAGATATATAAAAGCAAATCATAGCAAGAATGAAACTTCATCCTTATCATCTTTGGGTAATTTTCCTTTTATTTGTTAGTTTACTTTTTTTTTTGTTCAATTTGGTAAAGTGTGTTTCATAGCTAAAAGCATCGTTAGTTTCCTTTTTTTGTTTTAACCTGCTTTGTATATATTTTCATTTGTAAGATTGCTCTGTTTGTAAGTGACAAATTGTGTCAGCTTTCTGCATCGTTTATCTTCCCTTCTTGTTCAGCCATTCGTTTGGGTTTTACCCTAATACAGGGGATGTCGCACTTCCAGCGTTATAACTTATTCAATCGTACCGGAATAACAAGAGACGTAGAAGATGAATATGACGACCAAACCGAACCTCAAACCAGGGGATACATCCATGTGAATGTGACAGCCTCAACTAGGGTTTCACTCAACGAGAGAGAGCATCAGAAAAGTTCGTCCGATGTTGTTTCTTCATCGTCTTCAGGATCGCAGGAGGATATAGAATCACGCTGTTCGATCTGCATGGAAGTTTGGACCAACGGTGGCGAACACCAAGTCTCTTGTCTTCCCTGTGGACACTTGTATGGGTTTTCTTGCATCAACAAGTGGTTACAACTTCGTCCAAGTTCAGGAAAAAGTGTCCACAATGTAACAGAGCATGTAGCTTTAATGATGTCGTGAAAATCTACGCATCAAAGATTGCTGCGGTTGATGATGAAGCACAAAAGAGAATCGTATCTCTCGAGGCCAAGTTAATTTCAGTAGAAGCGAAGACAGCGAGTTTGAGTAACAAAGAAGCTCGATGGAGAGAAAAGAAAGCAGAGTTACGATTAGAGATTAATAATCTGAGGAAGAAGATGTATCAAGAACGTCATGAACATGATGAACCTTCTTACAGCTTTAAACATCATAAAGAAGTGTTAGTTAATGGTGGCCGTATATTTGAAATAAATGGTGGTAGACAGATTACGTTGCTGGCCCGTAGGCTCTCAGGAAGTGGTGGAACGTTTGTGCTTACGCAAATCAACTTACATACGGGTAAGATTGATGATGACATTTTGTTGCCTCGTACAACTAGAGCTATTCAAGATCTTCGCCTTTCGCCTCACAATAACGGGCTAGCTGTATTTGGTTCTCTAGGGAAAAAATTATCTTTTATAAGCTTGGATAGTCACAACACTGTCTTGTCTTATGATCATCTACCTGCTGCACCGTGGTCTTGTTCTTGGGATCTCAACAGTTGTCACCATGTTTATGCTGGACTACAGAATGGAACGGTTTTAGTATTTGATATGCGTCAAAACAAGAGACCTTTAGCATCTTTGGCTGGCGTGACAAGCTATCCAGTTCATACTGTCCATCATCTCTCTGCATATTCCACTCCAACTTCTGATGTCGGCCGTGAGCTCTTATCCGCTTCTTCCATCGGGCTGTGTCAGTGGAACATTAGTGGCAGTGAGGGAAGGCCAACATTGGTTTCTGAAACAAGAAACTTAGGAACATGCACAGCCTCCTCGTATTGTCCTCGCACCAATCATGTGGTTGCCTCTTATAGACGGAGAACTGAATCTTCTGATAATACAATCCCAGCGGTTGATGATAATAATAGTAATAGTACTGATGGTGGTGTATATGGATTTCATATTGGTCTCAAGAGAAGAGTTGAGGGTACTTATTCTCAGAAACAGTCATCAGCACAAGCTATTGTAAAAACCATCACCTTGCCAAAAACAGCTATTATAGATTTTGGTAAGGAAAGGAGACAACTTTTTGCATCTTATGATGACTCCACTCGAGATCTCATCTTGCAAGATCCTTCCTCTTTTACTGTCTCTCAACGGTTCGCATTGTCAAGTCCTCATCCGCTTCAAGACGTGAAATACGCTCACCTCAATGGTTCGGGTCTGCTCGGTCTCTTAGGAGTTAATCATTCTTGTAGGGATACAAAGTGTCAAAATCGTTTACTGTTAAAAAGCAGAACAAAATAAGGAATTTACCATTTTCTTGAAATGCTAATTTCTTTCAAAGCTTCTCAACACTACTGAATCTTTTGAGAGTTTATACAAAAGACTCCATGAAATTTGGAGGTTCTTTTGTCAGTTAAGTTCTTTCGTCTTGCGATAAATCAATAATCTAATTGCCCTTTGAGGAATCTGAAAAATCCCATCAAAGTATATTTCTTCTTTATACTATAAGTATCCATATCTTCAACACTACACACACCATCTTCTGTAACAATGGTATCATCAAATCTCTCTCTCTCTATTCACACCAACAAGAATTTTAAACAACGAAGCCAAAAAAAAAAAAAAAAAAAAAAGAAAATCATCTTTTTATTCTCAAGCATCCCGTGGCTCGAAAACTCCTTTTTCCCCTTCAATGGTTAGGCACAATCGTCCCAATTTGTCCAAATCCCGCAATGAAGAACGCGATTGCTTGCGCGAAAAGGTATAGATAATAATGATTCTTCCCCAAAAACGCGTCATAACATCCCACAAATAACAGATATATTCCTACACCGAGTTCCAACACATGAATTCTGCCAAAAAGATACATACATCAAAAAGACACTATTAGAATTGGTTTGGTACGGTTTAACACTAACCCAAAATCAAAACAAAAGAACCGGTTTAGAATGTTTTACCTATCTCCGAATCTAAAACGAAGAAGCTTCTTTGGAGTCTTGCTGGCCGATTTAGCCTTAAGATCTCCGAGCTTCTCAGTAACAATCCACTCGTTAACTCTTCCTCCTTCGAGTAAACCAATGAAGGTAGCTTTAGTTCTGTGAAGAGACATCACATTCTCGAACAGAATCCAAAACACCATAAGATGCAGCGACCTAAATAAAACACATGTAAACCAACAACAATAAGAGCCTGAACAAAACACTTAAGCCGCAAGAAACTTCTCGGAACTGTGTTTTACCTCGGTGTCCCAACAGCGTTGAGCAGAGTAATTACTGAAGGAATGTAAACCGCTCCCCACTTAGGTACTGAAACTTCCGGTACAAGAACCGTAGCTGGTAAGATCACACAGTAGAAGATGAAAGTAACAATATGTGCCACTAGCTTCCTAACCACGAAGAAGCTGTATATCACATGAACTTTCTTCCATAGAGTCACGTTCTGCCAAACAAGAACAGAGAGAAAAAATCCCGGTTAAATCTTAACCGATTTAATTTGGTTGTCATATCTAGAGAGTTTAGAAGGAAACCTTATTGGTCATGATTTCAAATGCCATTTTCCTGAAAAGATTAGCTGGACCACATGACCATCTGTGCTGTTGATACCTATATGCCTTGAATGTACTTGGTAACTCGTTTTTAACCTATTGTAGTTAAAACCCCATATTAATAACATTATTTACAAATCAACCATTATAAACATATTTTATTTATAATCAGAACAATAGTATATTATATACCTTCAAAGAACCGAGGTACAAGAACTTCCAACCCTTGAGACTAGCTCGCACGGCCAAATCCATATCTTCAACGGTCGTTCTATCTTTCCAACCACCAGCTTCGTTCAATGCTGATATTCTCCATATTCCCGCAGTCCCTATAAAATTATCGTAGAACCAAACACATTCATGACTATGGAAACTCAAAATGTTAATAACCAAAATATATCTAAAATTCTGAAAGAGTAGTAGTACCGTTGAATCCGAAGAAAGCGTAAGTAGAAGAACCAACTTCTTGTTCGACGGTAAAATGATAATCCAAAGACATTTCTTGCATCCTTGTCATCAAACATTCATCAGAATTTACTGCAAAGACATTAAGAAGGTTGAGTAAATAAATTTATTTGTGTAGCAAAACAATAAATGTGGATACTCCATTAATGAAAGACATTAAAAACAAGTTGGTGAAATTGGAAATTAATGTTCTCAATTATGAAAAATTATAGTAGACAGCTATAGCTCTCATCAACATGCCCAATTAGACCACAACAGCTCTTTAGATTTTGTCACATGACTTTGGTAGTTTCTCTCCTCTAATAGCATGATTAAACAAATTAAAGTATCAATTATTGGTCGTATTACTCGTATCAGGATCTGAATTTTAAAATAGAAAACAAACAAAAAAATATTTAGATAAAAAAGTGAGTGGTGTGAGAGTGAGAGTGACAGAGACAAGTTAGAGAGAAGAGAGAGCAGCTAATGGTCTTCTAGGTGACCCCTCGTTGTTGCACATGGAGGAGGGAGATGGAAGGTGTCTAGCTATTCAACGTGGCGGATCTAGTAAAAATTGACTAATCTACCCATACTGTTTTTACTAAATGACAAAAACATTACCCCTATGACCCTACACTTCCCAATATGTTCTCTGCACTCAATTATGGGACACGACGACGATGCCTGCCAGTGATGCAATTCCACTAAACTCTCTCTAATCTAGTTTTGATCAGAAACTATTTCTAAACATTTCTTGTTTGTTTTTTTTTTTTTTTTTTTTGTATTTCCAGTGAATTTTTGGGTTAAAAACAAATAAGAGTGACAGCTTTAAGAGTGCCAGAAGTTATCAGTCTATAGGTGGAACAATTTTATTGACAGATAGTTTTATTGACTTAAAAAAGTATTTGGAGAAACATTACTACTACTGTATGTTGAAATGAGTGGGAAAGAACATATTGCTTCGACAAAAATCAATTTCTTGGAAGAAAAAGCCAAAACACTAATACCAAATTTTCACCAACTCTTGCAGACATACCAATTATAAATGACCAAAAGACATTATGGTATGGACTTTTTTATATATTTGTTGATGTTTACTTAGATTTTCTAAATGTTTTGTTCCTATTAAATATATAATTATTTTAGAAGGGATATTACATGACTCCAAGGATCCTTAAAAATTAATTTCGCATACTAATAAATTAATTTTAAGGGTTTTATAGTTGAAGAAAAAGTAGTTCCACATTTTAAAGGTAGAAGAAGCACAAAAAGTATTCACGAACAAAATCGATAGGTCACATCAAGATTCGTTAGGTAGGTTACATTGGGACCTCACAATAAAACACCCACCGACACTTCTAATTAATGTAACTAAATCTTTCTTTTTCTAAATATATCATTTTTAATTAAATTTATTAACAACTCATAATTTTAAAATTTCTGATATATAATAGTATGAAGGAGTTCTTAATATAATGATCATATAATATTGTGTTAAGATTTTAATATAGTATCGTGTTTCATGTAATACACATTCCTAGGATCTTAATTTGTTCACTTATATTTAAAATCTATTTATAGTATTAATTTGACTCATCTTTACCCTCTCTTTTTAGTCGTCCATTAAAAAAAAAGTCACAATGTCACCAAAAAAAGAAAGGAAAAGCATTATAGCATAAGTACAGATCTAATTAACTAATGTGCATTGATCAGATGATTTTCGTAATTATTATAACTAATAAATTGTGTATAATTGCACTAATTTGTACATTTTTTAAAAGTACTTAGCCTGAAAAGGGAGTAGTAATTGAGAGAAAGGAAAAGAAAAAAAACGAATCTCAAACTCGTGTCGAACTTTCTAAATAAGCAGTGATTACTGATTAGCACTACTTAACAATCATGACACCACACTTAAAAAAAAAAAAGAGGACCAAAACGATCAAATCAAAACTATGTGACTCAGAAAAAGAAGAACCGTTAAAATAATGAGTTTAAAAAGTAAAAAAGAAGATTTACCAAATTTCCAGCGAGCTTGAACGAGAGCAAGCTTTGGGTTATGGAGAAGGAACGGTACGGTTCTCCAGAGAAAATCCGATTCAGGTTGGAAATCAGCGTCGAAGATTGCAACGTAATCGCAGCTTTTGACATAACTCTTCTTCATCCCTTCTTTCAAAGCTCCAGCTTTGTATCCGTTTCTGTTGTCTCTGATCTCATATTTGATGTTTACTCCTTTACTCGCCCATCTGCTACACTCCATCTCCACTAGATCCTGTGTACCACCACAGCAAAACGAAAGCTATAAGTTCTGTAAAGGTTTTCGAAAAAATCGGATCTTTGTTGAAAATCAAAGAAGCTTTACTTTGATGGTTGGATCAGTGGAATCATCAAGAACTTGAATGACGATTCGATCAGAAGGCCATGAGAGCCCACAAGCAGCTCCGATAGATAGTTGATAAACCTACATCAATATAAACAACGGCGTTTAAAAACAATCGAAGAAAGAAAGAACAGAGAGAAGAGAATCTTGATTTTAAGTTAGGAGACCTCTCGTTCGTTGTACATTGGGATTTGAACAAGGACCATAGGATAAACAGAGTTTCCAAGCTCCATGTCGTCTTTAATCGCTTCATATTTGAAACGTTTGTCTGGCTTTCGACCAAACAGCTTCACAAGAGAGATGACAATTCCCATGTAAACCCTCTCGACGAAGAGCATCACCGACATTGTTAAACAGATGTAAACACCGAGCCTAAGGACTGGGACAATCAACGGAGCTCGTATCTGATCCAAAACCATTGACATTTGCGTTGTTAGGTCGTCTCTGTATCCCATGAACGAGTCAGGAATCACCGACGTCGTCGAATCCCCAAGCTCCATCTCTTCTTACTCCGACGAAAGAGAGAAACAGAACAAAAAACAGAGGACAAAGCAAAGAACCCTAGAGATCCGTATGAGGGAATTTTCTTGTGAGACACGCAATAGGGAACAATGTGAAGATTATGTTCGAAATCAAAGCCAAAGGACGAAACAGAACAGAGAAATAGAGAGACAGAGTTTTTCCCCTTTTTTGCTCCTAACGGTGAAAATCTCTGTCTTCTCTGCCTGAATAACTCAGATTGTCGGGAAAAAGGAGAATTTAATTTTTTTTTTCTTTTTGTGTCCTCGGTTTTGTTTTTCTTGTATTTAAAGGGGCTTAGTAAGAGAGAAGAAAGATAATGAAAGGTGGAGAAGGAGAAGGTGATTGTTGGAAAGGAAGAAGAGAGGAGAGAGATCTAAAAACAGAAACAGAACACAGAGAGAGAGAGAGAGAAGACACACAGTGTGTGTATGTGTGTTTGTGTGTGTGAAATAAAAGAGGGATCAATGTCTTTATATAAAGCCTCTTCTGCTTGTATTGTTTTAGACTCTAATCTTTTTTTTTTCTTCTTTTAAAACGTATTAATATATTATACATTTACACTATATGCTATAGAGAAATTAAATGATTTTTTTTGCTCCATCAACCATAAATTTGCTCTTTCCATATAACTACCAAAACATTATTGAATGACACAAACATTAATGACGTCCAGTATGAATTTTTAACTAATTGTTGATATTTTCTGAATTTTGTTCATTATTAAACAATGTTTTCATTTTTCTCGAGGTGACAAAGATGTATTATTTCAGTCTTTCAGATGTGTAATTGTCTAGTATTAATACTATATAATGAATTATGTAAAAGGTTAAACGAAACAGTTTAGCCGTCTAGGCGTCCACTACATGACCGTCTCAGTCAAAACAATTTGCTAGTCAACGTTGATTAATTATTATTTTTATAGTAGCCGTATGTTTGATATTTATTAATTGTAAAATTCAATTTTTAATCAAAGTTTTTGTTAACAATGTTTAAAAATATGTAAAAAGAAATAAAATGAAATCAAGTTATATACACTATATATGTGGTTCTTAAAGGTCCGACTGACATCTAGCGATAATTTAAGTGCTGTATATATGTCATAAGGCTTGGGCCATTTTGTATATGTCTCATCTCGTAAATTTAAAATAGAACTAACTATTAAAGGCTATATACATAACATTTCTTATGGTGCATTGTGTATATCAAAAGTTTTGCAAACCATATGACTTGTAAAACCGGTAAATTCCAACAGTAGAGTGATTCCATTGGTTCATTTATCGAGAAAAAATGGATATGTCTTATATTGTTGTCCATATCTGTTGACAAGATAGCGGACAACATCTCCGATAAGGATAATAGAATGATCGAATCCTTAGTACACGAAATGGAGATCATGCAGTGGTCCATTTATAGATAGAGTAACACATTACACATAGAGTCACAATTTTTGTGAAATCCAAATTAATGTGATCTATGTATTCAGCATTGAGTTTATACGCGACTATATGTATTCAAAAGTTAAACAAATATGGTCGCCCTCTAACCCTTGTGGAAATATGATTATGTTATATATATACTTCGACCAATCAAAGTTGAACAGAAGCTCTAAAGGAGAAAATGAAATATTCAAGACAAAAAAAAAAAAAAAAAATAGGCACATTTGTTTGATGCTAATTTGCCATATGATGCTTTACATCCCACAGACGGTCCAATTTGTTATATATTCTAATTAAGTACCAAAAATAAATAAAAAGTTTTCTGTTTGTTTTTAAAGTCAATTTTTATTTATTTATTAAAGTATACTAAAAGTCAATTCTTTCATAAAACTTCGAAGCACGTTTCGACTTCGATCATCAATCATTTTTACTTCGTAAAATTCTAAGTTAATTAAATTGGAATTTCGAAGGAAGACTAATGTTATTTTAAAAGTAAATGGATCTCGATCATTTTTAAAAACAGTGATAAGAGTCATGAAACACATAGCTGGAAGCCTGGAATGATAGATAAGGACCGACCGCCCAACGGCTGAAGTTGACTGTTAGAATTTAGACTGTCATTATTTTTAGTAATCATCTTACATTAACATTAGTTCGCTCGTTGTAGTTATTAAACATATTTGTTTATCTTTTTTTTTGGGGGTTAAAATGGATCTGTGTATAATCCAGACATATCTTTGCTTCGGTTTGATTAGTTGTTTCTTACATATGGATCTGGATCCTGATATCCAAATTTTTTTTAGAATCCACAACTTTTGTTCATGGGTGAGTTGATGATAATGGATTCATATTGATCTCACTATATATATATATATATATATATATATATATATATATATTATTTTAAATAACATCAGTTTTAGTCAGTTCTTGGTAAAACTAATTCATAAAGGCTTAATTAAAATCTAAAATTTCTTGTTTGTGATGTACTATTTTTCTTTTTAAATGTGGTGTTTTGAAAATATCTCCTCGATTACACTGAGTTAAATCCATCCTTTGAAAGTTGGTTAAACTAATTAATTATTTTTTTCGGATACAGTAGCCATTCACTGACATTACAACACCTTAACAAACATTTCAGTTTATGAAGATACTTCATACGGAATGATTCATTTTCTGTCGGTACAGTACCAAAATATCAAACTGAAACTTTAAATACTGTGGAATCTTGAAATTTTGATATTTTGTGTGTGTGCTTGTTATTGGCAATTTCTTGTTCCAGTCAGTAATTAAATTAATAAATTGATAAATTAAAGTCTGTATTTAGTTGGCATGTCATGTGAGAACACATTCCAAGACAATTATCCAACATAACATATAATATTTGTTGATCTCTAAACAAAACGTGAGTTAACTATTACATACATACTAGTAATAACTAATAACTAAACTCATAGTAGTATAAATTAAACATTACATACTAAATTACCAATATTTTCTCTTACCGCATCTTTGTTAGTTTCGATTTGCTACTGCCATTCTCTAACTACATAAAAATAAATTCATCTTTGCCATATTGGCTTTGATTTCTTTGACTGTGAAACAAGTATGTATGATGACACATGAGTTTGTTATACCTATATATTATCATGGTAACTTAAACAGTAATAAAAATTGTGTGCAGAGGTACAATATAATAATGAAAATTACGAATCAATTAATTGAAAAATAGATAATTGGAGAAAATAAAATAGCACTACATATGTTGCATGCAGCCAGCAAAGTAACATGCAGTGCCATGCAAGTTAACATAATGTATAAGGACCAAATACCACATGGGTTCTTACAGTTGGACTTTGCTTATTTCACTCACATTTGTCACTATTCTTTTCTTGTTTCATCATTTTCAATAATTCTGAATCTGAACATTATATATTTTCCTTTCATTTTTATATCAAAAATTTTACATGTCGATTTGGCAAAATTAAGTATACAGGAAACTAATATGGAAAACATATATAAGTAGCCATCTTCATAGATCACTGATAAACAGAAAAAAAAAAATCTACACTGATCGACTTAATAATATATAAGTAGCCATCTTCATAGATTAATTATAAAGAAGTAGAACAAACTATTATTCACTAATTATCTGGAAAGCTACACTGATCGACTTAAAAATATATGAAGTTTGTCGAAAAAAGTTTAGAGATGTATTTCCCAATGAACGTACCACAACTCATAAGCCTTATATCCCTACTTGAGGAACAAAGTTGTGTTTACAAAAGAATAATCATTTTTCAAAAGAAAAAGTCTGCAAATATTAGTCTTTCAGTTAAAATAAATGGGTATCTTTGTTACTTTAGCTATTGAAATATATATTCAGAGAATCAATCAAGTTTTGTAGAAAACATAATTCAGGAACTAACTGGTGGGATCCAATGTCCATAAGATATATCATAAAGAATTTGATATCCTATCTACTTTGGCACTGAAACTCTCCTCTCTGTCTCTATTTATTTTAGGGTGTTCTTTCAACCTTTATTTGTCGGCATATATATATATATATACACACATGCACATTTTTTATGCGTATTTATATAAAATTACGTATCAGTCGAATTTCATAGTTTTTTTTTTAGTCTTTTCTTCCCTTTTAAAAGCTGAGAAGGGGTTGTTGAAACCTCTTAATTAAATGTTTCTTGAATTTGTTATAAATGAATGGTTATTTGAAATCAAAATTCTGTGATTAATCTATTCTTCTAAAAAAAAAATGATTGATTCTTAAAGCGGCAAAGAACCACACCAAACAAACTTTCTTTTCCATTTCTAATTTTTGTTTGTTGCTTTTTTGTGCCATCGATTTTTGTTGAAACGGTCTAGACATTTATACAGTCATTTATTCACTGTATAGCCAAAACACACCCAAAAAAAAAAAGTTTATAAGAAATACTCAACTTTGGACACAAGCAACTAGTACGTAGTACGCTGAAGTAGTCAGTCACTAGCGGTTGTGATGTTATTCATTTTTGGTAAAATTAATATATTTGACGAGCTGATTAGTGTGCAATTGTGCAAAAGAGACCTGCCGTCCATACTGCAATCATTGGGGAAAAAAAGAAACTCTGTATCTAAATAGAACATTTAGCATAAAAAAAACTCAATCAGATTACCATGAATAAACATAAAAGAAGTTCAATTATATCCTATTTCAATACGTGTGCGTGCACTACACTATATATGGAGAATTTCGAGAAGCCATCATTGGAGATGGTTAAGTTCAATGCGAACCACCAAGTTGATGTGTACAATTTGGCTCCAGTGGCGAAGGAGACACCACACCTTAGTCTTCAAGACCAAGTCTTCATCACTCTATTTCTCACCTACTTCCATTTCCTTGTTTCATTACTAATTTTGCTTTTATATTTATATTTGTGTAACGGGAAATTTCCTAGGTCTCGAGTTTTTTTTTCTTCTTAAAAATAAATATTTACAAACTTTTAGTTAGTTCGAATATCATAAATTAATTACTTTTGCGCTTTTGACAAAACTATAGCCATCTTTGACATTATACTATAAATTATTTGTTCTTACGTCAATTAATCAAATAATCTTTCCAAAATATTGGTCTTCATTATACTTTAAAAAAGGAGTATACAGTTTACATTAGCTGACCAGAACTGCGTTTACTGCAACCAAATTGCGTTTTTATAACGGATATTTTTTATGGCTCCACGATAAATAACAACCAAATGTTTAACAACGTTTTTTAATGGCTCTTAAGATTATAAAAAAAAAAAAATCGCTGCTTGCATGGCTACATTCGTTATTATTTCGTATTTCTTGGTATGTCTAGCTACGTGAGGGAATAAGAACTATAAGTCTACAAATATAAATGTAGCTACACTATAATTTCGAACGTATACTAGTTGATCGACGAGATTAATCAATCGGACAGATAATGACTTAATGAGATAAAGCTCACCGGCAAGCAACATGGCACGTGGGAAGAAGCTTAAACTTGTTATCAAAGTTATTCCCTCTTAACACATTTTGCACTGAACAATTTTTGTTTGTCAAATTAAAAGTATCCTCAACAAGTGAAAAAAGGCTGCATGGTATATTCTTCGTATCTAACGATTCCACAGTTAACTTTCAAATTATTACTGTCAGTGCTGTCTCTTTTTCTTAAAGTAAAAAATTAATCTGTTCATAATCTAGCTAACATGTTTTAAGAATCTTAACATCACTCCAACAAGTAATGAATAATAAATAACTTTAATCTGAACGTTCTTTTTTCCCCCGTATTAACGTAATTAATCTGCGTTCAAAGCGGGTTTTATACTAGTTGGGCCATAGCTTGGTTATATTGGGCTTAATAATAATGGGCTTAAGGCCTCATTAGAAAACGGCGAACGCCATTGCCTACGGTGAAGAGAAGGGAGCTTTCGTCGATCGGTGCCGGAGACGCGATGGAGCTCGGAGTGTTTGTGTACAGATTATACAGAGCGTTAACCTACGGTGTCTCGCCGTTAGTTCACCAGATTTGACTATTCTAATGACGACGACGACTGTATCTGCTTTGTATGACACATTTGTTATATGCAAAGCTAAAATTTGACAAAATTTCAAAGTTTTTGTCTTTTGTAATTTTGGTTTCTTTCAATCTTTTTGGTTGCAGTGAAGTGATAAAGAATCAACTTCCCATTGGTAGTGTTACATCAGGTATGTTTTGATTTTTGTATGATCTCTCAAGTTTGTTATATATGTTCTGAAGTTTCAAAAATTTGGGGCAGTTTGCACCACTGGATACACCTGTGGCAATTGACAGATTCCTTAGCCATTGGAAACCAAATGCGATTATCATTATGGAGAATGAACTGTGGCCTAATCTCATCATGGCTGCTGCAGGACTTCTAGTAATTTGTTTTGAACCTTCTCGTTGTTTATGATATGAAGGTGATAACTTGTGCAAGGATCGATGAACTCTTTGCATTGATTAATATTATGTTTCCGTTATATCAGATTCCGTTGGCATTATTGAACGCTCGGATGTCTACTATATCCTTTAAACGATGGTCTAGTCCGCTCTTATTACCGCTGGTATCCTTGTTGCTTTCTAAATTCTCATTGATAGCCCCACTGGTATGTTTGCTACCTTCAGTAAGTCATTTCTTAATCTTACCTAATTGTATTAAAACTATTTGCCTCAAATGTGACAGAGCACCCTGCAGGGTATACCTTTCCAGCTGCTTCATGCGCCACCCTTTGTCATAAATTATGCGGGTGACTTAAAATATGGTATTGTAGTCCACTTATGCCTTGTAGATATTCTTATATTAGATATTATGTGCAACCCATTATGTTCTGCTTCTTAGTTTCATTTTGTTTTTTCAGTTACTGAGTTGCTCCTACTCTTTCTGTTAAGGCGATATAAAGATCCATGTGTTGTCTGCTTTTTCTTCCAGTGGTAAACAAGTTCCATGAATCATCTGAAAGTATAAGAGATCTAAAATTAGAACTCGCTGATAGGAAGGTCTGGATTGCATCTTCATTACATAGAGGCGAGGAAGAAGGTACTGTATGTCCTAACTAATATGTAGCGTCACCATTTACCCTCGTCGACTAGCGTGTGGATTTGCAGTCGCATAAATATGGCTTACATTCTTCTGTTGTTCTATGCATTGCTTAAAATTGATGATCAAAGTGTTGTGTGCAGTCATTTTAGGAGTTCACAACATGCTTCTCAAATCACATCCGGACTCTGTTGTCATAATTGCGCCTCGGCATCCACATCATGGCCAACAGATTGCTCATGTATGTACCAAAACCGCCTTCCGCTTACATTCTTAGTATTGGCTTAGTAAAGGTTGATCTTTTTGGTGAATCGCATTTCATTGTCCCTAGCTCCTTCTGTAGAAACTGCGGAAAGATGGCTAAAGTGTAGCTCTAAGGTCTCAAAATGAGAAGCTTACATCAAGGAAGACGAATATATATGTGGTGGATACACTAGGTTTGGGTTTCCCTACTTTGTATTTTTCTAGTGCGAGTCCCTTTGTTCTCTTCAAGCACCCAATCTGTGTCTGCTTGTTTTCTTCAGGTGAACTAAGAGAATTCTATAGTGTAGCGCCAATTCGAAAAGAGTTTTCATGCAACATAGCCACCTGAAGAAAAGAGTTTCCATGCAACATAGCCACCGAAACGTTTCGGAAACTGAAACTCTTGGAAACTCAGAAACAAGGCACATAAACAAGATTCCTAGAAATTTCTGTTTGGAAACACGATGGAAACTCCATTTCCGTTTTGGAAACACGACGGAAACTTCTTTTTTAATTTGAAACTTAATAAATAAATATTTTAAAAATATAAAACTTCATTATAGAAATAAATATATAATATTATTAGTGTTTTAATTCAACTATTTAATATTTATATTTGAAGTTTTATTGTTTGAAGCTTTTTGATATGGTTTTTATATTTGGTGTTTTATTATATATATATATAGATATATATATATAAATATATAATCTATATATATATATATGTATATGTATATGTACATACGTTTCCAAAACGTTTCCATTTCCTAATTTTTGAAAAAAACCGTTTCTCGTTTCCGAAACGTTTCGTTTCTGCATATCTGTTTCCGTTTCCATGCAATCTAGACTACGTGTATATATAGTTTTCTTGTAAAAGTAAAATAGAAATATCATACGAGAGAAGACAAAGTATTGCAGCAGCGTTTGAAACACTCGAGCGGTTAGGAAGCTGGCGAGATTAAAAGAAAGATTGATCCTTCCATTACTAAAGAACTTATAAATTTGCTTCTGTACCTTACCAACAAAGCACCCGTGGCCTAATGGATAAGGCGTTTGACTTCTAATCAAGCGATTGTGGGTTCGAGTCCCACCGGGTGTGTTTATATTTCCCTTTTTTTTGTTTATTAAAACTCTGTCCAGGTTCCGTTTTTCAGATTCTACTTTCTACTTTTTTTTTTTTTTTTTTTTTAACACAGACACGTTCGAACTTTGAACCATATATACTGATTGATAATCTAAAGATGTCGGAAGATGCACAAAAAGTAGAAGCCAGTTCTTGTAAAGGAGGAACTTTTGTCTATAATACAGCTCAACCCCCACATTACTTCACCAAGTCTGGCTTCATCTCCAAAATGAGTCACACTAACTATTATTGATTGATTACATTAGCAGTAGGAATTAGAGTGTTGTCTTGTTCATTTTAACCATGTTCCTCCATTTGTCCTTGAGATCAGCTGGAGTACGTGTTTCGTGGAACACCTTCTCTCCCATTTCCAGAATTTTCCTCCATGGCATGTTCTTCTTTGCTTCTGCTGCAAATTTCTCCACTCCCACCTGAGCCAACACATATATCAACAACAGTTCTCCTCCAATTCATGAAAATACAGCTAGTGTATGTTTATTATATATATACCTTTAGCATCTCTTCTTCTTCAAACGTCCAAAATAGCCTCCTTCTCTGATCCTTCTTAAAGAAAGATATGTCCCTGCAATTCATCATGTAACTAACTTTCTAAAATTCAGGTGGAAATGAACTCTTGATGTTCCAGTGAATGAAGAAAAAGGAACAACCTCACTGTCTTTGAGTTAGCCACAACTATGGTTGTTGCCTGCTGGTTCTTCATATTCCCTGACGGGGAGGTTACTTGAGCTGATGAAGTTACCTGCTCAATTTCATCTTCTCCATTTCGTTGGTCACTTGATCCCTTTGATGACATTTCACAATCAATAGTATTCAATTCTATCCGTCTTCTTCTTATTCGCTTCTCATTCTGTTTGACCTGGCCCTGTTCTTTCCCTGAAAACGATTGTTGCGTAGACAAAAAAGGTACAACATCTAGTTTTTGCCCTGCACCTGTTCTGACTCTAGTTTGATCTATAGCTGTTTCGTCATTCTCAGCGTCTTGAAAGTTTTCTGTAGTAGCTGCTACCCTCTCTTCCTCCTCTGATGCACCAACTACCTCGTCTCTAACTTTATCAGTACCCACTTCCCCTTGATCATCATCTAACTGATCGTTTTCCTCAATCAATGGCGTCTTCTCACCTCTTGACATATCAAAACCATTCACAACCCTACTTTTCACCTCTTTATCTAGATACCTAAAGACCGCCTTTTCCGCCTCAACAGTCTTCTCTTTCAATGTTTTGGATTTCAGTGCAAGAATCTTAAGCCAGCAATAAGGACAAAAAGGATTCGCAAGATCCTCACTACTAGTACCCAAATCAGTATACAAACACGCCCCGTGAAACGAAAGAAGACAATCAATCCCACAACAACGGGATACATGGTCGTCTGCAACTTCACAAACAATACAAGCCTCCAAGTTCAGCACCGGCGGCTCTACGGATACTCCTCCTCTATCAGTAGTCTCACTTGTTGAACCAAGACAATGACGCTTCTTGTGTGGCACATCTCTTTCATCAAAAGTATCTGGAACAATCTCAACATCATCGGTATCACAGTGTGTGGTGCTCACTCCAGAGCATAAATTTCCATTATTAGCTTCATCCTCCTGTGAGATGAAAAAATTATACACAAATTACATCAACCTAACCAGTTTTTGCGAAGCTACAGATTCAAAATTAAGCACCACAGCAACACTAATACATCCGAAATTAGTCATGTCGCTGCATCAGGAAAACCATAAATCCCTAATTTTCCGGATTCTAAAGAAGAAGAGTATTCCGAGAAAGCAAACAGAGACGGAGAGGGGAGTTAAATAGGGTTACCGGAGGCGAAGCGAGAGATGGACAAGGATCGGGAGACTTGCGCGAAGACCTAACCAGAATCGATTTCGGTCTCATCTTCATCTTCTCTACAAGATTCTCAATTCGTCACTCTCAAGTCTCTCAACAATGGGATCGATCGTTATGAACAGTGAAGAAGAGTGTCTTGCTCAATTTTAAAGCGAGAGAAGCGTACAGAGGAAGATGGATGAAATCAATTAACAAAAAAAAATATAAAAAACAAATACATAAAAACTTGCGATAAGCACACATAAAAGTTAGTCACATTTTAATTATTATTATACCGATAAATTTTATACAAACATTAAAACTTCAAGTTCAAAACAATAGTCTAAACTTAAATTTTAATTTCTTCTGACGTTTTAAAAGATATTAATTTATTCTGATATTTAAAAATATATCACGTTATTTTAAATTTTCGTTTATTAAAAGTATTAATTTATTAAAATAAAAAGTTTATTTTCTGACATTTTAAAATTTTTAATTTAGTTTATTTTGAGAAATGTATCATATATTTTCCGAAGTATGAAATTAAAAATAGATAATTGTTTTTTTTGGTAGGGTAAAAATAGATAATTGTTTGAATCATGAAACTAGTTACATACATATAGTTAGAGAAAGGGGGGGGGGGGGGGGAAGACAGAGTTTAGTTGAAGAAAATTAAGGAAATATTCGGTAACTAAGTATAGTATAAAATATGGGAAAATTACTAGTTTGACCCAAATTGAGCAGTTAATTGCTAGATTAGCTCTTAAAATTTGAGGGTCAGTTGGGTTAGTTTCATACTGAAAATACCTTTTTTTACTTTGTTAGGAAAAAAAAGTCAATATTACACTTGGTTAAAAATTCCTGCAATTTCGTTTTTTTTTTTTTTTTTATAAAAGTCTGCCATACAAGTAATGGCAGATTAATTTGTAAGTGACAGATTTATTGTCGATGGCAGTTTTTTTTTTCAGACTTATTTTAGATGGCAGATTAATTTGCAGAGTTTGACGGCAGATTTGTTTTCTATGGCAGATTTATTTGAAGTGTGTAACGACAGTTTTTTTGTGAACAACAGATTTTCTTAACGCGACAGACTTATTTATAAAGTCATGACAGATTTTCATTGTTTTAGTCAATTTTCTAGGAATTTTGTGGCAGATTTTTTATGATTGTTGTAACAGTTTTATTTTTCACTTAAAAAATCTGTCACATTGCGACAGATTTATAAACGTAAAATTAATTGCTAGTTTGACATATAGTGGTGACAGATTTTTTGTAAGTTATGACTGATTTTTGGATTGAAGGAAAAATTTGTTGTTTGATAACAGATTTTCGAAAGTCTTTTTAAAATTGCTATATTGACCCACATGCACAATATACGTTATGACAGATTTTCTTATGTTATGACAGTTATTTTTTCCTACTAAAAAATCTGCTGCTTGATAACAGATTTATTATATATGAATACAATGATAACAGATTTGTTTTATGTTGATATAGTGACAGCAGATTTTTTTCAGGGGTAATGACAGATTTATTAGTGCCTTTTGTGATAGATTTTTTTTAAAGTTAAGCGACAGACTTTTGTAGCAGTTGCCATATATGGCGAGAATCTAGGGTTTACCTTATTTTTTCTCTTTTGTATCGTGCCTCCCCTCCCCCTATATCGACTGAAATTTTTTTTCTCTTTTGGGTTCATCTTATTTTTTCTATAAATTCCTTCTTCCTCCTCTCCAATGTGGATTTAATCATGCTTTCTTTCCTTTTGGAGTTCATAATCGACTTCTCTATTATTTTCCTTTGAAGGTGGTTTTTTTTCCATCCTTTCCTTCACGTTTTAGAGTGATTGTTACACAACCAAGAGAATATGAAGCACGTGATTCTCGTTTGTGGCAATTGGATCTTTGACAACAACAAATGGTTGTTTGTTGTTGATAATGAAAGGGGTTCACGAATTCTACAATGTAACGATCAAAGCAGATTTGATGATTGCATTGAAATGGTATATGAGGATTACAGGCTGGATAACAAGGTATTTGATGTTGTCTTGAGTTACAAGATCTCGAAGAGGTTATTGCAGGATTTACCCAGTGATACACCACCAGTTATTATCGATAAACGACGTGATCGAGTTTTTTAAAAACAGAACATGAGAAGTTTTAGACAACAACAGAACATGAGAAGTAAAGGAAAATGTAACTTACAAGTGCTTTACTTGTTCCCTCATCATCGTTAATGGTGTGCGAAGTGGCATCATTCCGTACATCAGCGTCTTTTGGCTCTTTTCTTTCTTTCTCCAATGCTTTAATCCTCTCACCCATCTCCTCTTTGAACACCGTCATTTTTTTTTCAACGAATGTTTCAAATTTACTCTCCAAAGCATCTATTCGACTGTTGAGTGTTTTGCCCAAGTCAGAAATAGTCTCATTCATTTTCTCAATCACCCTCCAAATATCCAAAGAAATTGAATTGTCATCCTACCCATCCTACAATAACATGTTCATTAATATCATAATAGAGAAGACAAAAAATGTTAATCAATTACGGTAAAGGAAAACGAAACCTTACCTCCATGTTGGTTACATTTTCTCCTTGTTCACATTTAGGATCACTATCTGTCAATCTTTTTTTCTTAGGATTGCACCCTCTGTTTTCATTCACCTTATCAGCTTCAACACTTCTTTTCTTCTTTTTTGAACTTATACCAACTGTTTTGACACAACTCCAAGCATCTAGAGACAAACGGTTATGAATGAGATCTTTAAGTAGCTCGTCTAGGTGTAGATCCGTATGCTCATCTGTGTCAGACCATAGAGGATACATGTTTTCCTTTGAAACATGAACCATATGCCTAACACGAACCTACAAGCCATGAATAAAGTGATTAACACTGGTAATAACTTTAAATTCACACAAATTATTTGTTGATGTCAAAAGTATTTTTTTTTTAAAAGATAGTAACAAACTAGCACCACTACTAACCTGTACGTGCAACTTCTTCTCGTTTTGGATGAAGTTTGTGAAGTTGATACGTTTTCGAGATGATCGCCAATCAAGAAGTGGAACACCAGTGGTTTCTATCCTTCTAAACCCATAACTTTCTCCTATTCCAGTAACACTCTCATACAACCAAATTAACAAAGCATGAACACACCCGTGTATGGTGTATGAATCTCTGTCATAGTCAACCATCTTCACAGAATTCACTAGACTACTAAAAGCAAACCGACCCCATGGATGTTTTTCAAAAGCAACTGGATCTAAAACTCTCTTAGCGGTTGCCAACGGGATTCTAGATGTATGATGAATTCCATGTACGCATACTGACAACAAACATAACCTACCAACCATCATCCTCTTATCAAGATGCCATGTTTTGCTAGAGTCAATAACCTTTACCAACTCATTCCACATAGGACCATCAAGGGTTGTTGGTATTTTCATTTCTTTCCAGAAATCATGGTGATCAACATCAAAGTTCTCTAAAAGGTCAAATGCATCACAATTTAACCTTGTTATCTCTGCAAACTCATTTAAAGAAAATCTAATTGGCCTATTATCGATCAAAGACCAAACCTCATGAATGTTGTTGATTCTCAGCTGATGTGTGAGTAGAAAGTGAACTCTCTGCGCAGCCCAGGTGTATTCCAATTCAGCAAACTTTATAAACACTCCAAGAGATGAGTTCTTGAGTTTATCCCACACGTCCACCCCTAATCCTTCTCTTAAGATTCCAATTTTGGACACAAAACAATTGTGGTTCATGCTCCTATGTTGGAGAGGCGATTTCCCTTCTTCATAAAGTAGAGGAGGATATTTGATGATATTGCTTGATGATGCCATTCATAAACATACAAAAAAAAACAGTTAGGATAAAACTAAATCATTCAGAAGTTGGCAGTTTTAAAAAGACACACACACACACAATACTTATATAATATGAAAGAAGCTAAAACATAAGAGGAAGTAACGAAAGGAGACCCAAAAAAGTACAATGCGTCAGTCACAATGTGAATTCTTATTATATATTACCGATGAAAACAATCAGAAAAGAACAGCATACCAAATAAAAAGCTAAATGAACCTAAAAGAAGCTGGACGAATGCTAAACTGGGTTTCCTTTAAATTGTGCTTGGAACTGAAGATCTGAATCATCAAAAATACAATAGAGAAATTAAACAGTGAAGATAAACACTTATCATGTTCACTGGACCTAGCATATCATGTCTCTGTTATGTTTTTGAAAATAGATTTGACGAAAAGCAAACTATTCGAACTGTTGACTTCACGATTACTAGAAAACCAAACAATTCAAAATTTTAGTACTACTAGGTAAAATAAGTCGGGTTGATGGACTCATCCGTATTCAATCCAACAATAGAAAAGAAATCAGTGTGGGTCTAAGCGGATTTAACCGAAAGAATTGGCGCCTCTTATGGGCGCTCTAAGTTTTGAATAAAAAGCTATGATGAATGAAACATGGGGAGGAGGGAGAGAACTGAAAACATACCGGATTTATGAAGAACCACCGACCAAAGCTATTGGTTCCACGCCAAAATCAAATCAGACTTCAAAAAACGAGCTTGAAGTGGAAACCAAAACTATTGAATAACAAGACCCAAAACAAAATCAAGGTTAATACAATTTCAATCAACTGAATAATCGATTCTATAAAGGGAAAAACACAACCACCCACCGAATCCGAATATCAACAACCACCGAATCCGAAAATCTACAATTTTCAGTTGTACAAAATCACTCTGACCAAAACTAATTTAACAAATTAAGGGGAAGGGAAGACATGTGATTTGATGGGTCGTTTTTGTCCTGTAAATTAAGCCAAAAAGCAACAAAAAGGAAAGCTTTCATACCATAAAGGGTGTAACAATGGCGAGGGCTTCAAGAACACCGGCGCCGAATCCGAAAATCAACCACCACCGAAGCCACTAGGGTTCTTAATTCGCCGTCAGAATAAACGACCCAACACCGTTGCCGTCGGAATAACGATCCAACGCCGACGACCTCAGAATCTCGCTGGACTGTAAAAGCTCTTCTTCGCCGGCGGAAGAAACAAAGCCGATATCGGTTTTAAAAAAAAAAGGATTGTCGGGATTTTTTAGGTGAGAGGTTTTAATTGAATATTTTTATTTTTTATTTAATCATTTAATTTTTATTTCCTAATTCAATTTAATTGGGCTTTTGGTAATTTAGACACAAAATTGTGTCAATCTAATTTTCTCCTAAGAGAGGGTGTCAATGGAGCAATTTTTTTTCCAAATTGTGTCAATCTAGTCTATTTTCACATAAAATATTGGTGACTTTACTAATAAATTTAGTAATTTACAGTGTATATAAGTGGTGTTTAGTCTTACGAAACTTGTTTACCTTTGTTGTTACTATTTATGTCTGGTAAATTTTCTACACACAATAAATTTTGCACAGCGACAATTAAATTTGGGTAAAATGTAATATTTATACAGTATAAATTACAATATACGAATCTATTATATATTTAGTGTCTGACTTTAACGGCGGGATTTAACTGTTATGTATTTACGACGAATTGAAAACTGTACAAAACTTTAACCTTCACTGTTATATCATCCATCATTCCATCTATTCTATAGCCTTAATTCTTCACAATATTTTTTACCCTTTTCAGTTTATTTAATGATGGTGTAAACAATATTATTACTGTTGTTATATATCTAGCTAGCTATATGAGGGGGGGGGGGGGGGGGGGGTAGTCAATTAATTACTTTTATCCAACCAGACCAAAAGAAAAATAAGTCAATGTGTAATTCACCCTTTTTTATATATTTACAGTAAGTAAATAACTATTTTGAATTTAATTGTTGCATATGATCTTATCACTTATTTATAATGTGACAAGTAAAAAAGTTTAGCTCCTCCAAGAAGGGGGGACCTTTTTCTTGATTACCGATCTTAGTAACTGATGGATCTAAACATACATATGAAATCGTCTTTTTGTTTTGTTAATTTTGCCGCCTATCTGCAGAAATCGTCTATAAATAATGAAAATTAATAATTTAAACTGATTAAATTATTTCTGGAAATAAATAAATTAATTAAAAAAATCTTAAAGAACAATAACAGCAGAGAATGTAGTTGTTAGCTGGTACGGGTTGGATTCTCCTCAATATCTGAGTTTTTTTTTAGTTCTGTCTCTCTCATTTTTTATTTTCTTCTAATTCTAATGCATGCATGAGACTCTGTTAAAAGTTTTTTTTTATGTGGAATATTATTTAACTTTTTTGTCAGTGTTAACTATTACTATAATACTTCTTTATTCTTGTTTTTTTTTTGTCAAAAGGCTTTAAGTACTGATTTTGTGAAATCATTTATCATGAACCCAATTAATTACCTCCTGGTTCTCAACATCATTATCTACTATATGGAGAAGTTAATAACCCTATAAAGCTTCATTGCTCTATTCAACTAAAGATGTGTGTATGAAAATCTGAATAGATATTTCATTACTATATGTTTTCATATGTGAAATCTTTATAACACACAAAAGGAATTGGAATGATTGTGGCGATCATTTCATGATAACGAGTAAATTAATTAACTAAGACAAAACGGATAGGAAAGAACTGGAGTTTCATGCTGAATGTTGATTAAACTTCTTATAGGTTATTTTGAGTATACAAATCGACTTTGTATTGACGAATGTACACGAAAACATATAAAACCAAACCCAATTCATAAATAAAACCTATAAAACACGTTATTTTTGGTCCATATCAAAGACTTTTTATGTAGGGTGTTGGCTAAAATAGTGAAATTTGAATAATATAGATTGAAAAAAAGAGAGTATGAGATGTTGTTATCAAACGGATCCTTTACAATGAATGCAATCATCGAAACCCATCAACATCTCTCAGAGAAAAAAAAAACTATGAAAATTGTGATGTCTCGTCTCTTTCAAGGGTTTAGGCCCTAAAAGCTTCCCTTTTTACTGTCGTTAGTTTTAAATCTCATTACTTATCATCAATCTGTTCAAACCCTATCTACTTTTAACATAGAAAAAGATTCCTTTCCCCTCCCTCTATCCTTCTCTCTCTTACACTATTTACATCAACAATTTGTTAAGTAGCCATTGAATATGAGAGAGACAGAGAGAGAGATTGTGTGTGTAGAACTGCAAGTTAATAAAAGAATGTGGGGGTAAAGAGAGAAAGAAGGGTACACAGTAGATGAGGACAATGAGACTTAGTTTTCAAACTTCTTCTTTGCTTTGGCTTTTATTGGTCGTATCAGACTCTTTATATATAGATGATCTACTTAGCTCTCTGTGTAACTGTGTTGATTCTTAGCTTTCAAAGGTAGCTTTTGGCCTCACCCTATATACTCTATACAGGTTACTACTGCACATATACATTGGTATGGACTTGCCACTAGTGCCAAAACCTTTTGCATATTAATTTTCTCATACACATAAATTGATTTAGACGGTGTGTATATATAAGACAAAACAATAACTGAAAATCTTAGGACCAAGAATGAAGGCATAACCAAAGAAGGGGCGAACCACATTGTCAGTTTTAATGGAGTTTTGGGGGACCATTAATTTCGTTTCACTCTTTCTCTTTCACTTATTTAAGCTTAACTTTGACATATACGTACCCCCTACCTAATACATCAAATTTAAAATAGTTATATACATTTTTCTTTTCAACTACATTTATGTTTACATGTCTAAAATTTTCAGTCAATTAAGACGGTGGTTTAAATGTAAAAGCCCACAAGTAGATTTATGTAAATGTTAAAAAGTTCCAAGTTTAGAAAATCCGTCAAACAAAGTTAATCCACGCCGATTTTGATTTACCATTTATTGGTTTACAAGGAAATAATTTGGTGCATTTCACACACGTTCAAGATTTTTGATTTTTGATTTTTCAAAAAATATGCAAATTTCCGTTATCAAAAACCCCCTCTAACCTTAAAATAAAAATAAGCAAATGGCCTGTCCGACATTTTGACATTGTCTTGGTTGGTTCTCATTGTCTTGCTAACTTTGTAACATAGAAAATTAGAAACTACTACATTTTGTATGGTTATTTTAAATAATTCCCAAGTATAACGCAACGATAATACTGAGTTATTGACATAGAAGATTTACTTGTCTTGATGCTACATATCTAATAATTTAAAATTTCAAGTTTGACCCTTGTATACAACAAAATATATCAACCTATATTAATGTTAGAGAGATGATGGATGATGATTGATGATGTGCAAATGAGACAAAATTATATCACACTTTCCTTTTCAATCTTTAAATTCCGAAACAAAAGGCACTGTTGGGTTGCTCCCTTATTAGGTGAAAAAATCCTCACACAACACAGACAATTTCACTCTGTCTCTATCACTACACTACCTCTATATATCTCCCTCTAGATACATATCCCTATATATATATGTGTGTGTATTGGTGCGAACACTGCGTGCTCTACCACTTTGTTGCACCTCCAAAAGACAAAGTATATAGAAGAAGAAACTTCTTGTCACGCCTCTCTTACCCTTCTCTTGTGGTCCAATAAAACCCTAGTTTTCTTTTCTTTACTTTATCCATTATGTGAGATCCTATAACTTTCTTTCTTTTTTAACCACCCCTTATACATTCTTCTATATATTAAGATATTCACAAGAGTTATAAAAGAAAGAAAAGAGATGGAGTGGTCAACGACGAGCAACGTAGAAAACGTGAGAGTTGCTTTTATGCCACCGCCATGGGCGCCGGAGTCTAGTTCTTTTAACTCACTCCACAGCTTCGGCTTCGATCCGTACGCAGGTATATTCACACGTCATATTAATACCAAGTATATATGTAGATGCTTTCGTTTTCTTACACAGTGGTGCCGGTTTAATTCCAAGTTAGACAAACCCGTGAGACCATGAACTTTAAAAACCTTATATTTTCCCACTATCAAGTATTCTTTAAGTTTTCATCTAAATAATAAGTTGTCTTAAGATTTTTTTTTTTTTTTTGCTTGTTGTTGTGAATGATGAAAGAATCACAAATTTTGCAAAAGAGACTCACGTTTTATGACGTTCATTCAAAAAACCTTGGGATATGTCATCTAAAAATGTACTTTTCTGATGAGAAGTTAAGATATTCTTTATCTTCAGTCTAGACAATTTTATAAATGAAGTTTTTTGTTCTTTTTTCTTGGGATCCCAATTTTTTTTCTTCCTTGGGATCCAAATGCAAAAAGTTAAAACGTCACTTTTGAAAAGTTGAGAGATTCGATTGGGATGGTAGTTCAGTTCCCTCTAAGAAAATGGTTGCGGAAATAACTATATTTTTCTTAATCACGGAAAGTAATTTTATTTATATTTATTATTGTGCATTTTTTTTTGTTATGTTTGAAAATATAAAAATATATAGTTTTGTTGTGTGTTAACATCAGGAATTTTATACACGCCGCCTGCGGATACGCAAACCGGACCGGTTATTGCTGTACCGGAACCAGAAAAGATCATGAATGCGTACCGATTTCCGAACAACGACAACAACAACAACGAGATGATGATAAAGAAGAAGAGATTAACGAGTGGGCAATTAGCTTCACTTGAACGGAGTTTTCAAGAAGAGATCAAACTGGATTCAGACAGGAAGGTGAAGCTGTCGCGAGAGCTCGGTCTGCAGCCACGTCAGATAGCGGTTTGGTTCCAGAACCGCCGTGCACGTTGGAAGGCGAAGCAGCTCGAGCAGTTGTACGACTCGCTTAGACAAGAGTACGACGTCGTTTCTAGAGAGAAGCAGATGTTACATGAGGAGGTCTGTGTACCATATTTCACTATTTTAAAATCATGGGGCCTGATTAAATATAAATATAATGATATGTTCTACCCCTTAGTTCTTGATTTATCAGACTGCCCCCTTACAAAATTGGACTGGTCAATGCAGGTGAAGAAGCTGAGAGCTATACTAAGAGACCAAGGTTTAATCAAGAAGCCAATCTCTGCCGGGACCATCAAAGTTTCCAGTGAGGAAGACACGGCGGAGCTTCCATCGGTGGTGGTAGCACATCCAAGAACCGAGAATCTGAACACCGGAGGGAATCAAATCTACGGTACTGATCAGTACAACAATCCGATGATGGTTGCTTCATCTGGCTGGTCATCTTACCAGTGATAGCTGTTGCTGATCTTTGGGAGACAGGGGAAGAGAAGGGGGGAGAGAGAGCGTGAGTCAAAATAGAGCTATAGACTAGGACTTTGAGTAGTGTTCGATGAAGACAAGCTTGTCCCTCATTGTATGATCTTATCACATAAATAGAACGTGTTCCTCTCTGTTTCAAACGCAACAATATAATTTGGACGCGAAGTTGAATCTGAATATTTTTGAGTCACGCTTGTTGAACAACTACTACGAACCGAAAAAATGAAGAAACCAGACGGTGATGCTCATTCAATTCTCTTGACTGAGCAGAACGTACGTTGCCATGTGTGTTCTAGCTTCTTGGCTTTGGGAACATTCCTTAATGTCACTGAACAATGTTGTCAAATGAATATATGGAAAGATTGTAAAAATCAAAGGACAAAACATGTTAAATGAAAATCAAACCATATTGATAAGTTAATATTGATTGTGTCCCCCTGTTCGTGGTGAAAGAGTGTTGAGGTTGACCTTCATCTGTTGGGCTCAGACATATTACGAAGCTGTCATTCTATTTTTTCTGTTTGGGCCCTGTTTGGGCCTAGTCAAGAGCCAGTGAACGTGAGCCTACCAAATTAAAACGACCGAATTAAATTTGAACCAATTTCACAAACCAACTTCGAGTAACTTTTTTTTTCTTTTTTAATCAAAACTTCGAATAACTAACTTATTTTAGAATACTATTTATACACCAAACTTAAATCAAACCGGATTAATCGAATTCATGGTACATATATATTATATAATATTAACGAAGAGAATAAATTTTTTTGGGTTGGGGGGCACTTGTATCCGAATTTACTGCAAGTAGTAATGAAATTTATTTCTTACAAGTTAATCCTCTAGAGGGTTTTGGTTTGGTACAGATACAAAGTGTAATCTGTCCGGCTTATCTAAACCATCCAATCTAAACTCTATTTTTAAAAAAAAAATAATAATGTTAAATTATATTCAAAAGAAAAAATACTGTTTTACAAATGATGCATTATTCTGTTGAGAAGTTCAGATAGAAAATATAGAAATTGGATTTAGTATCTAGTGCCTAGCCAAAGAAGAAGACTGTTGTCCTAGCGTCTATCCTCCTTGAGCCCAATCGCCAGAAGTTGATCTCTCATATGTTGGTCGATGATTTGAATGAGACGGAGAGGGGTCTTCGGATTCTCCCCATGTTTTCTCACATTTCGCTCATGCCAAAGTGTGTAGAGTGTTGTTTGCAGAACAGAGGACGCTAAGAAAATCTAAACTATATTCTAATAGAAAAGTTCCAAGAAAAAAAAAGACAATAGCAACGTACTCATGGAGTGTCCTGATCGGATCGATTCACCGCATCTAAACAAATTTATCTAAACCATCCTACTTCGCTGTTTTGTGTGAAGTCTCTTTCAAATATAGCTTTTTGCTTTTTCATGTTACTGCACGCACATAGATATCTTTACCGTATCTCTTGGCCTTTCAGGTTACTGAACACACAGTTCACTAATAGTGACAAATTTTATTGCAGTATTATATAAACATTTTTTTTGTGGTTAGACGGCGAATGAGGGTGAGTCATAAGACAAAAAACGAACAAAAGGCTGAAAATGAAAGCATATTTCTTCTATATGACGACCCAATATATGAGGGAACCATGTTGTCAGTTTTTTTCTTTTTTTCCTTTTGTTTTTCTTATGGAGTTCTTGGACCATTGCACTTATTTTAAGCTTGACTTTGAGTCTTTGACCATTGATACCCCCACCTGGCTACTATTAATTACATCATTTTACAAATCTTCATCTAATATTTTACTATCAGTGTTGAGTGAATTTTCTTTTCACCTACATTTATACAGTACTCTCATGTCTTTGAAGTTCACTCAAATTGAGGTGGTGATTGAAATGTTAGAGGCCCACAATTAAATTCCTGTCACTGCTAATGATTTCAAGTTTAGCTAGACGAACTGCGTCGTATAGGATTTCACCCATTTGAGTTGACAGATGTGAACTAGTCTGGTTTTCTTTTGCAAAATATTATCTACTTCAATAATATATAGAAATCTTATTAATTAACCATCCAAAAACGCTTATATTTTTGCAAATTCTTAGCAACTACAATACACCATAACTTGCCCTTCAATCATTGTTTGCTTGTAACAGAAGACCGATATAAGTAAACACAACAAACAAAAATTAAGTTATGACCGTAAGATTCAACAAACATATCAACATACGTAAATGCTAGGGAAATGATCAGCGATGACGAGCAAGTGAGACAAAATGTGACACTATACTCTCTTTTTTGTTCACTATCCCTATCTACCTCTATCTCTATATCTCCTTTACTCCTTCTGTATATATTTCATCTCTTCTTTAGTGCATGCTCTCACACTTTGTCGCATCTACAAAAAACAAAGTGTATATATAGAAGACCAGACTTCTTGGTCACGCCTCTAGTGCTCAATCGTATGTTCCAACAAAACGATAAATTCTATATTTAGTTTCTTTGTCACGTACGGTGAAGTTTATTCATTTTTAATCTTCTGTTCTCGTGTCTTCTTGTTAAGGAAATGGAATGGTCTATGACGAGCAACGTACAAACCAAGAGATTTGATTCCATACCATCGCCATGCATGGCAGGAGTCTAACTTCTCTAACTCGCTCTGCAGCTTCAGCTATAATCCTTACGGAGGTATGTGCACACATATATATACCACACCAATTTACGTAGATGCATTCGTTTAGTTGTTTTAATCAAACTCATGTTCGATCGTACTATCTCACTGCGGCTTGGTTGTAAATTTGTAATATGTGGTAAGGTTTTTATAATTCATATTCACCGAAATGTAGGTTTATGTTATAAATTATAAGAATCACAAAAGGTCGAAGAAGGAAGAAAAAAACACACGTCTAATTTAGGTTTTTTTTCTTTTTTGTCAACCATTGGACCACAATACTAAGATCACTTGGTAACGTCTAATTTCTTATATCTAATTTTTGAGTGATTCCACATTTCCACCTTTACCACTTAAAATTATAAAGAAATACTACAATTTTTTGCCAAATATGAAAAATATGTGTTGTTAAACAAAGGGATCGAGAAACATGTTTTAAACATATTTTTATTTTTGGTAAACATCAAAAGTTACAAAAAACTTGTTTTGATGATGGTCTTTTCTGAAACATGAATAAATTTATAATATGAAACTCAGTAATTTTTGCAACACAGTAATTTTTCAATAAAAAAATATGTTTCAGGTCAAATAATTTGCCCCTATTTATTTCAGCCAATTTATTGTCTTTTACTGTCATTAGTTCAGAACTTCTGCGATTTCTTTAATTTGTCGTGTAATTTGTTTTATTATACAACAGAAGATTCGTCTAATAAGGCTGCCTACACGCAAACCGGACCGGTTATCTCTATACCGGAATCAGAAAAGATCATCAATGCGTACCAATGTTCGAGTAACAACAACAACAACAACAACGATGATGATAATAAGGACTAAGAGGCTAACTAGTGAACAACTAGCTTCGCTTGAACTACGTTTATAAGAAGATTTCAAATTAGATTCAGAGAGGAAACTTAAGCTAGCGAGGGAGCTTGATTTGGAGCCACGTCAGGTCGCAGTTTGGTTCCAGAACCGTCGTGCACGGTGGAAGGTGAAGCATCTCGAAGAGTCATATGACTCGCTTAGGCAAGAGTACGATGCTGTTTGGAGAGAGAAGCAGATGCTACACGATGAGGTCTAAGCACTGTTCATATGGAGTCTTTATCTACATTAATAATATTTGCTTATTTTGTCCCTTAGTTTTTGATTCTGTCAAAAGAGACCCCTCACAAGTCACAATAAATTGATATGTGATGCAGGTGACGAGACTGAGAACTATAATATTAAGAGATCAAGGTTTGATGATATGATGAACATCAACCAAATCGCCGAAGGGGGTATTAATAGTGAATATACAATATATAGTCTGACGATGATGGTTGGTTCTAATTCTTGTTGGCCACCACAGCCTTACTCTTAGTAGTTGTTGCTGATCTTGGAGAGAGGACTAAGAAAGCTTGTACGATTATTTCGAAAGTCCAATCAGACGCAATACGTGAATCCCTAAAACAGATAAGTTAATAGTAATTCACAAGGCAAATTATACATAATGGCAGAGGCAGAGAAGGAGATAGACCCACATCGTCAGCCGTTACTATAATTTGGACTAGTCGGTAAACCCGATCAAATAAAATGTACGCTTCAGTTTTACACACCAACTTCGAGTAACTTTTTCAAAAGTATAATTAAATTGGTATCACTATTTTTTTTATTTTATGAAGCTTAAAATCGAACTGGATAAAACGAATTGATCAATTGTACAATACGTATTTAAAGACAGTAAAGAACCATTTTTTTTTTCTTCTTCTAAATAATGAATTTATTTCTGAATAGTTCCAGAAAACAATAATAACGGATGGATTCTCCTGATTCTGAATATCTGAGTTTTTCGTTCTGTCTTCCTTCTGTATAATGCATGCATCAGACTCTGTTAATTAAAAGGTCTTATATGAGTATTTATAATTCATTTAAATGACTGTATCATCTGAAAACGTTATTTTGTCGTTTCTTATACTATCGTTAATTCGGGTCAATGAACTAGTTAAGTATTAAATAACTGAACAGTTCATCATATTTATAAAGCATAATCTTCAAAACGTAACAGACAGTAACAAACATATATAATGTCCTGAATCAACCAAAACTCATTTTTCCACAGCTATAATAATAAACTAATGAAATTCAGGATGCTAATATGGAACCAGAAAGTGTGCTAATTAATTAGCTCGCAATTAATCTCCAATGAGGAAAAAATATCCAATTGTTTTTGAACACACAATTTTAGATAACACTCATAATATACTACAAATACAATAGGAGAATCGTTGTCATATAAACTGCACACGAGACAAGTATTCTTGTCTTTTTTCATGTATATGTACGATTTGCTGATGCTTATTAGTAACTGGAACTTCTTTGATACTTAGCTTTCAATATATTTTCTTTGTTTTTTTTGTTGGTTTCAAAATGATTTATTGACTATAATTTATTTCTTTGTTGCTTTTATCTATCGGTTACATACTTTACATTCTTAACTTTTTATATATGGATGATCTACATGGCTATTTGTGCTGATTCTTATCTTTCAAAGGTTGCTTTCAAAGTTAGCTTTATACTTTTTTATGTTACTGCACATATACATATCCAACATAGATTTTGGCCTTTCAGTTTACTGCACATATGTCTATATGGACTTACCAATAGTGACAAACCTTATTGCATTATAATATAAATTTTTGTGAATGTTCGGTGGTGCGTGTATATATATTAGACAAAACAAGAAGAAAAATATCTTTGGGTAAAAATTGGAGGCAAATTTATATCATACCATAAGGAGGGGTTAACCATGTTGTCAGATTTTTTTAATGGAGTTTTCTTGGGGGACCATTTCACTTATTTTAAGCTTGACTTTGACTATCGATACCTGAACCTCTATCAACTAGTACATAAACTTACAAATCCAAATCAAATTTTGTATCAGTACGTGTTCAATTTTCTTTCAACTACTACATTAATATTTCCATGTCTTAAACAACGGCCGGTGGTAATCGAATGTTAAAGTCCAGCCGGTGGTAATCGAATGCATTGTCAGTGTGGGTAGTCAAAAATCTCTCTCTAATCTCTGTTAGCATCATATATCCTACCAAACTCTATTTTGTGTAAGCTCAAACTCTAAACATGTAAAACATTTTTTTTTTTGAATATAATTTCACATTTATTCAGAAAAAAAAAATGTTAAAGTACACCGGTAGATTTATGTAACTGATCAAGGATTTCAAGTTTAGAAGAGCTTTCCAGTATAACTAATCCACTAGCTAAGATTATGCTTTACCCTTTGATGATTCTATGACCCTTTCTGTAAGTATAGAACTGGTGCCTTATGCAGAATTTTGCCATTCCATTATTTTATGAGAAAAAATCTGGAACTTTTATATTTGACTTGGAATCCTAAGTTTCCTAAGAATTCTGTTTTTAATTTTTTTTTACATGGTTTCCAAATTATACGAAACAGTCTAGGTTGGCTCAAACTTGTAATAAAACTCATTTATTTCTTTGTTCGTGTATCTTCTAATTATAATCTATTATATATAGTTATGTGCGTGTATATTATATACAACAAAATAAGTGGACTTTTTAAGAGAGTTTCTGTCTGACTGTTTGTTTATTTATAAATTTTGGTAGTTTAAAAATATGTGTATACTAGCTATATAGCATCATTTCACAAAATATTCAATATAAATAATAAACGTGTAATATCAAAATTAGATCGTATTGATGTATTAATACTATTTTAATACTCATAGTCATCATAGTGTTAGTGTTTTACACCCTTCTAGTAATTAACACATAGTCATGATTATTTTGCGACCGTCTCATGTTTCCATCATATACGGATTTACCAAATTACCAATTATAATAAAACGTTCAATAGCACTTACAATTTCAAATTCTACTGACCACGATCGCACCCTAATTTACGTTAAACCATCTGTCTCAAACGACCGTTAAGAAAGAAAGAATAAAAAAAAATCAAGTTTGACCGTTAGATTCAACAGATATATCAATCTACGGTATGATGAACGATGAGTCGATGGCGTCCAAGTAAGACAAAATATATGTCTCTTTCTCTTTGTATCTCTATCGACGATTCTAGCTACCTATATCTTAATATCTCCTTATAAATATTATTTTCTCCTGTTTACTGCATGCTCTCACACTTTTTTGCATCCAAAAGACAAAGTGTACAGAAGAGAAAAACGCCTCTACCGCTCGTATTGTCCAACAAAATCCCTAATTTTCTATATTTTATTGTAAAACCCTAATTTTTCTTCCTTTTTAACCATCTGATCTCATGTGTTCTTATTTTAGGAAAATAATGGAATGGTCAACGATGAGCAACGTCCAAAACGAGAGAGATTCGTTCATGCCACCGCCACGGCTGGAGTCTAACTGGCTCCATAGCTTCAACTATGATCTTTCTGCAGGTAGACATATGCACACATACATACCAAACTAATTTAGATGAATGTGCTTGTTTATTTATTAATGGTCATATCTTTTTGTGTCGCCGTTGTTGCAATGTGTTAAGATCCCATATATATTAATTCACCAAAGGTCTATACTATAAGCATACACAGATGTGTAAGTTCCGGTTATATGTTAATGGTTAACAAATCCATGAACTTTAATTTGTTTTAGTGACAACGAACTTGAAGCCTTATAAGAACGTATATATATATATATATATATATGTATGTATGTATGTGTGTGTGTGGGTGTAAATGTTGGTTTAATTTCACGGTTAGCATATCCATGAACTTTTTTTTACGTCACAACAAATTAGTTTGTTGGTTTAATTATAAAAGCCTTATGATGAGAACTATTTATATATAAATGTGTAAGTGTCGGTATAATTTCACGGTTGAAAAATCCATGAACTCTAAAAGCCTTATAAGAACAAAGAGATCAGAGATGTGTAAGTGCCGGTTTGTATCACGTTTGAGAAATTGATGAAGAATGCTTTTTTTGTCACAACAAATCCATACATATGGTAGGTTTTAATGAGTTGGCTAACAACAAACACAATAGTGATTGTCAAAAAAAAAAAAAAAAAAAACAAACACAATAGCTTGATTAGGACGAGATATTTGTTTTTCTCTTCAGATATATGCATATGTGGTTTTAGTTATTATGTGGTTTGCTAGCATATTCAGTAATTCAATTAGACACAAATTAGTTATTATTTTTGTTTTATTAATCTGTGAAGATCATTTTTATACAACTAGATTTTGTCGTTATCATATAATTCCTATATTGTTTTTTTTTTTTTTTACCGTTTGATTTATTATTGATTGCAAATTATGAAAACAATTATATATATATATTCTAAAAGTAAAATAAAACTGGACGTCAATTTTTCAAAAACGTCGTTGATGTTGTGCGTTTTTCGCATCTTTGTTTCTTTTCTGTTTCTTTTATTTTTCCTTAATCGTTTTATAATATCAGGTAATTCGTATACACATGCTGCTGTTACGCAAACCGGGTCGGTTATCACTGTACCGGAATCAGAGAAGATGATCAATACGTACCACTGTGATTTGAGTAACAACAACGAGATGATAAAGAAGAATAAGAGGCTAACGAGTGAACAATTAGCTGCACTGGAAGTAAGTTTTCAAGAAGATATCAGATTAGATTCCGACAGGAAACTAAAGCTGTCGAGGGAGCTTGGTCTGCAGCCACGTCAGACAGCGGTTTGGTTCCAGAACCGCCGTGCGCGGTGGAAGGTGAAGCATCTCGAGGAGTCATACGACTCGCTTAGGCAAGAGTACGATGCTGTTTGGAAAGAGAATCAGATGCTACACGATGAGGTCCAGGCACTATTCATATGGAGTCTTATTTAACATAATATTTCGTTGTTTCAAAGAGACCCCTCACAACAAATTGATATGATGCAGGTGAAGAAGCTGAGAGCTATGATACTAAGAGATCAAGGTTTGATGACGAACATCAACCAAATCGCTGAAGGAGGTCAAACTAACGGTATTGGTGGATACAATAATAGTCCGATGATTGTTGCTTCTTCTCGCTGGACACGGATATCGCAGCCGCCTAACCAGTGGTAGTTGTTGATGATCCTGGAGATAGAGAGAGAGAGAAAGAGTCTCATATAGAGCTTTAGACTTTGATGTTTTTAAGATTTTAAGTGATGTAGACTATGAGAAGCTTTTCCTCATTGTATGGTTATTTTTCTCATAAATATTGTAACGTTTTCGAGTAACCTCAAGAATGTTTTGGACGCAATCTGATGGTCTAGTTTGTTGAATAGCTTCCATGCCAAGGTTCTCGTATGAAGTCACAGTGTACTTACGTAGTAGAGAAAATAGTTTCAAAGAGTATCAAAACAAAACTAACTTGTACATGAGCATAATAACAATAATTGTCAAACTTGGGGGCTTTCGGATCAAATGAGTTCCACTTACTACGTACGGGTCTCCGGTCTCGTCTCAGATTAAATCGAAAATCAGACGCAAAACGTGAATCCCAAGAACAAACGAATAATAACAATAATACTTCACAGAGAAATTATATAGCAGCAGAGGCAGTCAAGGAGATAGAGATATTACTTGAGAACCTTTCGCTACTATTTGCTGCTGCGCCTTCCGAGATTCATATCAAACATTGAACCGTTCCCTAATACGTTAATGACGTTAAAGCCCTCTATCGTCTTGATTTATAGTTTGCAACTGCTACTGTCGGTTTATAGCTGAGCATTGAAAAACTAAAATGATTCTACCTGGAAACAATTTTTTTTTTTTTAATAGTAGGATGAACACCAAAAAGTCACCTAATTACCAGATTATTTAATCACAGTATTTCAATGCATAAGTTACTTTTTTTTTTTAGTAATTAAGCTACTTTTTCTTTGAATTTTCGTATTGAAGCTTGGCTGTTAGTATTAGGCGAACATAATTATTATTCTTTTTTCTTACGGGAATGTAACATAATTATTATTCGTGTATTACAAATTAATGGGGAAAACACACACTCAAAGCATATTTGACACATAAAAAAAGCTCAATTATACTAATTTACAAGAAAAATCCCTCCGGACTTTTCAAATTATTTTCACAACTCACCACTCAAAACAAACAAAAAATCCGAAAAAAAAAAAAAAAAAACCCTTAACTTAGACCTCACGGATCCGCACATTCAATCTCCTTACCCAAATCGAATGAAGAATCATATGAAACACATCAAACCTCTTCGCCGGTGAATTTACCTCAAAATGTCGCCTTACCTTCAACACTCTCCTGTACATCCTTAGGTACTGTCTAGGCGATATCGCCGTCAATATCGTCTTCAAATTCGGTATGTCTTCCACAGAAACGACCACTGAAAACGATTTCCAATTCAAAACATCGCTGAAAGGAGGAACGTAGCCTGAGTTTATCAGAACGGGGACGCAACCCGAGTAAAGTGCTTCCACGATCCTAGGGCTCGCAACCTCATAGCCGCTAGGACAAATACAGAACTTGCTGTTCCGCATCATGTCCGAATAAGACGTTCCTCTAGGGAGATACTTGTGGACTCTGATGTCATTATCTTTGTTCTCCCAATGCTCGAGCAAAACTGGCCTTACTGGTCCGTGTACACCACCTGCAAAGAAGGCTAGGATTGGACGGCTGGAAGGTGACCGACCACCGACTAATCCGGTTAAGGATCCTGTTCGTAGATTAATCTCGGGTATTGATACATCTTTTCTTGGTTTGAATCTCTCTGACGTGTTGGCATTGCATAATGCTCGTATCGAATTATGTCCTAGATGTGGATGAGAGAAGCTGGCCTCAGGACCCTAGACATACACACACAAAAAAAAAAATCAATATTATAACCATAACTAGCTAACCAGAGGCTATAAGCCTAGTAGTGGGGGGAAATGTATTGTTAGCATACCCAATCATGGCAAGAGAGTATGAAATGATCGGCTCCGATGCTACGGTTCCAATAAGGGTATTTCTCACCCACAAGATTGATGTAATCTCTCACTGTATTTCGGATGGGGCCAAAATCACGAGAGTTGCGTTCATACACGAATCTTACCATCTTGACGACACTAAAGGGTAAATAAAAAGCGTGGGCCTTGTCGGGCTTGTTGGTGCGGAAACGAGTATTGGTTTCCATCTCATAGATGAAACTTCCTTCCATAGAGTAGATGCTTTTACATGGACCGTCATGGAACAACGGTGGCTCGCCTTCTTTGTACACATATATCTTGAACTGTTTCTCCATCTCCAAGTAGCTCCTAATCATTTCAATACGACAACGAAAACAAAAAAAACGTAAGTACATCATGGTTAGCAAATCTATGCCATTCTTTAAATTGGACCACATGTAAACAATTTTGTGCACATGTATATTACGTAATAGGATATAACAAACTTTGAAATTCACATACTCGGCCTCCTATAATTTTAAATAGTAAAGCGACAGGGGTAAAAAAAACATATTAGGAAATTACAGGTTCTCGAAGGTTTCTCTGCTCTATGAGTAAATCCTAAAAATATGCAGTCATTGGTTACCTTATTTTACCAAACCATAAAAGATGGGCCAATAGTGATATAATTAATGATCTTTTACAAATGTAGCCCCAAAAAATAATAAAGGAATGTGATTCCTTCTCTGCTTACGCATATAAAATGTGACACCACAAAAAAAAAAATCTCTTCCATTTACTCATTAAGTGAAAACAAAGTATATAAGGTATCTCTATCTACTACAAAATGTTTACGATCTAGACGAATTAATACAGTACGATTGATTTCAAACAAAATCAACAATTAATAAACAAGCAACTAAATAAATAAAAAAACTGTTGACAAAAAAAAAACACTCGAACGTAATTCAATTTTATTTGAAACTTCACTGCGCCATGTTTTAAAAAACTATCTTAAAATTTAAAATCAGTTCCAAACCTTATTTATGATACAAAATGCCAAACCGTTTGACTTAAATTTAATTAAAATAAATGCTCAGCGAGCCAATAAATTCATAGTTCCAACCGTTTGACTCTAATTTATTTCAAATAAATTCTTAGCGAACCCAAATTACTGTAACTTCAATTTACTTTCTAAAAGAAGAACAATACAGTAATTATCTTTAACTTACCGATGAAAGACCTTAGCGTTCCAATACATAGGACCAAGAGGAACATAGTCCGGGTCGTCCACGGGATCGTCCATCGAAGCGGCTTTAATGGAGGCTCGAGCTTTTTGTAGCTCGAATTCGATCTTTTCCAAATTGCTTAGAACTCTTCTTTTCTTTGGTTCCGATGACGCCGTAGAAGTGACGTTATTACTCGTTGTAGTAATGATCGGATTCAATCGAATGGTCCGATTATCATTTCCCTGTTCAATAATAATATTCTATATTATTTAATTACTTTTAGTAACCAAAACATATTGACATGTGTTGTAGACCACCCGACCAAACAGATTAAAAAAAAACACACACACAATTTCGATAACTTAATTTGAGGGTTGTGCATCCTCACAAAAAAAATAAACGAAATGAAATTTTTACAGTTAAGATGAATATAATTCCTTATTCTTCTTGGGAAAGTTTAAATATGTGTATATCTTCTTATTGTTAAATATATGTAGATTTACTATTATCATAAATGTAAAAGAAATTTCGATGCAAGTAATATTATTGTATAAATAAGTTTAATAAGAAACTATTCTAACAAGTACTAATATACAAATGTACATATATGTTAACTTTTCTAAAAAATAATAAGGAAATATATATTAATCTCAATATCGTAATCCTAAATTTTTTTTAAGATACGAATGTTATGATACCCTACTGGTAAAAAATAAGATTAGAAGAAGAAAAAAATTAAACAAAATACAGTAGCCGGAAAGAAGAAAAGACATAACATGCAAAGATGAAGAATGAAGTAAAGAATAATTTTGGTATTTCTAATTAAGTAATTTAATTTCTCGAACCTGAATAGATTCCACTTTAGTCGATATAGAAGATGCTGGTAACGACGGAGGTATCATCTCTGATGGCAAAGGAGATGGCGCCGGCGCCATCAGAGACGGAGGTGAAGGGAGATCATGAGGAGAGGTGGACAAAGAGGTTAAGAAAGATGTTGGACCAATATTTACAAAGACGAAGCCAGAAACCAGAACTAGAGGAACCATGAAGAGAAAGAGTTTAGTTGAATACGACATCGTTGAGGAACATGCAGACATGTTTCTAGAGTACTTGCCATCAGCATCTTTATCTCCCATCTCTCTCTCTCTATTAATTCTCTTTCTTTTAAGAAGAAAGGAGAAGAAGACGAAGAATCAAATTAAGAGAAGAGATCGTTTGTTTATGTTTTTGTTGTTATGTAATTTTGCTTTCGGTTTTGGGAGCAAAAGAAGAAGAGAATTAAAAACTAAGGTGAATGGAAGAGTAACATTTGGTAATAAGTGGTTGCTCCCTCGTGCCAAGCGTCATACTCTCTCTTTTCCTTTCACATGCAAACTTTCTCTCTATTTCCCTTTTCACCCCCAAACATTTTATTTCTATCAATTTCCACCCTGCCTCCCCAACAAATCCGAACCAAAACTCTCGTATATTAACAACTTACAAATTCTCATACAAAACAAACATTACAGAAACTAAGGTCTTAGTTGATTCACCAGAGATCTCTTTACAAGAAACACTAGAGTCTTCCAAAAACTAGAGTCCTGGTTGATTCACCACCGATCTCTACAAGAACACTTACCATTCACAAAATGATGAAACCCTGACGAATCTCTCAAAACTATCTCTTTCTTTACCACAACTGAAATATACTTGAAGAACTCGTGACAGTCACCACAGAGCATCACGTTCTTCACAACCCGAACAGGCTTCCCTCGAGTATTGCTCGTGAGAATGCCGTAAGTCACGGCGAGTTTAGCGCTGTGGTGAAACAAGAAACTCTTCTTCATAAACTCATCAACCTCCTGAAGAACAAACTCTGTGTTTGGTTCGTATCCAGCTTTCAGACATTCCATTATCAGTATCTCCAATCCGCTGTATATGTCTTTCTCTTGCGGGTGGGATGTGTCACGCGCGTGGAAGGAATGTACTTTGTTCTCATGGATTATCCAGCTTTTAGCAGGATGTTTCCGGTAACCTCTTTCCCGCATTTCTTCTCTTATGATTTCAGAGCGATGCCAGAGTCCGGAAGCCGAGTAGATGTTGGATTTGAGGATGTACTCAGACGGGCTTTCAGGTTTTGTCGATAGTATAAGCTTTGCTACTCGTTTCGCAACGCTTGTGTTTGAATGTACTCTGCAGCTATCAAGCAGAGCTCTCAAAACAGAGACCTCGGGCAGAAACGGCATCGAGTTTATTGTGTCTTCCGCTTCTTCAAGAAGACCCCAATGACCCAAAACACGGACGAATGCAGTATAATGTTCTGTTGTTGGTTCAATGTCATAGACAGTCTTCATGGAGAGAAACAGATCACGGCAGCTACTAAGCTTATTTGACTCTGTATACCGGAATGCAGAAATAACAAGAGTCAGTGTGATCTTGTCAGGCTTGATCCCTCCATCATTCATCCTCGACCATAGAGCCAGTGCCTCGTCACCATTTCTTTGAAGAATGTAGCAAGAAATCAAGCTGTTCCAAGAAACAACGTCATGATCTTGCATCGTTTTGAAAACTTTTATAGCATCATCTGAGTCCCAACATTTTGAGTACATGCTAATCAAAGAATTTCCCAAGGCTACATTAGAAAAGTACCCACCTTTAAGAGCATAGCAATGGATCTGATAACCCAATTCCCGAAACCCTAATGTCCCGCAGACAGCAAGAATCAAAGTCAAAGAAACTTCATCTAACAACAACTTTTCTTCACAGAGAGTGCGATGGAACAGCGATACAGCCTTATCAGGTAAGCCATTCCGAGCGTAACCACCAAGTATTGACGTTGTTGCCTTCGAGCTATCGAGATTAGAAGGCCATTGGTCAAACATCTCCTCAGCATCTGCCATCCTTTCACACCTTGTGCACATATCAAGCAATGCAGTCTGGATACAAGGGTTTAGAAGCAGACATCCAAACTTAATACAAAACCCGTGAATCTGTTCACTTACTTTCTTCTCTGAAACCAAACCACAAGCGTCCACAGCGCTTGTTAAACTGAAATCCGTCAACTCAACACCTCTCAGCAGCATATCAGTGAATAATTTCAGTGCCTTCAAGCCATGACCGTTTCTACAGAACCCAGCCATTAGAGCATTATAGGTAATAGTGTTTTTCTCAGTCATATCCTCGAATATCTCAACAGCGGAATCCACCATTCCAAATGCCATGTAAGCTGTGATCATCTCCGTGGAAGTAACGGCATCTTGCACCATCATCATCTCGTACAAACTCTCTACCTTTTCAATATCCCCAAACTTAGAATAAAACCCAATCAGAGCGTTATTCACACTCAATTCCTGCATCAACCCAATTCTAATAGCACGACCATGGAGTTCTCTGCCTCTCAATAAGTCATCACTAGAGCTCAAAAGAGTTGAAAGCGTAAAACGATCAACTCCAAGTCCTTCGACTCTGTTCATCTCATAAAACAAATCGAAAGCTTTATCAGTCATTCCTTCTTTCACCAAACTCGAAATCACAGTGTTCCACGAAGTCACATCTCTCTGAGGAATTTCATCAAACAACTTCAACACATCATCACACGAAGAACCCTTTGCGTACAAACTCATCAACGAATTACAAACAAAGACAGAATTCAAAAACCCTAATTTAACTATCAATCCATGAATCTGAATCCCAAGCGAGAATCGCGAAGCCCTCACGCAAGCAGTCAAAATCGCTACAAAAGTAAACTCATTCGGCTGGACAATACCTGATTTTCTCATCCTGAAGAAGACCTTAAGAGCCTCAATTTCAAGGTTCAATCTTGAAAACCCCGAGATGAGAGCTGTGTAAGAAACCACCGTCGGTGAAGTCATAGACACGAATACGAGAAAAGCCTCTCGAGGGAAACCAAGTTTGAGATACGTGGAGATAAGGGCATTGCCAAGACGGGTTTTTTCGACTCTGAGCTTAAGAAACGAAGCGTGCACAGCTCTTGTTACCTCGACGTCGTCGTATTGAGCAGACAAGCGAAGCAGATAGAAATACCCATCAACCATAGATTCAATCTCTTCCGTTTCTTTCTTCTCAAACAATGAGGAAGAAGAAGAAGAACGGTCATTGATGTTTACTGGTGAAAGAGACAGAGACGCAGAGAGAGAACAGAGGCGTTCTGGTTTCCGATAGAGCGAGAGAGAGGGATGAAGTTTGGGGCGAGGAATTGACGGTGGGATATGAGGAACATTGAGGAGGCAGTGGTGATTAACGGTGGACATGAATGTGATTAGAGAGAGAGGCTGCTGCTGGGCGCTAAATCGCCATGGATAAACCTTTTCACTTTCTCCTCTTCTTCTTCTTCTACATTTGAGAAGAAAGAGACCAACTTTTGTAATTGGGAAATTTAATTTAACTCCCTATACTATTGGAAAATATACAGAGTTTGCCCTATACTTTTTTTTCTCTATATCATTGAGTTTACTTTGTGACTTTGTCTACATGTATGTCGAAATGTACTTCATCTCCACTTTATGTTGTTTACTCCTCGTGAGTAACCTTGACACATGAGAGGGGACCTAGCACATATATATGAATATGAAGCGCACATTCGAAGCGCACAAACCAAAACCATACGAGGATCAAAACCTTAACACATGAAAGGGGACCTAGCACGACTCCTCGACACGTTTACCAATCAAATTTAGACAGCCTTTATAAACACAAAGCCCCGAATATTTAAAAGTTTAGAATCTTCATGTGTTTATACGAAGAACCAATGGACTCGGTCCAAGGGTTAGTATGTTTTTTTTGGCCATCTTGTTATTACACGAAACATCAAACATGACAGGTCGTCTCTTTTAATCGTAAGGTTATTGCATGTTGGTTTGTCCTCGTGATTCGTTCTAAATAGAAGTATGCCGGCTAATAATTTCCACTGATGGTTAATCACCAGGTTTGCGGCTTCGTACCGATGAAATAGAAGATGTTAATGTACTTTTGAATCTATGTACCGGTAGATATAATTCTTTAGTTAATGTCTGATTTGAATGATCTGATTTATATGTGTACCGTGAAAATTAAAATGAAAGAAAAAAAGTGCTCGTGTAAAAGTAGGAGGAAGTCATTACTTGTGACAAGACTTGAATTTGTGTAAATTATAGATCAGTTAGTGAGTACTAATTAAAAAAGATTGTACATCCATATAATAAATTAATATACTTACGAAAACAAAGAAGAAATAAAGTGAGCTAACACATTTATTTTTGGGCGAAGTATATTTAGATGTGGCAAAAATTTTGAGTGAAATGAGGGATGGAACAGAACAGAGAGTACGTGTTGATTTGTAATTACAAGGGCCACCCATTTTAAGAATAAACCTACTATCAGAAAATGTGTTTCACTTTTGGAAAAATACTTAACCATGAAAACAACTATAAGTAGCTAAACACAACAGTCACACTATGTCTTACTGAAGCCCTAACACTCTATAATGTTTTAGTTCAAAATGATTCATATCCTAATGCTGACACCATTTTTGGGAATGAATCATTTCTCATTATTAGGGAATGGAACAGAGCAGGTGTTGGATATGTAATAACACCAAACGAGGGGCCAGTCGTTTTATAAATAAACATATGTACTAATAATAATAAAATGTGTTTTACTTTTGGAAAAATATTAGGCTATGAAAATAACCACAAGTGGCTAAACACAACACATGCACATTATGTCTTACTGGAGCCCTAAGGGCATGATTAGTGGGAGTTACCAGGGTGATACTTTTATTAAACAAATAATAAAAAGAGGAGAGAGAAGCTAAAACCAAAAGAAACGTTACTTGCTGGAGAACTTTAAGAATCGTTACTTGCTTGAAACTAGACACATGTCTTTCATTTATTGGTGTACATATTAAAAATAAATAAAAAAGAAAAATGTATAGTAAATCTTTTTTTTTTTTTTTTTCTGAGAAACAATTGATCGGTTCTCCACTAAAGATGGTCTAAGACTCTATATAATATTCTACTAGTTCACAGTGTCTTTTTCAGGCAAATCCTAAGGTGTTTGCATGCCCTTGATTTGGTAGTCAATCCATTTGCCTACGTAGGTGTACTGTATATATGTACTAGATGTATATACATCTTTTTATATACCCTTTTTCAGTTTTTTAGTTTAATTATTTGAAGGGAACACTGTAGTAAAATAATAATTAGGCTTGAGAATTTTGGACTCAAAATCTTTGGAAGCAATAACTGCTTTAGATTTTGTTATGACACATCCATGTGTAGATAACCCTTATCCTTAACCATTCGTAATCTATAGCTACGATAGTAAATTTAAGATATAGAGATTTCATATATGTATCAACTATCAACCATCTTTTCTTTATATATAAAAAAAAGTATTTTTCATTCTAGATAAATTGAAAAATCAGCAAGTAAATAAATAAATTTAAAATTTGGATTTAAATAAAATTGAAAACAAACTTTAAATAGTTGAAGCATCTCAAACAGAGAAAACCTTGTTGTAGTGAAGACGAACAGGAGGAAACGATATTCCTTAAGCCTGAAGATCAACTTATTCTCGAAGTACTTACCCTCACATTACCTACTCAACTTCCCTTGTGTAAAGAAAAAAAAAGTTATACTCTAAACATTTTGCTTAACAATGTACTATTCAGCTTGGCTCTTGGTCCTTCGCATTCCCTATGCACTCGCAGCTAGTTACATCTCAAGAGGTAAGTCATCTCTTGAATGCCAACATACATTTGCTGGACTCACAACAAAAGTTTGAATACATTTGTTTCTGGTTTGTAATCTTTGGCTATAATGCCAATTCTAGCAGTTGAAGAATCATCAGTTGATGGGTCGAGTACTGAGTGATGGCCGTGGATGCACAAAAGATCCCTGAATTCAGACAGAAGTTGAAGTCTCTCATTGACGAACAGTAATGAACATCTTCTTCTTCTTATAGATTTCGGCTCACGGGTTGTTGTTGTTTATCGAACTCCACCAGTTTTGATGAGATTATTTAAGTGCTAAGGTTGTGTTGTTCTCCGACTTTCCTCCCCTGCATATTACTGGAACCCTTTAGCTTTTCTTTTTTTGCTAAAGGGTTTTATCTGAAAATGATTCTTAATTGTAGACTTGGATTAGAAATTGAGGCAGAATTGTTTATAATTGGATACACATTTGTACAGTTCTTTTCTTTGTAGTTACTAGATTAGAGATCTTGGAGAAACAAAACGCACGAGCTTGTGTAAACTTTTGTATTTTTACCTTTTGAAACTCAAATTAGATATTTTCAAAAGATGAAAACAGTAATGTTGACAAAAGTACTCAAGTATGTGTGGTGGATCACGCCGCCTAGAGGAATATAGTGGTAAAAATATAAAACAATATGAATATATATTACAAAAAATGATCTCAAATCTGTATATCAACCAGATATTTTTCCCGCTAGATTGTGTAAATCAGAACCAAGATTGTGAACAGCAAATGTGTGACTGCTGTTATCATCAAGCCATGTATGTATGTATAATAATTTATAAGGAGGATTTATGCTTCAACAATTTAGATTTTATTAATTACTAAGTACTTGTAACGTAGTGGATGCTATAAACATGATATGCAATTTAGTTTTTAATTTTTATCGTGATTGTATCATTATCAACACTTCTGTTAACTAAATTGATATATTGAGTTTATAAAATTGGTTAAAGAAAAATTATCGTTGATTATATCTTTAACATGAAAGTAGACTTCAGCACACAAGCAGAATAGATGGGTTTGTATAATAAATATATATATATATATATATACATATTTTGTGTAATAAAATATTTATTTGGTTTCTATATGTCTTTTTGTAGGTGTTGAAAAATAACATGTTTATCAAACAATAATATTATATTTTTATAGATTGGATATATATTTCAGATTCAACTCATTTTTGAAACTTTATTCAAAGTACGGAAATTCATAACATAAATAAACACGTGATTACAAATTTTCTCCAAACTGTTTTTTTTTTTTTTTTGCGTTTGATGGACATTAGTGAAACTAGCGTTTGCGAGCTGCTGTTTCTCTTTGTGCGTTAAAGAAAACAGCCGCAACAGGGAGACCGAGATCGTACTCGACCGCAAATTTACGAGTGTTGAAGTGATCTCGCGAAGGGATATTGGGGAAGATAACGCGTCTTTGCTTCTGCTTGAACAGAACAAACACAAACCTATGTATCCCTATGCTTGGCCTTGGCAATTCATAGCTCACCACCTCTTTTCCTATATTTGAATGCAAATCTTTATTTATAATTAACATTTAATATATATAATATTCTATATAATTCAAGATTCATGACGAGGCCTTACCAAATGTAGCATCTGTTGTACCGGGAATGTTTGTAACGAGCCTATTGAAACGTTCAACAAATTAATGAATAAATCAAAAAAAAAAATTAACTAGGGTTTTAAAATTAAAGAAGTATTGATATAGCAATGCATATGGGATATGGGCCCAAGTAATAAACAGGAAAGTAAAGAAACGTACCAGTGCAGGTGTTCTTTTAGAAAGGGGTCACTAGGACCTGGAACATCTGGGTCTATCATCACCTGTTTTGCATTTCAGTTGAGTTTTTACCATCAATGACAAAAAAGGTAAAAATGGAATTGATTATAACTAATGGTATAGTTTATAAAATCATTATACTGTCCCTAAATCTTTTCCCCAAGGAGTCAGAAAATGGAAAACATTTAAGAGGAAAAGGAAGTGAACAGTTTGATATGTTTTGGCAAAAACCAGCACCCCAACATTTTGATTTATATATATATACATACCAAGGTGAAGAAGGATCTGAGATCACCACCATAGATCTCAACTCTAGGCTTGGAGGAGACAGAGGAAGGAAAGAGCTCATGGCCATTGGAGACTTGCTTCTTGTTATAACTCACATTCATCTTAGTTGTTGGAGTGAAGAAATCAAGAACATCTCCTACCACTCTCCCCACGATCAATGGCTCTATCACTCTAGTTCCCATATTCTCCATTTCTTTTTGGTTAAGTTTCTTTCTCTTTCTATATTTAATTGTGGGTTTAAGTGAACTTAGAGAAAAAGAGAGGTTTGTAGTGATGTGGAGCCAAAGAAGGCGACCAAGACGTCTATTTATACGGCTTTCCCAACTTAGAGAGAGAGAAGAGAGAGAGAGATTAGGGGCAACCTAAAAGATTAATAGACATCAATTCCTAATAATTACGTGTTCTAACCTCATTTTTTCACTTCTCAATTTTTTGTTTGTCTAAACATATATACTAACGGCCTAATCTTTTAAGCGACTAACTTAAGGTGACTTAAAAAATTATAAATTTAAGAAATATTAATACTATCACAGATAACCTTTTTTTTCAGCTACTATCACACATAACCAATTAATTATGATAATGTTTTTATGAAGAATTTATTAAAAATACAGTGTTCAATAGATTTCGATAACTACATATTTTGTGAAGTGTTAAAAAAAAACTATGATTTGAAAATATTTTTGTAGATAGAGGCCATTTCTTGAGGTTTTTTTATTCATTATTTGAGTGCTTCAGCAACATTGTCATATCACGGTTTCAACCCCTATCTCTGACCATAACTTTATCTATGAACCAAATCGCTAGATATTAATCAATAATTGAGTTCACTAATCTATAGAATCCTAAAATCTTTTGAGTCACCGAGAACAAAAACCACTGGAGCCCAAAATTCGACAAAACTCGTAGGTAGCTAGACATCTCGGCGACTAAATTAATTCAAGAGCTATAATTTACTCATTGGTCCATGAATTCAAAAAATAATTTTCACTAGGAAATTTGATTGGCCAAAAGAATTAAGGAATTTGTTATATTAACAGTGTCATCGTACTTTGATTCTATTTACAACTACGGATAAAATTATTGCTCAAAGGTCATTTCACTGTCGTAAGATGGGAGTTTTTGTCCTTTGGCATTAATAACAAAACTAATCAAAATTAACTGTAGTTACTATGAGTTTTAAATATTATTAAGGTATTAGTCATATATGTATTGTACAAAACACAGGGATATTACTTAAATACAGTATATATGGACTAAGGCGTCGTGTAATAAAGTGGTAAAAAATCAAATAGATTTTGCATTGTCAACTAAAAACAAGAAGAAAACAAAGAGGTTAAAAGAGAAAAAAAATCTCGCAGATTTGGGCCTCCTTGCTCGTGGAACGACAACGCATTGTTGGATAGATTCTATAGATGAAAATCTTATCTATAGTAATCAGTAAATCCTTATACATGGCTTCTCTGTATAATTTGGTTACAAAACCTTACAAATTCTGAAATTTTTTTACAAAGACATTTTTTAATCATAATCTGAAATACCTTAAGTGTGATGAAAATAACAAAATCCCTAGACTAATTATTTTATATAAAAAAAAAACACAAAGGTTTTCTGGAATATAATTCCTATTATGGATTCTCCACTAAACAATAAATTAATTTAATTTCTTAATAGAAGCAAGTCTTGATTGATACTTTATTCAAATTGGGTAATTAATCAGAGAATAAAGGCACAAAGCAAAATAGATAAACTTATTATAAACCTGATCACATCATTCACATAAGACAAATTCTCCAACAAGAAAAGAGAAACAACATCAGTGCGTTCAATTTTAGACAAGTAGACAAACGTATCAATTAGTTTAGAAAGCTTAATCCAAAAGAAGTTGCAACAACTCATGAGTCATGACCAATCTCCAAATGTTCAAGTACAACGAACAAAGCCGGTTTACGAAAACCCAAGTACGGGAAGCGTAGGTCACTTTAGTGACAAACTGACAACGTAATAGGATGTTACTGATTGGTTTAAACTGACCCGTTTCAAGTCGAAACTCACTGCAGGGCTAAGATCAAGGCCAGCCTCAAAACGGACCAGGACAAAAGAAAAGGATCGTGATGAGGTATGAGATATTTTGGTTAGAAAAACTACTTTGAAGCATATCATTTTTGGGCTTGTAGTTTCCAATAGCAGATGTATTATCTTTACTTGTCTCAAGCGACATTTTGGAGGGTTTGAACTAATTTAAGCCAGATCAGTGAACAATACAATATTCTTCTTTGTATGTACGACTTGGGTTGATGGCAAACCCCCCCAAGTTAAGAAGCTAAAACTCAAGAACTAGTTTCCCTTGGTTTGGATTGAAGCAAATGGAGGATGCAGAACACATTCTTGACGTGAGTGATCAATGTCTTATCACATTTCTGACCAAATCGAGAAAAGGTAACAGATTTGGAATAACAAACAACCAGGAACACTTAAAAATCCAGCAATTGTCTTAAATTGCAACAACAAAATTCATACTCAAAAGCATAATCACTAATCCAATCAGAGAAAGCAAAAGACAAATAGCCAAAATGTTTTCTTGATTCCGCTTTGTAGAGTAGCAGGAAGAAGAAGAATCAACGGAGTCTTCTGGCTTCTCTCTCAGACTCTAGCAAGGTTAAGATATCACCTTCCCTCACTGGTCCTTTAACATTCCTCATGATGTAACGATCAGAATCAGTGAACTTGACTCGAACCTGAGTGACCTGACCCCTTGAACCCGTCCTACCCATGACCTTAACCACCACAGCGTGCTTAATCTGAGAATCCATTCTGATAGAATAATAGACCAACCAAGAAGAACATTTAACATGAGAAATTCACACAGCACACCAATGAAATGCATACAAAATCATGTAAAGCAATCAAACTTTACAGAAGAACCTTCCTATCACATTCAGAATAACTTGTTACAGAAGCTAGGGATTCAATTATGTATCTAACAAAACAAAACAGAGGATAATTCTAATGACAACACAGAGATAGCCGAGAAAATAATCGTACGAGATTGCAATCGATTTCCCAGATGATACAACAGATAAGATTCGGTAAGCAAATGAAGAGAAACCTGTAGACGAAGGCTGACGACGGAGACCGGAGGAAAGAGCTTGGCGGCGGTAAGCGGCGTGAGAGAGGCAAAAACCCTAATTTTTCCAGAGACGCAACAATGAGGGATTCCTTTTGGTTTTTATAGGCCTGCTTAATTTCGGTACTTGGTTATCGATAACCGTATCGGTTTAGACATTTTTAAATTTTATTTTCGCCTAGCCGGTATACTATTGGTTCTTTAACCTGTTGCAATTTTAAAATTAGCATGCGTATTACTGTACCTTTTTTGTAGAGCATAGATGTATTTGCCTGTTTGACCAGAAACCAAATATTCATTTGTCTTTCCATAAAACTTATAGTTAAGTTATTCAGTTTTAGGATAAGTTTATAAAAACATTACATGAAATTTTGACCTTAGATTTACCAAAAATGCTTTAACCAAATCTGCTCGAGGATATACTCATATTGCATTACACAAGGTTCAAAATAAAACACCCTTTGATTCTTCTACTAAGAAATGTCTGCACGATCAAGCATATCAATCAAAGTCATTTTTCTTGGAAACCTAGGAGGAAGCCTCAAGATCATAGCATCTTCAATGTCAATAGGAAGATGAGTGGCAACAATCACAATCCCTCCCTTTTTCCTATGCTCTGCAATGATATACTCGAGCAATCTAACTCCTTCATCATCCAAAGCAACTGATGGTTCGTCCAAAAGCCAAATCGGTCTGTCGATAGCGAGTAGCCTAGCAAGTTGCAACCTTTTCCTCTGACCCATTGACTACATTCTTGACTTCTCTTTCACCAACCTCCCTAAACCCATTAGCTCCAATGCCGGTTGTGCTTTGCCGATTTTATTCTCGAGAAGTTCAAACCATTGGACATTGTCGAGTACAGTGAATCTCTCTTTGATGGCGTCTTTTAAAGAGATCCAGTTGAGTTGGAGTTTGTACTGTTGGAAGATTCCCGACTGAGTTATGTCGTGACCGTTCCAGAGGATTTCTCCAGCAGATGGTTTTGAGAATCCAGCTAACATTCTCAAGAACGTTGATTTACCGGATCCGTTGGTTCCAGTTAAGACAAGTGCACCACCGTCATGACGAGATACGTTCACATGTCTTAGAATCTGCTGCGCGTTTCTCATACAAGAGACGTTTTGAAGAAGAAGCCGCGGGATTTGAGGCCTCCTGATGGACATTTGTTGGGAGAGATGATATTTCACACCCGTATCTGAAGGAAACATAGCCATTAGAGTAAATCTATGAACAAAAAAGGCAAACGAATTGTGTACAATAAGTTCAGAAACAGGATTGATCATAGAAGATATGAGTGCTAAATCTCTATGTCTAAAGAAACAGAGCAGCCATTAAGACTTAAGAGTGTCCAAATCTATAAAACAAAAGCTTTATGAATAGTATAGCTTAACTTGAGATACTGGACTGATCATCACAGGACAATTACTATTCACCGGTTATGCAAAACACAGTTTTTTTTCTAAGATCACCACATATATAATAATAATTAAACAATGCAGTGGCGAAGTACACATGAATCCGAGTGGTAGAGATTCTAAGATCAAAACTTGAGTAGCAGATCCTAAAGGTGGAGACCATTCCGTAAATTTTACAGAATAATTAGTAAGAAACTAGAGAACTGGATCCTAAAGTTGAGAGCTGATATTAAAGAACGCGTTCAATTATAGACGGATCACAAGGTCGGATAAAAAAAGACAGATCAAACCGACCACAGTTTCGTAAAGAACCCTAGCTTTTAGATATGTACAGACAGCTCAGAAGTCAAAGAGAAATAAGAAGGAAATCTACAGATAAAATCTCAGATAAGAACTATTCAAAGACAAAGACACAAACTTTCGTAAAACCAATGATCTCAAGATAAAACCCATATTCACAAAATGAACTTCTTACCTGAAAAAATCGAACCAGGAGAGAGTGATTGAAGAAGAAGAAGATGCGATTCCGATTTTGCAGAGAAGACGATTCTCTTTGGTTTAGGGTTTTTTGTTTTGATAACCGACCGTGAATTTTATGATCAAACCAATAAATTTGTTGGCTCACCTACGGGATCAATCTAATTCAACTGGTCCAACCCGGTTTAGTCTTTTTTTTTTATTTATTTTCCAAAAATCAGAACAGTTTAAGTGCCTCATATCACTCACTATCAAGATAAACCGTAGCAACGGTCGTCAAGTGTGATGGCCTGATGGGCTAGTGGCTACAAGAAAAAAAAATAAAAATAGACTTTCAATTTAGTTTCATATTCGTCGTATATGAGGCACTTGAATCCATTCTGATAGAGAATAGACCAACATGAGAAATTAACACAGCACACCAATGAAATGCATACAAAATCAGCAGCAAACAATACATAGTTTCATGTAAAGCAATCAAACTTTACAGAAGAATCTTCTAATCACATTCAGAATAACTTGTTACAGAAGCTAGGGATTCAATTATGTATCTAACAAAACAGAGGATAATTCTAATGACACAGATTCGATACAACACAGAAAATAATGGTACGAGATTGCAATCGATTTCCCAGATGATACAACAGATAAGATTCGGTAAGCAAATGAAAAGAAACCTGTAGACGAAGGCTGACGGCGACCGGAGAAAAGAGCTTGGCGGCGATAAGAGAGGCAAAAACCCTAATTTTTCCAGAGACGGAAGAATGAGGGATTCCTTTCCGTTTATATAGGCCTGCTTAATTTCGGTACTCGGCGGGTTATTGATAGCCGGATCATACGCTCTGCTTTTGGCTTTACCTCCAATATCCATGCGACTGCTGTAGAAACATTTACCTCCAATATCCATACGACTGCTGTAGAAACATTTATTTCTTATTGGAAATAAAAGAGCAAGTTCATGTTTATTACAATATAAACCAACATATCGAAACTAGTAAAAAAAGAAAAACACATTTGAGAAACAGACCAAAATGATAGAAGCACAAAACTCATATTATCTCAAACATCTTCAATCTTTCCTTCCCTTTTTTCTTCTTCTTCTTCATCCTTTGTTCTTTCAGAGCCTTGAGACATTGATAGGGTGATGAGCTACAATGTGATTATACACGGCAAGTGTGAGAAAATCGTCAAGCTCAGGAGCAGTACACTGCTTTGTAAACATCTTGCAAGCTTCCTTATGCATTCCTTTCTTGAACTTGTCTTTCCCAACTTCTTTCTCAATTCTTTCCATCTCTTCTTCCACTACTCTCCCAAACAACTCTTTACTCACCCGAACTCCAAGCCCGTCTCCATCCAGTTCCACTCCATACCTAATCCATTGCCAGTTCTGGACACGGCTTATCTCAGCCGTAGCTGCGTCCTCCATTAGGTTATATAGTGGCACAGATCCTGATCCTGTTAACCACGCGGCTAAGTATTGGATTCCCACACGTGTGTTCAGCCTTAGACCCTCGAGTGTTCGCACTCCTCGAGGTATTTGAAGCAGATCCTCCTCTGTTATCGCGGATGCGTCTTCGCGCTTCATTGATTTGATTTGGTTTGGATTTTTGCCCATGTGGCCTGTGAATGCTTCCACGCAGATTGGGATGAGTCCTGGATGAGCCGCCCATGTTCCATCATGCCCTGCTCTTACTTCTCTCAGCTTATCTTTCCTCACAAGATCCAATGCCATCTCATTCGCTTTCTGGTCATCTCTTATCGGAATCTGAGCCGCCTGATCATCACAGCACACCACATATATAAGTCAAGATCATTTATACATGACTTTATAATAATATTGCACTAAGTGTTCAAGCTTCAAACAGAGATATGTTTTATAGTAGTCGTGATAGTGAGTAGTGAACTAGTGTTAGTTAAGAGGGGACTAACCATGCCGCCCATGGCGTGGACACCGCGCTTATGACAAGTACGGATGAGAAGATCCGAGTAACTTCTCATGAAATGTTGTCCCATGCCGACTAGGACACGGTCTGGTAAGAGACGGTCAGGGTGAGACTGGAAGGTCTTGACATAGCTGAAGATATAATCCCACCTTCCACAGTTCAAACCAACCGAGTGATCACGCAGTTCATATAGTATCTCATTCATCTGGAAAACAGCGGGGAGTGTCTCGATCAGTACTGTCGCTCTAATGCTTCCTCTCTCTATTCCAGCCATCTTCTCAGCTCGCTCGAACACACTGTTCCATATCTTTGCTTCCCTGTCAAGAAACCAAAAGCAACCTAATTACTTCTAAACCGAAAACATCAATTCAATGACTGAACCGGGTCGATCTGGAGAGGTACCTAGAATGTTCCATTTTGGGGAGATAGAAAAAGGGTCCAAAACCGGAACCTTGAGTCTGTCTAAATTTGGCGTAGTTGTGGAAGAAGTAAATGCCAAAATCGACAAGACATCCAGTGGCGGGTTCACCGTCGATGAGGATGTGAGCCTCCGGGAGATGCCAACCTCTTGGCCGGACAAAGAGCTTAGCAGTTTGGTCGTTAAGCTTGTAAACTCTGTTCCTTGACTTGTCGTGGAACGTAATGGATCCATCCACTGCTTCTTTCAAGTTCACATGCCCTCTCATCAGATTCTCCCAACTTGGAGACAACGCGTCCTCGAAATCAGCCTGTTCAAACTCAACAAAAGATATTAACTTGATTTGCATGTCGTTTATATTCTAAGTTTCTAACAGACGCATTACAAATCGAGGCGATAGAAAAAAACCGAACCGGTTCGAACGCCAAGGATATCAAATAAAATCAAAGTAGACCACACCGAACAAATTCGTTATTAATTAGCATTCACACACGGAACCGGGCATCAAACCAAATCAAAACTAGAACCGAAACAAACACAACTACTAATTTTGGCCAATCACTCCCAGTTCAAGCTTTAAATTATAAACTCAACCAAACTCGACTTAAACCAAATTGAAGTCGGTTCAATTACTTTTACAAGGTTTAAAATTGTATTAAACTTAAACCAAATCCAATCAAATTGGTTAAATTATCAAATCCTTTCCCATTCCGGCCAAACCCAAACTGAACCGGGTCCGATATATGAAAACATAGTCCTAAAACAAAAACAGAATGAGAAAGGGATATAAACTGACCATGAAGACTTTAGCTCCGGAGTTAAGAGCGTTGATGATCATCTTCCTCTCGACCGGACCGGTGATCTCAACTCTTCGGTCAGCAACGGCGGGAGGGACGGAGGCACAGACCCAATCACCGTCCCTGATAAACTTAGTGGAAGGGTCAAACCCAGGAACGCCTCCGGAGTTGTAACGCCGTCGTGCCTCTCTCCGGCACTCCATAGCGTACCTCACGTGCCCACGAAACTCTCTCTGTAACTCAGCCACGAACCCAAGAGCCTCTCTAGTCAGAATCTTGGCGAAGATTTGGTCGTACCGTCCTCTAACCTCCACACCTTCCGGCGCATCGTAGACGGCGACGTTTGGTCGATAAACTGAGGTCTCAAGTTCCATATTTTTGCCTTGTTTCTTTCCAAATTTTTGTACGTGTATAAAGATATCTGATCGTATTATGAGTTATAAAGGTGGCAATGGATAGGTACAATTTGGGATACACATTGACATGTGTGCCTCTTTTCGGAGAGTGTGCCAAGTTATGTATGATTTTCGTCATCATATTGGTTAGGATAGGATTATCTCAAATTTTATATATGTATGTTGTATTTATATAATAATTTTTACCAAAAAAAAAAATTCATATAACAGTAATATCCTTTTATACAACAATAAGTTAGGGGACTTTGCAAATACAATTGTTGATAGATGGACCAACAAACAAAGATAACGTGATTGTTAGGATATGAAATCCAATTTTTTCTAGTGAGTTGAAGTAAAATTATAGAACAGTTTTGAGAAGATTATACACAATAATAACATAACTAAGCACATGCATTCATATTATTAGTCAAAAACACCTTATTCAATAAATGACATGATTTTGGGGGAATTATTTTTGTCAAAACTTTTGTTAAACATGTTAATATATTACTCTGTTATAACACTTTTTTATATTGCTTTGTTATAACACTTTTTGATACTTGATTGAATCTTTACCAAAATACCAATTATCATTAAATGATATTTAAAATCTTAACTACTTAGCAAAATTAATACGTTGACCAAGGCTTTTTTTTCTTTAATTAAATCCATCAAAGTCTACTTAAGAAGTTAGGTTGTCTATTTGAGCTAAAAAAAACAAAAAAAAAAGTTAGTTGTATGCCTTCCATTTTACTCCTATTAAACAAACACAAAGGTTAGTTGAAAGATGAATCGCCTCTCTAATTTTTTGTTTGTCATGGTTTTGTGTATCGGATTGTGTAATGCAGTTCTGTTTGGAAAAAATCTAGTACAATTTAAGAATTCTGTTAGTTCAGGAAAACAAATCAATATCTTTTGTAAATTGAACAAGCACCAACTTTTCATAGTTTTTTTAAAACGTGGACAAATCTATAATTATAGTTTTCATGGTCAATTTGTTATCACAATCAAAATGGATTGTGACATAAGAGAAGGAGACCTTAAATTTGTAAGGATAAGGGCACATCAAGGTTCTAGTGGTGCATTTGATCATGGTAAACAAACTTTTGGGATGTGAGAGAAGATGGAATTTACTTTACACATGGTAAAGATATGCCAAAATTAGTGTATAAATGGTAAAGAAGCTTCAAAGTTATATTGTATATGGTGCTAAAGTGTCTTTAAAATAAAATTTATTTATCTTTGTATAATTTATTACTTCATATTTTTTTGTTATTGGAATGGATCATATTAATAAAATATTGCAATAGCATTTGTTGTCTATGTAACTATCTCGATAGATTTTAGAAATATTTTTGTTTAGAAAAAACAATAAATGTAAATTACAAAAATATAAAGAAATTATATAGAGCATGTTTGTTATGTTGCCGCTGCGTCTCCTTCCGGCGGCCAAAATTTTAATATCATTATGGCCAAATAAATATGAAAATTGCCACTACGACTACTTTTACGGAGATTTCCGGTATATCATGTCTCGCCATAAAAAACAGGCGATAGTTTTAACTGCCGCTGCGACTTGTTTTAACAAAAGCGATGACTTGTTTAAACAGAAGGAGCAACTCATTGCAAAGATTTAAACTCCGGCAACCTTTTTTTTTTTAGTCGCACGATGTGGTTGCTGCGGCAACTTAACGAACAGGCTCATAATCATCTTCATATACAAATGAGTTAGGAGACCTCATTACCAAAAAAAAATGAGTTAGGAGACCTTGGAAATACAGTTGAAGATGATATGTTGTTGTTGATAGATGGCCCAACAAATGAGATAACGTGATACGAAATCCAATTTTTTTCTAGTGAGTTAAAGTAAAATTATTGAAAAGATTATACACAATAATAACATAACTAAGCACATGCGTTGCATATGGTTACGCAACAACACCTTATTTAATAAATGACATGATTTTGGAGGATGTAAAAAGTATTTTTGTCAAAACTTTTATTAAACATGCTAATATATTACTCTGTTATAACACTTTTTGATACTTGATTGATTATTTACCAAAGTATCAATTATCATTTAATTATATTTCAAATATTAATTAGCAAAGTTGTTTTCTCTGAAATGAAGCCCATCAAAGTCTATTTAAGAAGTTTAGGTTGTCTATTGAGCTAAAAAAAAAAAAGTTAGTTGTATGCCATCTATTTTATTTGAATCATGTGGGTCGACTCGCACCACCAGGTAAGCGAAGCATTAGTAGATACCAATATAAGTAGACATGGACAAGCACCTTTGAATTGCAAAATCAAACCTAGCTAGGAGTGATGCCATTAAAAAACCATAAAAAATATGTGGTTCATCAAAATTATCTCCTTGAAGAAAGTACTAATCAAAGCGATATTTAAAATGATTGTACAAATTGAATTGAATCGTAAAAGAAAAAGAAAAAAAAGGACTACAAAAACATTAGGAACAAACTCCATTAAACTAGCACACACCACCACCAAGAGCCCTAAACACGGCTTTAGAGAAACTCTCTCATCAAATCAATTATTACACAAACCAAAATCAACAACACTTCAAATCCAAAGTCAGAGTCCAAAAACTAAAGTCATCCCTCTTCCAAATTTCTCCCCAATTTAACCAATCCATGATTTTTAAGAGCAAATTGGACATAAAACCAAACCATTCTCATTACACTCCAAACACTTAACCATACTCTTCTTCTCTTTCTCCATAACCTTGCAACTACCATTGCAAACCACACACATCACAAACCTCATACCTCCGCATCCACGGCAGCAACCTCCTCCTAGCCTCGCCGCCGGGATACCTTCGAGTAAAATCCCCAATTTGCCCTCTTCCTCTAACTTCATCACTTCCTCAACACTTCCTACCATCCTCCCTTTCACGAACACAGCCGGTATCTTCACCTGTTTCGCTCCCACGAGTCCCCTGATCTCTTCCTTGAACACCGAGTGCATCGACACATCCCTCTCCGAGAATCTAACTTCGTGAGAATCTAATATCGATCTCACCACATTACAATCCTCAAACGTCTTCCTTATCCCTCTGAGAGTTGTTATATATATAACCACCGAGTTCTCTCCTCCAGGTGGACATTTCACCGGGAAATTCTCAAGGATTCTCTCTGTTCTTCTCACCGGAGAGATCACCATCTTGATCTGCTCTTGCTCTTGAGACAACTCTCTCTCGTAAGAAGCCACGAGATCTGGATCGAACATTGGACTATAACTCTTCCTCCTCTGAGTCGTCTGAGCAATCACCAGAGACGACGGTTCATCAGATTTCAAAGGGAAACTCAAACGCATGACGCCTCTCTTTGGAGTTTCGAGAAGAATGTTCTTCGGCTTCAGAATCTGATTCGGACTCACACCTCTCGAGCTACTATTATTATTCCCCACTCCTCTGTTGTTGTTCTCTTTACCACCAAATCTCTTACTACTCCCTCTCTTCGGAGACTCAACACTAATATTAGTAGACTTCACCGGAGTCTTCCACGATTTCCCGAAAATGCCACGAGATTTGGGACTGATCAACTTCTGTGGATTAGTAGTAGAGACGTGCATTGAATCTTCAAGATCTTCCATAAGTTCCCAAGTGTTGATAATCTCCGGATCATATCTCTTTACAGATCTCCTTGGTTTGATCACAGATTCATCAAAGACTTCTCCTTTCGTGAGTTCCTGTAGTAACTTAGGAGGAGGAGGAGGAGAAGTCTCTGCTCGTTCTTCGATATCGAGATGACCATAAGTAGTTGAAGTAAGAGAGACAATGTGATCGCCGCCGTTGTTGACTCTAATCTCTCTTATCAGTTTCTTCTTGCCTAGTTTCGAAGAAACACAACCCATCTCTCTCTCTCTCTCTTGATGATTTTTACTGTGAGAAGTTTTTATTTTTTTTTATTTTTTTGGGGGAAGAACAGAGATTGAAGAAGAAAGGAGTTATTTAGTTTATATTTTCGAAATTTTTTTTAATTACTTTCAACGGTCATCTTTTTTTCGAACGGACATTGTGGAAGTGTGAAGTGGATCGAGAGATTTTTGTCGGAAGTCCCTCATCTTTATGTTTTATTTAGATTTTACCGTATTATCTTTTAACGTTTCTGACTAGTCCTCTTGTGGGTTTGTACTTAAACTTCTAATTTATTTCAGTTTTCTCCCTAAAGTATTTGTTTGTTTCGTTTTAAACCCTTGGACTCTATTACTATTTCTTCGTCTTGATTCTTTCAATTTGCAGACTGCAGCAACGGTTCTATTATTGTACGTTAAGCGAACGTTAAACGCTTTCCAATTTTACCTGTCCATATGAATTTATATATATGTTTTAAGTTACAAAGTTGACCATTCTTAATTATATTATTTGTTATATAAACTTATGAATCGAGTTTGTTGCTTGGGGACTATATAGGTTATATACATTGTTAGATTTTTTGTGTGTGTTAAAATTGTTGAAAGCTTAACCGTTTCAAATTTATGTTTTGTTTGATGATATCGATTAAACTTTTGAAGGTAAAGAAGTAAATAAATATGGAAGATGGAACCATATTGTTATTTTATTACTAAAGAGAAAATAATATATTTTGACATAATGGAGGGCATGGTATTTTGAAAAATATTTTAATAGAAAATCTAGACATAACCTCACCCAAGATTTCACTTTAAATTAAAAAGATTGAAATAATGACAGAAAAATAGTATAAATCTGAATCATAATGCCACCATACGGAAACGAACCGTGCTTAGCCTTTTTCAGTCTACCTTTTTGTAAAGGCATTTAGTTTTCAAATAGAATTTCATGAGTCACACACAATAAATTACATTTGTACTGCTACTATATAGCAAAAAGAAATATTTTGGTTATTGATAATCGTTATTTCTTGACCCTACCAAACGTTGGCATTCCCTCCATTTTACGTATAAATTGATATTTTTTTAGCTTAAGATATCGATGAAAATGTAATCATATCAAGCAATTAACTAACATAATCCGTAACTAAAGTACACTAAACGACAATTTAACCACTAACAACAACCAAACAATTTATAGTCATATTTTGAACTTTAGATTTTGAATTTTCAATTTTTTTGTCTATAGGTTAATTAAATAACTAATTTTGACAAAATCTATATACAAAAGGACACAGAAAAAGAAACAAAAGATCATCCAAATTGATAATTAAATGAACGGACCACAAATTTGTTGACTGTTGAGGGACCTTTGCAATCATATAGTATAACTGGATTCGGACCACTTCTTCCTCCGACATTATCTTTGGCTCTTTCAAACTCTTTTTTTTTTACCCCATGTCTTAAATTGTTTTTAACACTTTCTCGTTACCTATTGTAATTCAGTAGAGTATATACTTTTTTTCCTATTCCCAATTTAGTATAGGAAATTTTTATTTTTAAGTTTATATGAAAAACTATATATCATATACATTCATGCTACATTCAATATTTTGATTGATCACCCCTGCTTGTGTTTTTATAGCTTCGGATAACGGACAACAAGAACGAATCAGAGTTTAGACAATTAATGTCACTAAATCAGGTTTTTACACATTTAAGTACATTTTCTTCATATTTCAACCCTACACTTAACTGTGTTTAAGTTTTGTGTTGGAACAGTAAGTAGCTGAACATGCACAATTCACATATATGATATATCTATACGGTACAGAGTGAGTGAGGAAGAAGAAAACTTAAGCCGCATAAGTTTGCTTGAGATATTCAACGATTTCAGCACTTTCAAACATCGCAACTCCAGTGTTTGGATCTTCCAGGTAAGGCACCTGTTTTATATAATAACATAACACAACTCATCAGTGTCATTATACTTTAACCATTCTTTTATCTTTCACTATGTATGAATTTCTCTAACCCACCTGAAAGTGACCAGCTTTTTCGAGCAATTCCTGCCGTTTGGGGCTACCGCGAGCACAACTGAGGGAAAAGAACAAGCAAAGGAGGGTATATATTACAATAAAAGACTGATATTGTTCCTTCCATGGTGCTGGTCATAGAGTTTGTCATACCTGCGCTGAATGTGTGGTAACTCTAATTCTACAAGAACTTCTCGTACAAGTTTGCAGAATGGGGAACCCTACAGGGAAATTCAAACAGAGACTGTCTATAGAATATGCAGATAAAATGCCGTATTTGATAATCGAGAAAAGGTGGTGAGATTGAAACCTCATATGCCCAGAATTCGAGTGGCTTAGGTGGTAGTTTTGCTGGTGTGTACAAGTTACCCTGCATTTAAAAAAACTCAAGCATTTTGTGACAAAACCGCTGCTTATACCAATATTGTATAATACATAGTATCATGATATAGTTCAATTCAATTATTATATAGGGAATGTAATGCAACCTAACATCTTATAAGTTTTATTTTGGCATTTTTTTAGAGATATGCCAAGCCAAAGGAATGTAATATAATTTCTTCTCACCTTTCCCGCACGACCAAGCATTGCAAAGCCAGCTGTTATAGCCTACAAACATCAAATTAGCAATTTTAGTTTTATACTCTTGGGATCGGAAGCAAAGGAAAATAAAGAGTAATATCATATATGTGCAAAGAAACTAACCGTTAAAGCACCAAGTGACAGACTTAAAGGCACAGTTCCATCTCCTGAACAAGTTAATCCAAACAGATTAAAAAAAATTGAGCTATTGTCGAAAACAACAAAGGGAATAATAGGTAAACAGAAGTAGAATCAGGCACAAGGGGAAACCCACCATATTTCTCAGATAGATATTTGATGATTCCATCTGATTCATACATGGACACTCCTGTATTGGGATCAACCTATCATTAAAAGAAACATTACACAATTAAACACATAACATCAAATCTTATTTCTTACTAATGAAAGTGGTGGCACGGTAACAAAACCAGTTTCCATTGTGAATAATAAGCATAAAATTTTAAACAGTACTCTAAGGTTTCTGAAAGCTCATGAACAAAAAAGAACATTATATTGCAAAGGCTTTCATTCCAAGGATTTAGCATTTATTAAAGATGTCTTCTTAAACCACACTTCTGTGATTCATCATGAATTTGAACTCAAATCATGGAGATATCAGGTAAAGAAAATTACTTTCAAGAATGATTTTCGTGGGAAGAAAAAAAAAGAAATAGAAAACCAGTAGGATAAAATGCCAAACCATGTACGGAAACTGTTGCTTCCCGCCCATCTGTTTAACCTTGGGACGGAAATTTGGACTCCCTCTTGGACAAGGATAGTATAAAATATCAAGATCCAACACCGCAACCATTTCCCTGACCTGTAAAATCTCCATATTAGTAGAATCTCACATTAAGCTGGCGTGAAGGGAATAACTATGAAGAAGACAAATATATATTTTGTTTCAAGGGGAATCAGAAAAAGGTAAGATGCAAGAGCTAGATATAACAACTTGTTTTAATGGTATGAATATCAAATATTTTAAGTAAAACAAAATCTTCAGAATCATGGTTAACTGTGAAACATCGAAGACAATGACATTGATTAAGTAAAAGAGTAGAAAGAGAGAGAGAGAGAGAGAGAGAGAGAGAGAGAGAGAGAGAGAGAGAGAGAGAGAGATACCTTCCGGCAAAAGGGACAGCTTAAATCACAAACCGGAAATGGAGAAAAAAGGAAACATTCATTCAATATCAAGTAGTAGAAACCAAATGAGTCTAAATGAAGAATCAAAACACAGAATCAACAGAGCATACATACCCTTCAAACTCATATATCTCAATGGGTTTCTCAGGACGAGGCCCGATCTTTGAGGTTTCCTTTACCGTGATCCCTACACATATATCATCAACCATTATGGTTACCAAATATGCACAAAACTCCTCTGAAACATAAAACTAGCCCACAAATGTGAAGGAAACTAATTCCTAATCAAATCCACTCTAACATCTTAAACCACGAGAAACAGAAAGGTGAAAGATTAGAACTTTGTTGATAATGATTACCGCCTAAACGCAACGCATACTGGTCAGCTGGAATCTCTTCCTTGGACACGAACGATGCAGAGTACCTACTCAAATACAATAACAATTCGAAGAAAATCAAATCAAATTGCTGCATATACATCGATTTAAATCAAATCATACACACATAGAGACTCAATTCAAGCTCAAAACTCAAGAGTGACTCAGAAACTCAAATTTGGGGGAAACGAAACAAATTACCCAGAAACGAAAACACCAGTGCCGAATCGGAAAATCAAACCAATGGAAGCACCCAAGACATCGAAGAGTTTTCCCGATTTGATAGCGAACCGTTTCGGCTCCGGTGGCTTGAAACCAGGAGGAGCAGTGAATACAACAGCAGCTCCAGTGTCGCCACTGGTCTTCGTAGAAACTGAGACAGAATCGGAAGGTTCAGATGAAGCTTTCACCATAACTAGGGTTCGAACTGAACTTCTCCGCGGAGAAGAAGAAGAAGAAGAAATCGATCGGAGAATCGGAGGCTGACGGAGCTGGATACTGTTCACCACTATCATCCCCGCCATCCGATTTTCCTTTATTTTTTTCATTAATTTATTTTTAACGTTGTTATATCACAGATAATGGGCCTTAACTTTGGGCCTTACTTTGGGCTTTAACCTTTTTTTTTAGAGTTTTTGACTCGGTAAAGAAAAGAATTCCAACGTTCTTTTTGATTTGACTTGATGACTGACAGTAACAGTAGGGGAAAATATGAACGTTGTGATGAAGCGGTAACATTTTCTTACCGTTTGAAAATATAATATTTTTAATTTACTGGGAAATAAGAACGTTATGACTCTCTCTATAAGTACTCCTTACTTGGGTCTGAAATCTGAATCCGCTTTTACTCTTTACTTCTACTTACAAAATGTTGAATACACTCTGTTTTATTTTTTTTTAATTAGTCCTCTTTTAGTTCTTCTTCTGTTCTTCCCACTTAAGGAGTTCTCTCACTCAAACTTTTCTACACTTGTCATTACCCAAGACTAGAGAGAAACAAGCATAAGCAAGGTAAAACTAATTCCTCTAGTTTTGTTTACCATTAAATCGTTAATTCTTCTTGTGTTAGAAGATTACCTTTTCTTCATCTTTTATAGAGTTGAACATCAAATTGTTAATGATCTATTACGAATCCAATTTTTATATATTGTTGTCTTGCCTTCAACTATGCGTAATAAACTGTTTTTTTGGCTTCTTTTTAAATAAATTGATCAATTTATATGTTGAGTTACACACTATGATGAATTAAGTTATATGTTGAATTACATAATCATAGTAGGTATTTTATATGTTGCGTAATCATAGTAGGAAGTATTTTATATGTTGTGTCTGAGAAAACATATAATTAATGAAGTTTTTTTTTATATAATGAAAATACAAAGAAAGAAAGTGGGTATTGACTAGAAGAATGCTTTTTTGATTTTTATGTTAATATATATGCACGTGCAAAAACTGACAAACGGAGGAAACGATTGTAATGAAAACTGATTTTGATTAATTAATTTTGCAGATGTGTTGAAAGGGAAACAAAGCAAGCCATCGGATTTTGTCAGTGTTTTCCATCTTCTGCTTTGTGAAGTTGACCAGAGTGTTTAATTTGTAGAATGTTTGTATTGTTTTTTTCTTTTTATAAAGATGTATTATATAGATGTATGTATATGTATATAGGTTTGAATGTATAGATGTATGTATAGGGTTGTGAATGCATAGATAGATGTATATATGTAGGTGTGAATACAGATGTATGTATAGGGTTGTGAATATATAGTCTATAGATGTATGTAGGTGTGAATGTATAGATGTATGTATAGGGTTGTGAATGTATAGATGTATGTATAGGGTACATAGATGTATATAGGCTGCATACGTATGTGTGAGAGCGTATAGAAGCGCCGAATGGGTGACTATAGAGTGTACGTAGTAGACCGGCAGTGACAACGCGAGTAGACAAACGCGGAAAAACACTAACAAACACTGTGACCAAACATTAAAGATGAACAAATCCGTCACATTAAAGATGAACAAAACATGTTGCCTGTTTCACTGTATGAAAAGAGATTACAGTGATGGATTTGTCCATTTTTTTTTTCCCCTAAAGGATTCTTCTTCATTGATAAAACTGGAATTTTACACAGATGTTTAAGCTAAAGCCCAAAGGATAAGGGAAACTTACAAACAAACAACTTCTAATACATTACCAAACCCAACAATGCAAAGCTAATAAAGATTCAACTCTGAAAATCAATTCTCCGAAGCTTGGAATGGACTCCAAGAACAGGAAGACAACGACGCTTGGAAAGGATATAAAGATGCAGCCAAACAAATTAGCAAAGGACTTGTAGAACTGAGATGAAGAAGAGCACCAACCAAGGATTGAAATTACCACCCCTTCTAGACCGCTACATCTTCAATTGAAACTCAACCCAATACCTCTTGAAGTGCTTCAACCAAACCAGGCGAAGACACGAGACTACAGCTGTTGAAATGCTTCGGTTGTAAAATTTTATTTAATAAGCGGGGAGGAAAGAAACTTCATTTGTTAGTCGAAGTGAAAGGGCCTCGATAACATCTTCTTCAAAGAGGAATTTTAACTTTTTCTGTTTTCCAAAACGGGATGACTTCACACTGGAACTGAACCAACGAGAGCAAAATCAGAATCACCTAAACAGAGATAGCTGGAGATTGGACCAAACCTAATTCCGTTGCACCACCTCCAGAGAATTGATTCGATTGATAGATGAACCAACCAAATCAACTCCATCTGAAGCAAAGAAATGAAACTGAAAACCAGATTTATTTCTAGATCTGGATTCGAAATCAAAACTTTGTTGTAGACATAATCAAAGCAAAAGAAAACAAATAAGAAACTATTGAAATCTAAACAAACACGGGGCCACCATCCCTACGACGGTGGCCACTGTTAACGGGGCGATTAGATCTGAACTTTTGAGGCGGCTATTAGGTTTTGAGAGAGAAAAGGGTTTTTTTGTGACGATACTAAGATGACGAATTTGTCCATCCCACGTAAGTAAAAAATACTATTAGTTAAAAATTTAAAATGCGTGAAAAGAAAAATCAAAATGTTAATCACTAGTCGAAATATTCAAAATATCAGTAAAAAACAAAAAAAATAGAAGTCTGTTAAAGTTTTAAAACTAACTAGAAATTAAAACAAATTCAAACAAAGGAATTTAAAACCCAAAATAGCTGAAAATTGATCGGTAGTCAAAATACTGAAAGAAAAATGTGTTAAAACACTTGCTAGTGAAAAACTAACAATTATTTTTGTAACATAATTTTTTTTGTTTGGTTTCTAGTGATTTATTGTATCTCTGAACCCAGGGCTGAACACACGAAACAATACATATCAAAATATGGATACACTTTTTTTTTGGGGGCAAAATATTGGGATAAACTTTAAATCACATAACCGAGTCTTGAAGATACCGTTCAAAAACTTGGTTGAAGCAAAAGCATTAGTTTCAAAAAAGAGAGTCTTTGGACGGTGCCTACCAACAGAAGACCGCCACGTGTTGCAAGCAGGTTTGCTGGAACCTAGCACGTGAACCGACCAAAAGCATGGGAACTACGGCCGAGTAATCTAAATTCCTTTTGCCTTCGTCACATCGTGTTTTGTCCAAAAGACATCGCCACAAAAGGGCTCTCTGTACTTTTTCTTTTCTTTTTTTTTGTTTGTCAAAGGGCTCTGTACTTTCCAAAACAGAATGAGAATGGAATCTCAATCTTGACTCAAATTGTCATTTATAGTAATCTTATCTGGATTTATGTTGCTTCCTTTTCGATAAACTAATTTCGTCATAGACTACACAACTTACAACATACTCCAATTTACATTTTTTTTTTCAAGTTGAATTACGCAACGCGTATATAAGATGACGTTTAACGGTAAATCTGTCAAACTTAGTCTAGCTATATGTATTAATTTTGTAATACCAAACGACAGACTAATGACACAAATCTTGAAATATACTAGTAATATTTACTTTTGGAAAAATCATTATTTTTAAGTTCTTAATATTACAATACGATTGGCTGTTTGATAGCAATTCTGCACACAAGTTTAATGTAACGTTTGTACATGTCTATGTACTCCAATTAGTTTCTTATGCAATATTTCTTTTTGGTATATTTATGGTCGTGTTTATAGTTATTAGATTGTAATTACAAGAGTCCTCTTGATCTAGAGAATTAACACTTTCTATGAAAACCAAAAAAACATATTAAAATAATACAAGATTTTGAAAAAGGTGTTGAATATTCAAAAGTAGAACCAAAGCAAATCATTTGTTGATTTGGCCTTTGAATGTAGGCTGCCTGTGCTCTTTCAAAACAGTTTTCTCTTTTCCTAGGACATATATGTGGTGACAAATTATAGACAAAGACATCCATATAAAAACACTACTCCATGATCATTGCCTGTAAGACTAGTGCATTGCATTCACCAAATATGTGCACTCTTATTTTGTATTTATTTTGTTCTTTCTCTTGATTGCCACTAGTAAGTATTTTTTTTTATAATCTCAATGTAAAACATAAACATATATATCTAAAATGTGCAATAACCACATACAAATTGTATAAATATACTATTGTAAAACGACTTTATAAATTAAATTAAAACATGTGTGAATAAACTATTTTAAAACCAAATTATATTTCTGAATAATAGGAGAACAAGTACTGATCAGGACTTGGTAAAAGTTTACCAAAACCAATTCCATTCCACCGTTTGAGATATGTAGACATTGTTTCTGCCACCACCACTATAAGAGAGTTAACGCACTCGCGAATGGCATGCTTTTTTTTTTTCTAGCTAAAAAGATGAAACCACTGTATCAGAAGAAAGTCACAAACATTTAATTGAAACCATAGATAGTTCTTATATACCCACCCATTACCTGGTTTTATTTATCAAGTTATTATTATTTTTATTTTTTTATCAATTGTTATTTAATAGCTTGTGATGATCAAAACCTTTACCCCTCATCTTCGTTTTATATATAATGATCCCATGCAAGATATTTATAATTCTTAGATATAAACATATATACATATTTGGAGAAGTTAGCTAAGTATTATAAATATCTTGCATTGCATGTGATAACATTAAAACGATCATCATGAATACTTGCACCGCCAACTCAATTCCACAAGTAAAAACATATATATTCATAATGAAAAAGGATAATCATACTTATAAAAAGATACATAGATGAGTAATGAACAATATGCACCACCCGACCATACCACCCCACCCACTATAAAATATTTAGGGAAAAGAGAGAAAAATCAAATCAGGTCCCACCCGCACTAGCTACGAAACGAAATCCCAAAACTCCTATAAATATACAAACACAAAAATCTCCAAGCAAAACAATAGAAAAAAAAAAACAAAGAAGTAAGAAAAGAAGAAGAAGAAGATGGGGAACTGTATAGTAATGGAGAAGAAAGTGATAAAGATAGTGAGAAATGATAGGAAGGTACTTGAATATAGAGAACCCGTTAGTGTTGGTCACATCCTTACTCAATTCTCTGGTCACACTCTTTCTCACAACAACACTTATCTTCTGCCTGATGCTAAGCTTCTCTCTGGCCGTCTCTATTACCTCCTACCTACAATGATCAAGAAGAAGGTCAACAAGAAAGTGACGTTTGCCAATCCGGAAGTGGAAGAGGAGGACGACGAAAGAAGATCACTAAGAGATGACGACGATGATACTAGTGAAAGCAACAACAACATCGATGGTGATGAGAATAAGAGTGTCGTGAGGATGAAGATCATTGTGCATAAGCAAGAGTTGGAGAAGCTACTTCAAGGAGGGTCAGTCCATGAGATGATGTACCAGACTCTTGAGAAACAACTTTTGCTTACTTCTTCTGATGATGATGATCTTGAATGTAATAGCAGCTGGAAGCCTGTGTTAGATAGCATACCCGAATCTGAAAGTCTCAGAAGAACATAAACACATAGATCTTATATATATACATTAAAAATAGTCTAGAGCTTGTTCAAGGTCGACAAAATTGTTTTCGGGTTTTGTTGTATATATAAGCTTTGAAGCTATGTTATAGAAAAAGACTGTGATATTGTCATCTTAAGTCGAGCTTATTTTTTTTTTTTCTTCTCTGTTTCCAAGTAAATTTAAGTGAAAATTCCATCCATGTTTTGCCATGGAATGAGAAGAACTCAAAAGAAAAAGTAACAACCATATATAATTAAGACAATACAAAATGATAGAAAAATTCATATGCACTTGATTATTTTTACTATTTAGCATATGTTTCAGAGCCAGTCCACTATGGTTCAAAATGTTCTGTTCACATCTCTTCATCATTATAAGTTTAAGTTGATTTTGTTCATAGTTAAGAAAGAAAGTAATGTATTTTGGTAGAGACATCCACTAAATCGAAACCGAAGAAAGTTATGTCGGACCGTTTCCGGTTTAGGATATTATAACCGGGAAGATTTGGAGAGCCGTACCGATTGGTTTGGTTTGGTTTGGTTTTGGATTTAATGCTTTGCGACTGCGTCATGGGTAGGCCTGGACATAAAAACCGTATCCGAATACCCAACCCGGAACCCGACCCGAAAAACGGGGTTCAGGTTGGGTATGGGTATGCCTATAAAACTCTATTGGGTTCTATTTTCTAATACCCGTGGGTTCGGGTTAGGGTCGGATAATATCCAGTACCCGTTTGGGTACCCATTAAACCGAACATATAAAGATATTTATTAGGCTTGGGCAAAAAAATCGGAACCGAAAATCGGAACCGGTAAAATACCCTATTGGGTCCTAATCTCCAAAACCCGAAAACCCGGAACCGAATCCGGGACCGAACCAAGAACCGAATGGGTACCCGACATACCCGAAAAAAATAATATACATAATATATTAGTTATAATTTGTTCCTTTATAGCATAGTTATTCAAAACTATAGATTAAAATTTAAAAAATATTTTTTTTCTAGATTAAAATACTCAAAATAACCAAAATTATACTGACATGTTTAGCTATATATTCAAAAATTTAACCAAAACTTTTTAAAACTTAATTTTTTAAAGTTTTTTTTTCTTAATATTAAGTTTTAAAATTTTCGGATAATCGGGTAAAAAACCGGGTATTTCGGGTAATCGGGTAAAATTTTGAGTAATCGGGTACAAAATACCTGAACTCGATTGATATCCGATTTTTCGGGTATTTATAGATTCTGAAATTTTAGACCCGAACCGACCTAAACCCGGTAAGACCCGAACCGAACCGGAACCGATATTTTCTATTTACTCTATTGGGTCCTAAACTCCTCTACCCGAAAAACTCGAACCCGATCAGTTCCTATCCGAACCCGACCCGAGTACCCGAATGCCCAGGGCTAATATTTATAATATTTATCATTAATATAATGCAATTACCCCAAAATTATGATTATAATTTTGAATATTTCACTTAGTTTTATACCTAAATATCAAAAATAATCAAAATATCTAAAATATTTTGTCACATAAGTCAAAAATTAACTAAATCTAATTAATTTTAATTATATTTTTTTGAGTACTCGGTAATTTGGATACTAATCGGGTTCTAAAAGTTGTAACCCAAACTGACCCGAACCCGATAGTACTCAAACTGAACCGAACCCATATATCTAAAAATTTTTAATAGATTCTATTTTTCTAAACCTGTTTATCCGAATCAGAATGGGTAATACCCGAACTCGAATGGGTTACCCGAATGGCCAGCCCTAGTCGTGGGAGAGAAGATAATCGCTTTTTCCAGGCACAGGGGAAAAAAAATCTGAAAGCTTCGATTTTGAATCATATAAATCATCTCCCGTGGCGGAAATTAAACGTCTTTACTAGAGAAAACGAAGAAGAAGAAGAAGAAGAGAAAGCTTTGTGATTAGAGAATGGCGTGTGTATCGACATGCTTAATCCTCTCCCCTAGGTTAACTCAAAAGGGTTTATCTTCAAAGATTCACCTCAGATCTCCCGTTGATCGTTGCTCTTTCCCCGGAATCTCGACTGAGTGGTGTCTGAGCACTCGTCGGAAATTCACTCGCCATGGAATCGCTGTGGTGAAGGCGGCGAGTTTAGATAAGGTTAGCGGCGCAATCAAACCGGGAGGATTGGTGGAGAGTGATAAGTTACCGACTGATGTACGGAAACGAGCGATGGATGCTGTGGACGAGTGTGGCCGGAGAGTCACTGTTGGTGATGTCTCTAGTAGAGCTGGCTTGAAGGTTACTGAAGCTCAGACAGCTCTTCAAGCTATTGCGGCTGATACTGATGGGTTTCTTGAGGTACTACCTAGTTCAGTTTCATGCCCATTAACTCAAAATTCATACGTAAATTGAGGAGATTCTGATATAAAGTATTGATCTTTGTTAAGAACGAAAGCAACAATACATTAGAAATTTGAATAGCTGTAATGATATTAGTGTAGAATGAACTTGAGCAAAACTCAATTGCGAAGATTTGAGGAGATTCTGATAAAAAAAAAGTATTGATCTTTATGCGTTACATGTTTCGTTTTAGTCTGTGTGAATGTGCTAAATTTCAATGAAATGTTATTTCATTCAGGTGTCGGATGAAGGTGATGTGCTTTATGTTTTCCCAAAGGGTTATCGAACTAAGTTGGCTGGCAAGTCGTTAAGGATACAAATTGAACCATTTCTTGATAAGGCAAAGGTAGTGTCTTTTTTTTTTTGTTATCATTTATCCATTACCTTTTAACGGTGCACTTGATATGAACTTGAATGTTCTGAGATCTATTATTATGTGCCTGGCAGGGTGCTATAGACTATTTGGCTCGTGTTTCCTTTGGCACGGCGCTTATAGCGTCTATTGTTATTGTCTACACGTCGATTATAGCCCTGCTTTCAAGCAGAAGGTATGTGTTTTACTTGACTTGCAATTAAGTTATCTTGTTATCATTCTGGACTGTGGTCTCAGTTTGAATTTTGCACTAACCTTTTTGGATTCTGTTAAAAGCGAGGATGATAATCGTCAAAGAAGACGCGGGCGCGGGTATGATTCTGGAGTCAACTTCTATATCAACCCTGCCGATCTGCTTTGGTAATTTTACTTTCAATGGATTTTAAAGGGCTTCTTCTACTCTTAACAAATAGAGATCAGTAATTGATTTAACGGAACCTCCTAGTCATATTTCTAGTGATTTTATGTAAGGTACTGGGATCCCAATTATTACAACAGGCGACGAGCTCGTGAAGATGAAGAAAAGGGAATGAATTTCATTGAATCTGTAAGTGGAAATTGAATTTGAGAGCTTTCATGCTTTGTTATATGTTTCCCCCCTCATTGATTTTGAGTGGTAATGGCTTAATTTAAGTATGGGTTTATCTCTAGGTTTTCTCCTTTGTGTTTGGAGATGGAGATCCAAATCAAGGAATTGAAGAAGAGAGATGGCAGATGGTAATGTACAGGACTTGAATTTACTCACTTTTTTCTTCACATCAGATCTCTAGGTTTTCTCCTTTGTTAAATGTTATGAATTTGAAATGATACATCACCGCTCATATAAGAAAAGTTTTAGTCATTTACTCGTTTTTGATAAATATTCTCAGATTGGTCAGTATATAACTTCCAGAGGAGGTGTTGTTGCAGCTGATGAACTTGCTCCATACCTTGATGTGCCATCTTCAAAGAGTGCTATGGTTTGTTTTGCCTATTGTCTCTTCCAAAGGGAGCTAATGCAACTAATTTTGTTATGCTGAAAGCTGTCTTTGTACTCCTTTACCTCTTGCGCTGTTCATCTTCTCAAGTTTTCTTTCTAATGTTTACAGAACGATGAATCCTACATTCTACCTGTTCTTCTTCGGTTTGATGGTCAACCTGAATTGGATGAAGAGGTTTGCAAATCCCTTTTTTTGGTTGCTTGAAATGTGATGCCCAAAGGTGCATGATCTGCTGCTTTTTCTTTGGTCATTTTTATTAACAATTCTATCATGTTGCCTAGGGAAATATTTTGTATCGGTTTCCGTCCCTGCAACGTACAGCTTCTGGATCTAGTAGACGAAAAGAATATGTGGGGAAATGGTTTGACTGGGTTGCTGATATGGAGAAATTCTTCAAGGAGAAAAAATGGCAATTTAGGTTCCTATCATTGTTTAAACCTGGATTTTAATGTCTTACACTTAACGAGAAGTTTTTATTGCATTCGTGGTTCAGTTTCTGATAATGGAATAATTTTTCTTCACAGTAAAACAACTACATCCGAGAGAGCATTGGTCATTGGCCTAGGTGCAGTAAATCTTTTTGGTGTGATTGTTCTAAAATCATTGCTAAAGTAAGGCCCTTCTAGATTATACTCTGCTTAATATTCCCTTGTGTGCGTATATATAAATGTCTAACGCAACTTTGTTTTTGTGTTCGTTTCCAGCGAGATGACTGTCATGCCTGGTGGATTTCTTACATTTGTTAAGAACATATATCCACTACTTCAGGTATGATTTAGTTTCTGTTGATATGCCAAACTACTTTTATTAAATTGTTTCCTGATTCTGGTTTTCCCTATTTGCTTTAAACATGATTAAGGTTCTTTCTAAGCTTAATTACGGACACAAACAATTCTTAGTGGATTTTGTTTTTTTACTTCCAGTTATCCAGTTCGTTAGAAACCTTGTGAACTAGTAATTATCTTGTCGAACAACTATGCAGGTATATGCAGGTTCATTCTTTGCCATCCCTTTGATTCGGTGGTTTTCAATCAAGAGAAAGAATAACCAAATAGAGAACAGAAACAAAGCTCGGCTACAATTTGCGCGAGCACTTGAATCTCCAGATATCGCACTACAGCGTAAGGTAGGCAAATCAGTAGTAACATAAATCTAGTGAGATGTTTTATTTTTGGTTTCTGTCGATTGCATATTATAGAATCATTAATGTGACGCCCAAACATCCAAGGGTTAGGTTCTGAATCTTCTATGACGCTTGCATATCTATGGGATCTCTTTATGTGATTACCCACTTGTGATTGCTTTATGTGACAGTTGACGTAGTGGCTCTTATATTGCTCTATATAGCACCAGCCAGATTAAAGCACATTTCTTGGATTCTTCACCCGGAAACTTCATATATATGTTTTTTCTTATTATATGGGAGTTGTGAACTAACGCCTTTGAATGATGATGCAATACAGCTACTAAGCGCAAGGGATATGGCGCAAAAGACAGTCATCGGGAAGGAGCGGATCGTGTATAGTACAGATAGAGATATGATGGAACAAAACTATGAGACAGACGAGTGGGAAAGAAGATTCAAAGAGTTGGAAAAATCGGATTGAAATGTGAAATTCTGGTAAGTGAATGAAGCCAGTTTCACAATTTTCTTGCTGCAATTTACTAATACTGGTTTCTATATGAATCACACACAGCTCTCATAATCTCACCTCATCTGATTTTTTAGGGGACTTGTTGTGACGTAGTAGCTCGCACATCATCCACAACACAGAACAACTATCTCAACAACTTAAAAATACATTAATGGACGCTCGGAGTTTCAAGAGGATGACACAAGTCATGGTACATACTATTTAGACATTCTTCCTCTCTCTCTGAGACAGAGATAATTATTGGTTTATAGGGTCTCTTTAAGCTCCAGAAGTAATAGACCATTATTTTGTGCTGCTTCTTAACACAAGCTGTAGTCTTGTTTTTATATCAGCCAGGACATCTCTAAGTATTGCTGCTGCTTGTCCCTGAGAGTTACTAGATGCAACAATAGATTATGTACAGGAAATTGTGTATATACGAAATTCCAAATTCTTGCTTATGAGAATATTCAATATATTATTATCTTTCTTTTTTAAAGAGATCTCATCATTAATTTGCAACTGAAGGACGAAATTGAACTGAAACGGAGTAATGTGGCAAAATTGGTAAATATATAAAACTTGTGGGAGCAATATACAGAAATAGATGACGTGGAGGCTAAAATAAGCGTGGTGTTCACAAGACCAGTAGTCTTTTCTTTCGCCTCCCTTCTTCTTCTTCTTCTTCTTCATCGTCGTCGTCACCAAAGTCTTATTGAAAACTTCTCAGAAACGAAAAAAAAAAAAAAAGGAATAAATTTTCCAAAAAGCTTGAAACTTTCGTCCTCTGATGGCGAAAAACTTATAAAATTGGATTAAAATTGTAGAGAGATTGTAAAGAGAAAGGGATTCTGAAGGATAAAATCATGTCGAGATCTCTGGTGAAACGCTTCGCTCCTTATTTGGCTGGTCGTATTAGAGAAAACCATCGGTTGCTTAATTTTTCTTCCGTTTCTGCTCTTAACGAAGCTTCTTCTTCTTCCTCTTCTCAATCTGATACGTCTTCTTCTCTCGAGGTTGTCCATCTCAGCGACAATTGTATCCGGGTATGATTGATATCTATCTGCTGTTTTGAATTGATCTCTTTGTTAATCCGGTTCAAAATTGGTTCTTACGTAATTTGGTTTCTATTGGACTTTTGCTCTAATCAGATTGAAAGATTCTGTTTGTTTCGAACAACATCCATAGTTCACGAATCTGCAGAAATGGAATAAAACATGAGAACCTCTTCTTACTTGTATATTGTTTGAGTTGAACTTACCTGTTTTAGATTGTTGGAACTTGGAAGCAGACATTGTTTGTTGTTGTTTTGCTCCTTCTCTTGACTTCTTGTGAGTGTTGTCATTTTGTTAGAGGATGAAAGAGTTGCAATCCAGTGAGCCGGAGAAGAAGCTGCTTCGCTTGGGTGTAGAGACGGGAGGCTGTTCTGGTTTCCAGTATGTGTTTGAGCTTGATAGTAAAACCAATCATGATGACAGGTACTTTGATTTGATCACCTCAAGTCTTACTACTATTACCATTTTACTATTCTCTCCGTCTGGCTAGAAGAATCATCTGTTGCAAAACTGCGTCTTTTTTTGTCTCAGTTTTAGTTGCTCTTGAACATTGCAGGGTTTTTGAGAAGAATGGTGTCAAATTGGCTGTAGATAATGTTTCATACGACTTCGTGAAAGGTGCTACGGTTGATTATGTTGAGGAACTGATCCGTGCTGCCTTTGTGGTAAAACTAAACCCCTCTTTTTGTCATCTTTCTTTTTTCTTCATTGCATATATAGTCATTTGAAAGCATTCTTGCATGTACCTGATGAGAGTTGATAGGGGACAAGATATAATTATGTAAGATTTTCATTTGATTTCTGTTTAATGCTTTGGTGCTTAGGTAGCTGAAAACCCAGCCGCAGTAGGTGGATGCAGTTGTAAAAGCTCCTTCATGGTGAAACAGTGAATCACTGAATATGTCTTCTTTACATGGAGTTGAAACCACGTTTGATCTTTTGTTTATTACATGTATAATGTCATAACTAGGGAAAGATACAAAACTCTGTAGGCTTCTAGCTCAACAAATGATTTGTTCATCCTATTTTTAAAGAATAATGGAAAGATTTATACAAAGAGGAATCTTGTATCTTCTCTTCATTTACAAAACAATTTGGTCTCTACCTGCTCTTGATCATACTTCATAGATCTCAAATCACTAGTCCAGCTGACGATAGTGAGTCCTTGTGACTACTTAACAGAGAAGAGCGATTTAACTCCTTTAGCTTTCCCTTCTCCACCAAGAACACTCTCTGCGCCATCATCACTGTCTCCAGTCTATGTGCAATCACAATTACCTGTAAATGCAAACATAGGAGCCATGGAACCAGGAAGTTTTTTTGTATAATCTAGTGATGATTCACTTAAAAGGTGTTTTAGAATAGACGAATCAGATGTGTGCTTTTACCGTATGGTCTTGCATTACACGTTCAAGAGCTTCTCTGACTAGCAATTCAGACAAACTATCCAATGCTGATGTTGCTTCATCCAAAATCAGTACAGATGAGTTCTGATAGAGCGCCCTAGCGATAGCTAGTCTGCAAATTTGCCAATATTAACAAGACGTAAGCATCCTGAAAAAAATATATCAACTGGTTTGGAACTTCAATGGAAGAAAGAAACAATCACTGAGTTTTAATCACTCTTGCAGACCCCACCTTTGCCTCTGGCCTCCGCTTAAGCTTGAACCCCTGGGACCAATTCCTGTGTTGTATCCCTCTGGTAGGTTTCTGATAAATTCATCAGCATTTGCAGTTTTTGCAGCAATCTCAACTCTCTTCATATCAATTCCCGTCGTGATATCTCTGTACCCAATGTTGTCAGCAATTGTCCCTGAGAAAAGAGTCTTATATGTGTAGAAATAGTTAAGTAACTTCGATGAACCATTATAAAAGTCTTGGGATGAATCATGAAAGGAGTAAAATTTGAGGTCTCTGGAACTTACTGTGTCCTGTGAAACCAGACCAACATGCTTCCTCAAACTTTCCAATTTGATATCCTTAATGTCATTTTTGTCAATGAAGATAGAACCTATTCATCAAGGAAAGATTGCAATTAGATGACAAATCTATGGTTCTAAACATTGTGATTAGATGGATACAAGTAAAGAACTAAGATTTTTCTAACCAGATGAAGGTTCGTAAAGGCGGAGAAGCAATTTGATCAGTGTAGTCTTTCCTCCTCCAGATGGCCCAACAAGAGCTACAGTTTCTCCTGCTCTAATATGAAGATTTAACCCATCCAAAACAGGAAGCATATTTTCGTCATACTTGAATGATATATCGCATAACTCAACTTCGCCAGCAACTTTTTCCAATTGAATGGCTTCAGGTCTCTCGATCACCTAAATTTCAAGACAGGGCCAAAAAGCACTTTGCATCAGATTCTGAGATGGACAAAACCAAATCATTAGGATTATATAAGTTGAAGAGAAAATCAGAAGAAAGATAGGGTGTAGTAGTACCTTAGATTCCAAAGAGGTTAAATCAAACAAACGTTCTATCGCTGGCTCTCCTTGTTTCAATTCATTATAAGCTTTTCCAAGATCCTGCATAATTCTTTAAATTCAAAACCCCAATATGACAGCTCCTCAAGGTAAAGTGGCTTAAACGTATGTCTAATGAACTAGGCAAAATCAGATTTGATCATCCAAAATAATAAAGCAGAAGTAACAGTTTGCGTCTAGGAGCAACAGATTCAATGCCACACTAACAAATGTATTTTACCTGGACAGGATCGATCAAGAAAGCTAATGATGCCACGAAGGACACAATTGCACTAGAGCTTAAAGAAGAGCCTGAAAGTATCACTGCTCCAACACAAAATATCGACAGTGATCCTAGATACATAACTTGAACAATCTGAGGGATCAGTGACTTCATTTTCTTCTTCTTCAAACGTTCATCTAGGTCAGCACGAGCATACCTCTGAAACCTCACACTCTCAGAAATCTCTGCGTTATTAGCCTTCACAAACAGAATCGCAGGAAGAACCTAAATGATAAAAAAAAGCTCTCCCTTTAGTAACTTCTCCCTATATGAAATTATGAACATACGGAATGTAAGGAGAGGCAATCTCAAAGAAGAACATAAGAGTACCTCATTCAAGTAGGTAGAGAGTTGAGCAGAGGCAATTTGTGCCTTTCTTGATATCTTACGAAGCCGGTCACCTAGATATGCTATGAGAAGTGCAACAGATGGGATCACCTAGAACAAAACCAAACCAATAAGAAAAGTGTAGAGCAAAAGACACATACAAAACAAAGACAATCATTTCACTCACCATTGCAGAGACTAGTGTCAAGGCAGGACTTGCAACAATCATATGTGCCGTCATTACAGATATCTGGATAGCACTGGGCACAACTGTCTGCCATACAAGTGTAGCATAGAGAGTTTGTAATTAGCCAAAATCAACACAATCTATCCAAAAAGTTTTGAAAAAGAAGGAAACTTTATACTCACGTTGAGAAGAGCATAGATAGTGTCAGCAACTTCAGAAGCTTCAGCAGTGATCCTGTAAGCAATATCTCCAGATGAAATCCCATTCCCACCTTCAAAGAAGTCTAACTCTCTCTCTAAAACCCTCCGATACGCGAAAACACGAATCTTGTAAACAGTGTTCAAAGCAGCTTCCCAGAGAAACGCTTGCTGGAGATAATAAGCAACAACCTTAGCCAAAACCAAACCGGCCAAGACGAGACACTCGCCTTTGAGCTTCATCAAGCTGGCAGAGTTAGCGTTAAGGTTAGAAGTGAAGGAGCCGAGCCTAGGAACAATCTGAGAAAGAGATACAACAGAGACACAGCTGCAGAGCCAGCCAAGGAGGACGGTTCTGGATTCCGATTGTAGATATGGTTTAACATTTTCAAGGGGTTTTAGTGAATTGACTGTTGGGTTATTGGCACGGAGACGGAGAGTGGTGGTTTTACGGGAGCTCAGAGGTTTCGTGGATGGTTGAAATGTGGGTTTGAGAAAGAGGAGAGATGAGCTCCGGCGATGAGATAGCGGCGGTGGAGGAATGAGGAGACACTGCGGCGTCGTGATGCGGAGGAGAATTGCCATTTGCTCTCTCTCCAAAAAAAATCGAATCAAACAAATTAAACGAATTCTCCTTAACCGAACCTAAACCGACTACATCAGCGTTTTTATGAATTTACAAAGACAGGCCCTTTAATATACATTTTGTGGAAAAGTGTCAAATGCTTAAAGGTTAAATGATTTATTGATTTTATAAATAAAAAATGTCAAAAAAACATCATTTTATTTTAAATGATGAACAAAACATGAATTTTACATGTGGTAGATTAAATATCTAATTTTTATTGAGTTTCTAAATAATTCATAAAATTTTGTTGACTTTCTTAAAAAATCATAAACTTTTGTTGATTTTGTTATATAAACATGAATTTGAATTACTATAAAGAAAAATTTAACGGTTTCATTATCCATTAAAAGATTTGTCTGAATAATAAAACAAAACCTTGTGATTTATTTAAAAGTCAATTTAACGTTTAATCTCTGTTAACAAACTTTGATAACGTCATGCCTTGATAAAGTCAAGGAAAAGTTGTGGTTTTTTTCGAAAGTCAATTAAAGTTAGAGGTTTAATTTACCACAAGCAAAATTTATGATTATTTTCATTATAATTGTAGATTTTAAAAACAAAAAAAAACTAAACAAATATTTCTCAAATTATATGCGGAGGAGAATTGTCATTTGCTCTCTCTCAGTCTCTCTCCTAAACAAATCGAATCATACAAATTGCCATTTGCTAATTCTTCTTACCTGAATCTAAACCAACTATTGAAACTATAAGCCTTTTATGAATTTACAACCCCAGACCCTTTAATGATCCATATGTGTCTATACATTTTGAGGAGAAGTGTCAAATGCTCAAAGGTTAAATGATTAATTGATTTTATAAATGTCGAAAAATGTAAAAAAAAACATCATTTTATTTCAAGTGATGAACAAAACATGAATTTTACATGGTGGATTATATATCTAATTTTATTGACTTTCTAAATAATTCAGAAATTTTCGTTAATTTTCTTTAAAAATCACAAATTTTCATTGATTTTTTCATATAAAACATGAATTTGAATTACTATAGGTAGCAATTTAACAGTTTGATTATCCATTAAAAGATTCTTTTAAATAGTAAAAATGATTTATTTAGAATGTTAACGAAAATTCCTGATAAATTCCCAAAAATATCCGATAAAGTTTATAAACTTCGTTAACATCATGATAAAGTCGAGAAAAGTTTGTGATTTTGTTCCAAAAGTCAATAAAAGTTAGAGGTTAATTTACCACAAGCAAAATTCATGATTCTCATAATAATTGTAGATTTTGAAAATAAAAAACTAAGCAAAATATTTGCACAAAAAAAAACTAAGCAAATAAGGAGTTAAATAAAAGAAAAAGATAAGCATACCATGAGCAACAAATTGGAAGCTAATAATATTTACATGAATTAGTAGTATGTGAATTACCAATTAATGACCATACATGAGAACTGTGAATTAAATGTACAATAATTGAGAGTTATCATGGTTATGATCATGATGAATATGCAGGGTGAATAACATAAAACTCATTCCAAAACAAAGAGAGAGATTAAAGTAGATTTGAGAAATCCCCGTGATCATGGCGGATGAGTCTAAAATCTAACTATATACATATTAGTTATGCAAAGTCTATGAAATTTTTAATTAAGTACAATTTGTATGCATCCCCATAATATATTTTTATCTAATTAATCATGAGTTTTTATCACCAAGCTCATAATTATTACAGAAGGCAGTTCCGAACTAATTAAGGGGAAATAAGAGCGTTTGCTTGACGAACAAGAAACCAATACAGTATTTAAGTTTTTTCCCCAAATTTTACAATTTTTAACTAGTTCATACTTAATAGAAAAATTATCCGTTTTGAGATTAACCAAGTTGGATTGAAATAGTTCCTTTTAGTTACCAGAGCCGAAGCCACGAGGACCTGGCTTGCTTGATGCTGACTCTACAAATTTTTTCCTTGAGTCCGCCTTTCTCTTCCTCCTCGCAGTTCCAGGTGGAGCCTGAAGATACAATTACAAGAATCCATTAAAACTCTTTCAGATGTTAAACGGTGAAGAAGACGAAGAAGAAGGAAGAAGAAACCTTTTGTTGTTCTGCTTTCAATGCGTCCTCGAGACCGCTTAATGCAGGAATTGATCCTCCTTCCATTACTCCCATCAAGTTCTTCATTTTCACTCTCATTTGGAAGATTTGTGCTACGAGTGCGCTCACCTTAACAACAACAACAGCAACAAAAAAACGGTATTGAGAATCTTCTTTCTCTGAGATCTGCTGCAGAAACTAAGATTTGAAATCTGAGTGAGAGAGAGTACCTGCTGTTCTGTCTTTCCTGAATCTTTAGCAATTCTTTTTCTTCTCTCTGGTGATTCTGCTAGTAACTCTGGTCTCTCTCTTTCCTCTGTCCAACATATTAAACACCAAGAATAAGACAACCAAAATCGAAATGCATTTTGTTTGTTTGATGGAATGGAAGAAAGGAACAGAGAAAAAAATACCGGGTGTCATCACTTCAATCATTGCTTCCATGACTAAAAGATTTTTTTCCGCTTCTCGGATTTGTGCTGGACTCACTTTCCCCATTCCAGGTATCATTCCAAGAACTCGTGTCATCGAACCCATTTTCGCAACAGCACGAGTCTGCTTTAGGAAATCGTTGAAGTCGAACTTTGCACTCATTATCTTCTTCTGTAGATCTTCAGCATCTTCTTGACGCATCTATAAAGACAAATGAAGAAGACTTTTCAACGTAGAGAGGGAGAGGGAGAGAAAACTAAAGTTTTGATTGTAATTTTAACTGAGAAAGAACTTACAACTTCTGTTGCCTTCTCTACAAATGAAAGCACGTCTCCCATTCCTAGAATTCTTCCGGCCATCCGATCTGGATAAAAGGGTTCAAGATCCTCCATTCGCTCTCCACGTCCTACCAGTTTGATTGGTTTTCCAGATACCTAGTGACACCCATTTACGAGTAAACTATCAATGTTAATTAAGCATACATTAAGTAACTTTTCTATGACATAACTGATCAAAGAAGAAGAACACTAACCTCCTTGACACTCAAAGCAGCACCACCTCTTGAATCACCATCTAGCTTCGTCAAAATGGCTCCTGTGATTCCTATCTCTACATTGAATGTTGTCACCAGAGCTGTAGGGAATACAGAAGCTCATTTTAGTATATGACTGATACAGGTCCGGTTCTGAATCTAATCCATTTTCAGATGTTTCGAAGTTTCTTGACAAATGTAGAATACAAACAGCGTACCTGCAGCTTCTTGTCCAGTCATGGCATCAACAACTAGTAACACTTCTGTGGGATTCAGAAATTTCTTCACGTCTTTTAATTCGTCCATCATGCCTTTATCTATCTGTCACAAAGATTCAATTTCATGACTACAGCTACAACTACAACTACAATAGATTTACAGTACAATGACTCTCAAAGACGAAAGATTACCTGAAGCCTCCCGGCAGTATCCATGATGACTACATCGACATTATTCTTTTTAGCTTCTTTTAGACCTTGCTTTGCTATATCTGCAGGTTTTACATCAGTCCCTGCTGTATAAACCGGCACGCCAACCTGAAACAAAGAGGGCATCAGGAATGCACACAGGTTCACACACAGGTTCTCTTAAGCCATTTCTACGATGCACACGATGCTTCAAAAGTAAAAATTTCAATACCTGTTCACCTAAAATGACAAGTTGATCGATGGCGGCAGGTCGGTATACATCTCCAGCAATTAGCATGCAAGACTTTCCCTGTAATATCATAAAAGTCAGTGTAATTTGACAGAGAGTATCAAACAATCCCATCAAAAGTCTCCACTGTATTTTGAAAAGCATACCTGCTTCTTTAGGTAACAAGCTAGTTTAGCGCAAACCGTTGTCTTTCCAACTCCTTGGAGCCCAGCCAATAATATTACAGTAGGACCTGTTTTAGCAAACTGTAGCTCAGATACTTCTCCACCCATCAATTTCACTAGCTCATCATGTACAATCTGCACCATAGCCATGATAAGCCACACATCAGTACTATTGAAACCAAAATGATCACCATAGCCATGATAAGCCACACATCAGTACTATTGAAACCAAAATGATCTAGTGAGTCAACTATAAAAACCATTATGCTAATGAAAAAAATATGGGGAAGAGATGAAACAGAAACAAAAATAAGAACCTCTTTCATTGCGGATTACCTTGACCAATTGCTGATCTGGTTTGACACCACGAATGACACCCATTCCAACGGCTTGGTCACTAACAGACTGAACGAACCTTCTAACAACTGGGAGACTCACCTGTTAACAAAACCGCAAAGCGACTAAATCAGTTTAAGACCACATTCTTCAAAAGAACTCAAAATGAAACAGAACAAAACCGCCACTCACATCTGCTTCCAGGAGAGCTCTTCTAATATCTCGCATTGGTTCAGTAATATTATCTTTTGTCAAGACCTCTGCAAGTGCAAATAACGTAAACTAGCTTTTAAAACCGTGCTACTCCTTTCTGTATCCACCAGTAACAAAGCCCTTATAATTCAACAATCAATAAAACAATGTTTCTCTAATCCATTCCTCCTTCTCGGCTTGTGTTTGAGTTTAGCTAACAACCGAAGCTAGTAGCTCAAGGGAAAAAAAGAAATCGAACCTTCGCCTTTGAGTTTGCTCCAAGCAGCTTCGAGTCCACCAGTCAACTGACCAAACATCTCAGCTCTCACTTGGCTCCTTCTGTATCTTCCATAGCCAACAGTCTTCGAATTCACCCAACTCCATATCTCTCGCTACTCTCAACACAGAAGAACATCACAAAATAAACCAAAAGATCCTTACAAAACAACCCAAACAGAGATGAAAACGAAAACGAAACGGAGCAAATAATTTGAAGACAAACCGTGGAGGAGAGATTCCTAGAGGATAGAGAAGCTGAATTGCTGCTGGTACCGGTGAACGCAGAGCTAAACGTAGCCCTACTGCTTCTCCTGTTTCCGGTACAGCTCTGAGTACAAGGAGTTCTATTCACGGTGAAATGGCTGGAACATTGCAGAGCCTCCATTAGTAGTCAGTCAGTGATCAAAAGCTCAAAACTTTTCCGCAAAAATGTCTTCTTATCTTTCTTCTTCTTCTTCCAAAGATACAACCTTTTTTAGTTGGATGGTTCCATTTTATCTCTTTCGATGACGTGGCCGAGTAAGATGTGAGCTTTCCACAAAACGCAGCGTATGTAATCCCCCGGCCAGGCGAAGAAGAGGCGCGTCTGTTGAAACACGCGCAGCCGACTGCAGAGAGCCTCAGATCGTGACAAATGTACGGCTCAGATCTTACTCAACATCTCTTCTTGAACCAAGCTCAACGGTTTCCCTTACTTTATTGCAACATCAAAGACAGAAAAATATAAAGTGTTATTTTAACTTTAAGGGAAAGCCAAAGTAAAAATTAATTTTGACACAAAAACTTAAAATAAATTTATTTTTAAAAAAGTATTAACCATGAGAACCTAAAAAATACCAAATATTTTTTTAGAAATTCTACTGGTGATCTCAAAAATCTTCATACCATATGGTGTTCTACAAAAAAATATTTGGAACCCTACTAGGTAGAAGAAGTAGTCGCTCTTGTCAACATATTACCATGGAAGAATCCACCATCAAAATAATCTTCTTCTTGCTTCTCTATTTAATTAGTTAATATGGTTTTCTGATCATGAACTATATATGTAAAAAAATTATTATATTCTGAAAATTTGGAAAACCGAAAAAATAAAAAAACCGAGAAAACTGAACCGATTAACCCGAAAAAGCCGAATGCCCGGCTTATTTTTTTATGTTTAACGGAACGCCTCTCAGTCCCCCAGTCTTGGGTAATGAATAAGAAGAAGATTAGGACTCTGTGGGCTTATTGCAGGCCTGAACTAAATTAAAGGCCCACAGAATAAATAAGAGAATTAACAACGAACAACAAAATCTTCAAACCTAAAAAAATCTTCATACCATATGTAAAAGATCTGAAAAAAAAAGTATTTGGAACCCTACTAGGTAGAAGAAGTAGTCACCATGGAAGAATCCGCCATCAAAGTAATCTTCTTCTTCTTCTTCTTCTTGCTCGCTCTTTTTGATTAACCAGCTCCTTTGCTTCTCTCTTTTTATTGATTTTTAAGTAATGGTTTTCTGATCATGAAGAATATATGTAAGAAAATTATTATATTATGAGGTGATCAGTAGAATTTCTTATTAGAATCTTCTGTATCTTTTTTAGGGTGTGAAATTGCTGGATTTGAATGACAGTGTTGCAGACGCTCCAAAACGCCGGTAAATTTTATTTTGTACATATATATTTATTTTTGGGAATTTTTTTTTCCTTTTGTTGGTTGTGTTGATGATCATGATCATAGTATTGATATCAAAATCAAATTGTTGAATAATTAGCATTTTGACGACGATTTCCGTTGAGGGATATGACACTTCGCTTCCAGCTTATTATGTCGAGCTCGTGTTGGAAAAACATTTCTCTTCTTGTGGACAGATCATAAGTATTTGTGTTCCCGGAAACTATGAAAGAGGTATCCTCAAGAGGTACCTTTCTTTTCTTTCTTTTATTTGTGGCTTCTTATTAATTCTCTTCCTTCCAGTCCAGTCCAGGTCTCTCTCTCTCATTCATGTTTAATTATAATCTCAAAATACTTTTTTTTTGTTTTTTTTTGTTTTTATGTATTGTACTCTATCGTTTTACATCAGTGTTGCCTTCGTGCGGTTTGAGGGAGGAGCTGCCGCAGAAAAGGCGTTGAAACTTAATAATACTGTCATGTAAAGATGGACTGCAATTGTTAAGCATGCAACCTTTACTGACTGGGGTCTTATTGATCCCACGTCTTTGAAAAGAACATACGTATACAGGTAACTTCTGATAAATATTTTCTTCTTTTTTGTAGGATGTACTACTACTAATTCTTGTAGTATCTGTAACATATATTTTTTCTAGCTAGAGCCTTTTGTCATGTTACTAATTTGGTTATTTCTCTCCTTGAATGAATCGATATTAATTAGGGTCTGCGTTACCGGACATGACACTTCCCTTCCTAACATTGATCTCAAGATGGCGTTCTGTAAACTTTTCTCTTCATGTGGAGATCTATACCATATTGATCTTAACTTTCAGTTTGTGGCTTCTTTCCTCAATTCCCACAATTTTTTTATTTTTTATTTCTTAACTCTCAAAATTTGTTGAATTCTAACTAAAGTCTTGTCTCTTTCGAATTTTACAGTGCAGCTGACATTTGCTTTAGAGGAGATGGATGTGTAGAAAAGGCACTGAAACTAGATGGATGTAACATGATGGGAAATATGACTCTTGTTGTTGAACCTATGGTGTCCCGACCCGGTGTATCCAGAAGAAGGGGGCGCACCACCAATTCTGATGGCCCATGTACATTGCTCTTGCTTCTTAGATTCTTCTTGTTAACAAATTAAAAACCTCTCATTAGTTTCGTTGTTTATTCTTTTTATATTAGGTCGTTGTGTAACTAATAAGAAGATGAAGACGAAGATGGAGAAGAAGATGGAGAAGGAGAAGGAGAGGGAGAAGGAGAGGGAGAGGGAGAAGGAGAAGGAGAAGAAGGAGAAGAAGAAGGAGAAGAAGAAGATAATGAAGGAGCTCTCCCTTAGGACTCAATAATCATTATCTGCTTTAATCATCACCCATGCAGGCTTGTATGATATGCCTTTCTCTGGATGTTAAAAATAGTTATACTAATTATGCTCAATAATCGTTATCTGCTTTCGCTATTACAATGCTACCTTTGTTTTCTAACTTTTATTACTTCGGTTTCTCCTTGAGAGATCACATACCCGATCTTATCAAAGACAAGACAAGAAGGAGAAACATCTTTACGCAAAATGTATTAACTGTGTATCAGAGGATTCTAACGACCTTATTAATCAACCAAGTTTAACATCTAAGTTTAGCGAGTTGATTTGGTAACTTTGGATGAGATAATCAATGAATGGTGAAGAAGGGAGAGAGGAAATAGCAATTTTACAGAGCGGGACGCATGAGTTTTGCAAACCCGGACTGAAGTAACGTGGGAGGAATGTATCTTATAGTTGAACCTGTTGTGCCGGGACCCATAAACGTTTTGTTTTGTTTTTTTTTTAAAGGGGCTCTCCTGCACTAGTACTGGCTAATTGACTATACGCGGCCCCAAGTAGATAAATTTGCTCTTGCTTCTTGATTGTTGATGCTTGGTAACAAATTAAAACCTATCATTAGTTTCGTTGTTTAGACTTCATTAGGTGTTTTACTTGAGGTGGCTAAGAAGAAAAAGAAGAAGAGAAGAAGAAGGCTCTCTCTTAGGACTTGGAAAATACTCATATCTCAAACATCAATGAGTAGGTTGCTTTCTTAACCAATAGATCACTGTAGTTGGTTGGCTCGACTTTTAAATTTTTATATGTATACAACTATGACTGAATAGTATAGTTTTTAGTTATACATGCATAAATGATACCATAAGATGCTAGAATTACCAAAATGCAACCTTTTTTAGTTGGATGGTTCCATTTTATCTCTTTCGATGACGTGGCCGAGTAAGATGTGAGCTTTCCACAAAACGCAACGTATGTAATCCCCGGCCAGGAGAAGAGGAGGCGTGTCTGTTGAAAGACGCGCAGCCGATTGCAAAGAGCCATCTAATGCCTGAGATCGTGACAAATGTACGGTTCAGATCTTACTCAATATCTATTCTTGAACCAAGCTCAACGGTTTACTTACTTTATTGTAACATCAAAGTCAGCAAAATACTTTAAAGCCAAAAATATTAAGAAACTTAAGAACTAGGAACAAAGTAAAAAATAATTTTGAAACCAAAATTTAAATGAATTTATTTTTAAAAGTATTAACCATGAGAAAGAAAGAAAGAAAAAAATAAAAAATTATTTTAAAAACAAATAATTAGAAACTTGTATTATAAATCTACACAACAATGCAAAACCAAATTGGATTTGTGGAATCTCTAATGATCAATAGATTAATCTAATGACTGGATCCAAAATCTGGTTAGTCTTCACATTGCATTGTAAATCTATTATCCAATTTTCTATTATCTAAAAGAAAATAAAAGATAAAAATTCAACTTTAAAAATAAAATAAAAACTTGAGTAAAATTTGTGATTTAAAAATAAAAATAAAAATAAATTTGTGAAAACTTGAATAAAAGTTGTAAGAAAAATCCTTTAAAATCTATGAGAAATATTAAAAAAAATTCGTTTAAAATATAAATATTGAATTATATTAATCATGTAAATAAAACAAAAAAAGGGCCAGAAATTAACCTAGTCGATGGGCTGGAATTGTTTTTGTTGGGCTTTTGTAGACCTAAGCACGCACGATCAACAACGAATGTGTTTACACCGTGAAAACGAATCCCCCAATCTCCGATGATCCCTCAATCAATCGCTATCATCTCCGTCACCGGAGAGTTTTTTTCTCCAACATCGTGACTTCCGAAGCCTTGAATTCCGGCGACCTCTAACTCGTACGAATCGTCTCTCTCTATATACTTAGAAAAACAAATCAGAGAAATTGCGTCTTTAACTCTTAGAGAGATAGGAGTGCGAGACCAGGTCTTTATAAACAAGATATGTTTGGGACTCAAGTTTCCTTTTTTTTTTTTTTCTTCTTTCTTAAGTTTCCTTTTTGTTTCTCTTTACACTTAGGGTTTGTTATCTACTAAGTCCAGAGCAAAACCTCCACAGCTCAACTTTAGGTTCGGTGTCGGTGATGTATAATCTAACCGTTATATATTTTTATTTTTTTCCTTATTTTTACTCTTCGCTTATAATCTCCTAATTTATTTATCTGTTTATTACCAAAAAAATCCAAGATCAATCTTCTTCGTTAGGATTTTGATTTATTTGGCAATTACTAAAACCATTGTTTTTCATTATTAAACCTTGTCCCCTGCTTCCTTTTGTATTTTTGGATTCCTGCTGATATTGAATATTCCTAGTTTCGATTTGCTACTTCATTCACGAGTTGATTAGACTTGGTGGATGTATGTTTTGTCTCTTTTCCTACTGTTATTCCTAGACTAATTGGCTTATGGTTTACTGTTCTATATACTTGAATTGCATGTGACTTCAGGTGAAGCAAGCCTTCAAGAAGAGGGGTAAGAAGATCAGAACCAAATTACCCTCTTTGATGAAGAAGACTCCAACAACCTTGTATTCATTGTCTGACATTTGAGCTGATCACAAGATGAAGATCCAAACCACGACACTTAACACTTTGATCAGACCTGATAGCACCAATAAGGGCTTGTATGAGGTTGACTCTTAATTCTTAGCGTTGGATGCTGCAAACAGAGAATAGAAGATCTCTCGTTATCCTTCATCTACTGCTATTTGTTAATTTCCTAAATTCTTGTTTTCAGTTACTGCTCTAAGCCAAGCATTGTAACAGCTTTCAGGTGACGTTGATGAGGAATCCTTGTTATCTTCAGCTTGCAAAATTTTGCTGTAAACGTGCTCCAAAATCCTGCAGATCTCCCCGTTTCTACAGGATCTTAAACATATATATATATATATATATATATGGCAGTCATAATAATTTTTTTCTAAAAATCATGGTTTGAACAACATGTATCACACTGATAAAAAGATGCTTCCTATTCCTCAAGAACAGAAATGAACAGAAGCAGACACCAAACACCAAAAAATAGCCCTCTTCATAAGCATATCTATAAAGAACATGAGATATGAGACTTCAACAAGAAACAAAACAAAGAGAAAAACCAAAGAAAAATGACATGAATGTTCGAGATTTAACAATTATGTTGACATGTGGTCAGAGACGATTTCTTTGTGTTGTTGATCTTACTATTTTCGCAAACAAAAGAAGACCAAAGAGAGACTTTATCCCCATCCTTCTTGTAGTTATCAAACCAAGAATCCAGCCCTACACGTTGCCTAGGTGTGCTCAGTGATCTCATCTTTTCCCTTGCAGACTCTGTTACACTCATGTAAGGCTGGAAACCATTGGATCTTTGAAACCAGCTCTCGTCCTCCAGTACACTCTGTTCCAGACGGCTGAAAGATCTCCTCGGGAAAGAAAACGGAGAGTCTTGTCCATCACCAGAGTCTTGTCTCTGCAGAGTTCTAAGCTTCACTTTTGTAGGGACAAGCATTTCACTTGGAATGAGAAATGAGTTTATGGATTTTGTAGACTTGGATTCACCCCAATGTTCCAATCTACAGCTTCTCATCCCCATATCTTTACTATACAGTGACTCGAGAAGCATATGAGGACTTCTTCTCTCCTGCAAACACAACTCTTTGAGACCTCAAACCGAAACTGAGTGAGAATTTGAGTGAGTGAGAATTTACCCGATTGGAGCGGGAGTATTTTAACATACGATCACGCTTGATCACACCTTCTTGCTTTCTCAACCAAATGGCTTTGATGTCTTCCTTCGTGAGAGCACTACTGTCCCAACCATGGCACTCGACCTTTGAGTTACAGATCAAAGGTTTTGATACTTTAAGTTCTTCTTTGATCTCAGAGTTGGTCATGGAGCAGTGCTTTCTCTCTGTATTTCTCTTGATGATGCTTGACATTGAAGCTTTGTTTGAGGGTGAAGATTTCAATAAACCAGAAACCTTACGCCTAACAGCTCGGCCACGCACAATTGCTTGAAGCCTTACAAGTGCCTTCAGCGCCCGCAACGCTTTCCTGGCCTGTTTAGTAATCAGTCACAAGATCAAAACACTGCATGAAAGATAAGTTTCAAACAAAAATTAAGATGCTTTTAAAATCTCAAAGTAGTGTGTCTGACCAGATAAGCCCTGAAGGCACTCTGAATCTTGATAGCAGCCAAATTAGGATCGCGTTTCTTGACAAAGTGTTGTGATGTGAAGGCGTTTCCCGCCATCCGGACAACTTCAGCAGCTGCCTTGGCGGCTGCAACCGCCGCCTCAGCTGCTGCAGCAGTGGCAATGGCTACATTCACAGCATGCTTTCTCTGGTCCTGTGTTGCTTCGTTCAAAGTCCTTGTATCTTGTCCACAAGTTGCAATCTGTTGTCTCAGCTTCAGCCTTCTAAACACCCATCTCAATCTCCTTGGCTTCTACAAAAACGAATCAGTTTATAGATTTTAGAAACATAAACAATTGAATGGTAGCAAATTAGAAAAAGGAACAAAACCTTCTCTGCTTTTGCTTTCGCCTCGCAGATGAATAGTCTTTTCATCCAACCAAACCATGACCTCCGCCTCGCCATTAGATAGAGTTCTCTCTAATAACAAATTATAAAGCCTCTTATTGATTTGAACAAGAGAATACATAAAACTAGAGAAGACTCATAAGAGATCGTAAAGAGAGAACCAAAAGGTATCCATGATCATATTACATGTTTTAACATCATTAGACTCATCAAATAGAAACATATCCGTGTGTGTATATCACATCAATAGAACAATCAATGATGTAACAACTCATTGTGTAATAGGTATGGAAGAATCTTACTTTACCTGTGAACACAAAACCAAATGATCTGGTGGATGAATCAGATTTCGTGTGGAAGAAAGAAATGTAGTGATGATGTGGAGATTTCAGACAGACACTTGTGAAGAGATGAATTGAAGTGATGTCTAATATAGGATCCTCTCTATCTCTCACCTTTTCCAACTGTCACATTCACTATCTATGATTACTGACTTGTTCAAACCCCTAACTCTGCTTTTTTTTCTTTTGCTTCTTAACCAATCACTTCAAATTGGTCCACCTTCAAAAAATTTATACCCCTTAAACAATTGCTTCTTGTTCAATTCTTTTCTTCTTTCTTTCTTGCCGCTTTTGGCTTGTGAAAAAAGAACATGTGGCTTGTCAACGTATCTATGCTTACAAGATACATATAAGAAATTATGTAAAGATATATGTTAAAAAAGTAGATCATATCATATTTTAATGTAAATTATTATATCGCATGAAACATATATACAATGGACTCGTGATATTATTAGCTTTGAGAGAGAGAAAATAATGACAACAATGAGTGATATAGTACAGTTTAATCATTAATAGAGAAAGTAAAATAAATATATCTAACTTTAAAGATTTAAAATCAAGAACTACATTTTGGTTTGATTTTCTTGTACTTAGGGGTGTTTATGTTGAGAATACTTAAAATGCACTAAACACTTAGTGATATTTTTTTCTTTTCGTTTCGACGACTGATCAATGTTAATATCCTACTAAAATGGCATCATCAGAAATGATAGTAGCAACCAAAATTTTCTAGTCTATACAATACTACAATTTTTATACAAACTACTAAACTTTACAGAACAAAAAAAATTGAACTCTAGACTTCTAATAGTTTGATTTTTACTCTAATGGTTTTATCTTTCATGTCTATCATCGAAACTTGGTAAAAACTCTTAACGTGTATGAATTATTCAATAACTTTAAAAGTTACATAATAATGAGCACAATTTATCGCATATCTAGTTATCAGATGAAATATCAATTAAAATTAGTTGATGGTGGTCCATATAGACCAAAATTCGTTGTTGAGAAGATCATTACAACTTTAGCTATCATGTCATTGAAACAATGATGAGCCATGTGAGCCATAGAGCGACCTATAGGTTTGGTTTAGCCTCTTAAATAATGGATTTGAGTTTCTCAACACGGTTAAAGATCCTTTTGAGTTGTTAATACAGTCCCACCACTCTTTCTTTCAAACACTTTTATTTTTTTTTATTTTCTCAAATCCAATATTATTTTCCTCCATTAGTTTTTTTTAGAATGTAGTTTTATGCTTCAAAGTTTATAATGTAATTTCACTTGAAATCAGAACTATTCGTGCATATAGCCATTACTATTCAAATCAATAAGTTTATAAATTTATATCGTTCATACTATGGTTTTTCTCAACATGGCTTATCCTAATCATTCACAAGACCTCATATTATCAAAGCTAAGCTTATTGCTTTACCAAGGGAGGAAAAAGGTTGCAAGCAAAAAGAAAATAGAAAACAAATCAATGTACCAATAATGAGATCATAAAGTATTATCTGTACCTAAGATTACATAGAGAGAAGCTATGATCTGTTTCTTAGATCACTACATGACTTTATAAAAACATTATAGTTATTCTTTTTAAATTGAAAAAACACACATTCGTCATTACTGCATTTCAAAGAATGTGGACATTCTCCACAACACAACCTACTCATCATCCAAGTGAAGTGACCCATCAAGGCAACTTATAATATTCAAATGATTTGAATCAACCTGATACTTAAGAACAACTATACAAGTGATATTGATTATTGGTATAAGTAAATTGATTTTAGAATATGTTAGATCGAATCTCTGTTCTATATGTGAAAATTACCATCATAATTAGCTTAAAAACTGAGTCAATCACAAAAGGAAAACGCTAACAGCAGAGTTCAATGACCTTTAATGACACAACCATGAGATATACATCAAAACCATGAGAGATTCATCAATGGTCAAACCAAAAAAATCAGCCCAAAAAACATAAATGGTAGTCCAATGGCCTACACACGGACTGATATAATAGCATAATACTACTTAGTTAGTTCCTGCGGAAGAGGCGTTGCATTGAGGAGGAGTGTCGATCGTCATGCTACTGTTTTCAAACAGAGGAGAAGAAGGCCAAGTGCGGCGAAAGTAAGGCACCACTTTGCAGAAGTCCCAAACGAATGTCGATTTACGTCCTTGGTACTGAACTACTTCGACCCTTTGAGTCTCTCTGTCATAGATGAAGATATGTGTATCACATCTGATGTAAACCGAGTCCGACTTCTGATTGAGGAAAGCGAGCAGCTGCGTTTCTTTAGTCCGAGCGTTGAATCGTGTAGCTTCTGTTGGGTTCTTCCTCCACATCGCCTTGAAGTTCAGCTTAAACAGAAGGTTCCACTTAAGCACATTGTCTATCCCTCCAAGCTTCCACACCTCCATTACCGACTTAGTGCTCCATCCGTATTGTAAACACCCATCAGCGGTTTCCCCCAGAACCTGTTCATCATAGTCATATGTTTTCGGAAGCTTTACCACATCGACCCGCTTCTCCTCACTGTTAGAGTCATAGATGGCAATTTTACCTCCTGTGGCATGCCAATAAACAACTCCGTTGATCACTCTCCCTGGAGTCCAAGAACTGAGAGATACAGGCTCAGGACAAGTAAGCTCTGAGTAGCTCCAGGTAGTAGTTTTCGAGGAAAAAGTCTCTACCCTGACCTTTGTACTGTTAGCAGTGAAGCCTACACACTCAGCCCTGATCACCTTGTAGCTAAACCCTTTATCAGGACAATCCTCAGTGACCAAAGACATACAAAGTTCATCGAAATGAACTCTGGGACGTGGAAGTTGCTGCTGCTTCTGTGTACTAAAATCCCACAAGTAGTAAGCTTTTGGATGGCGGCCACAAAGTAAAAGACCGTTTGAAGAGTCGATGTAGTAACCAAGCTTTTTCAGAACACCAGAGGATTCGATTTCATCACCAATACTGCTGGTTGAGAGCAAAGGAAGGGATGGCTCAGCGCGAGGGCGACGAACACCGTCTTTGCGTCTTCCGAGGTACATAGAGCTGCAGACGAAGAAGCCAATGAGTTGAAAGGTAGGTTTCCACTTGGTTAAGTAAGTGTGACGGAAGTATGGGCTGGAGATAATCTGAAGCCATCTCTTGGAAACCAAGATGAGCTGGTAGATTGTTTCTGGTGGAAGCAGGAGAAGAACCTCACACATAGCATCGTTATTGTTAAGAACCTCATGAGCACTCAAATCAGACCTCATCCCCAAACTGGTTTTCAACCTGGTTGAACAAGACATTGCACAGACAACTGTTTTCTTTGATCATCAGTAAGAGCATCCAACTCAATTTTCATAACACACACAACAGAGATATCACAAGAACAGTAAAGACACCAAGAGCTACATAGACACTCAAAAGCACAAAAAGCTAGTAGATTTCTACAGATCACAAAGAGAATCAAACAATACGCACTGAAAAATTCAACAAAAAAGATGATATTTTTCGGTTTACCCATGCGGAAAAAGTTCAAAAGTCGGAGAATTTAGCAGAGATTTCTGAAACCCTAAGCTTTCAAAGTTACGTTTTTTATGAGATCAGGAAACGATTGGGGAGAAAAAATCGAAACTTTGATAGAGACATATACTTCAAATTACGTCAAGAAATCGGAAAGAGGGAGAGAGAGGAAAAAACCTGACGATGACGATTGAGGACGAACGCAGAAGGTTGCAATGCGCAGGACAAAAGTGTATAAATGCCTAAGAGGACACAACTACATTATAAAGCTTACCCGGACTCAACCCGGATCCCAGATCCGAAAACGTCACCTTCTCTTAACCGGATTTAATTTGCGATTGAACCGGATTATTAAGAACAAATTTTAATTTTGGTTCGGGTCGATGGGAAATTCATAATTCTATTGGAATTTTTGATATTATACTATTAAGTTTGGTAGGATTTAGCCGTTTAGGCGTTTAGCTCAATCAGTTTGTAGGGAATTTTAATCGTTTGTAAGACAACAAATTTGAACCGCTCAGGTTTGTGTTATTTGCGTTATATTTTCTTGTATTGTATCCCCTTGATTAAAAAACTAACCAAAATTTGTAGTATTTAGGTATTGGTTAAGAGAAACAGAAAAAAGTATTAACTGATTATGTAAACTTGGATATATATTAAAAAATCTAATTTATTAACTAGATCTGGCTATTCGTATATACGCTTGGTATCAATGTGTTATTCCCCTCGAATTTTGGGCCTCCCAAAATGGAATTCCGTTGGAATTAACTCCAAAACAAATGAATAACATAAAACGACCATAATCTTTTTTTTTCAAATTCATCCTGCAGATAGACATCTATTGTTTTCAGATCATTGTAATCATCAACAACAACAAAAATCCTTGCGGATGTGGGTGACTTATTAGCTAATGATGAAACACTTTATGTACAAGAAATTATGGATACCATGTCTAGAAAACTATTAGTTGATGGTGTTAGAGAAGGATAATCTCTTAATGCAAGACTTTGCTAAAGTAGAAAAAACATGCAACATTTGGCAAAAGGTATAATCAGCGAAATCATTGTACATATATATTAATTAAAAATCACAGTAATTAAAGTATTTTAAAATTTAAAATATAACAATAACATATGATAAATTAGAAAATACAATTTAAAATTTTTAAAATATAACAATAGCATATGTTAAATTAGAAAATACAATGACATCACAAATGGTAAACTAAAAATATATAATTAGCATTAAATACTAGCATAATTAGCATCAAATAACAATAATATATATTCTATTTATATTTTGTAATGAAATTTTATGTTTAATAATATCATAATTTTAAAAAATTTGTTAGAAATGCCTCTTTTGGTATATCTTTTTCCAAAATACCATTTTTTGAATATTTCAAATTTTATCATCTTTTACATAATTACAATATATTAAATTAATTTTTAGATCTTTTTAAGATTTGAGTTCTGTATTTTACAGTTAGGATATAATTTTGAGAGAGTAGGGTTTAATATTTGGAATTTAAAACTTATAATTTAATCATTTTATACATAAAAAATAGATATTTTTAAAAATTGATAATATGAAAGGCTATTTTTCAAAAGTGACATAAGAAAAAAGTATTTTTGAAATGCCCCATTATTTATACCGACACTTTACAGTATTGAATTCCAATATTTTAAAACATTTTTATTTTGCCAAAAAAAAAACATATAAAAAGTGGTTCATATAGATTGAACAGAAATTTCCCCAGCGGCTCTAGAAATATGTTTTTTTTAATGTTTAAAACCCTCTCAGTCTTGGGTAATGAATAAGAAGATTATTAGGACTCTATGGGCTTACTGCAGGCCTGAACTAAATTAAAGGCTCAACCGTAACCGTTTGTTCGTGACCAGAATAAATAAGAGAATTAACAACAACAACAACAACCTCTGCTTCTCTAATTATTAATTAACGACAACCTAAATCTCTAGATTAAAAAAATCTTTGGAACCCTAGCTAGAAGTAGTCGCTCTTGTCAACGTAATCACCATGGAAGAATCCGCCATCAAAGTAATCTTCATCTTCTTCTTCTTCTTCTTCTTCGCTCTTTTTGACTAACCTCTGCTTTTCTATTTATTAATTAAGTAATGGTTTTCGTACGTAAGAAAAGTATTAAGACTTATGAGGTGAGTAGAATTTTCTGATTAGATCTTTTGTACCTTCTAGGGTCACAAAGTGCTGGATTTGAACGACAGTGTCGCAGACGCTCCAAAACCCCGGTAAAATTTATTTTACATATATATATTTTTGTTTTGTTGTTGTCTGTGTTGATGATCGTAGTATTATTTATCTCCACCTGCATGCCATCAAAATCAAATTGTTGAACAATTAGCATTATCACGACGATTTCCGTTGAGGGATATGACACTAAGCTTCCAGCTTATTATGTCAAGCTTGAGTTGGAAAGCCATTTCTCTTCTTGTGGATGGATATTAGTTTGTTGTGTTTCCAAAGACTATGAAAGGGGTATCCTCAAGAGGTACCTTTCTTTTTTTTTATTTTATTTGTGTCTTCTTATTAATTCCCTCTCCCTTCCAGTCCAGGGCTCTCTCATTCATGTTTAATTATAATCTCAAAAATACTATTTTTTGTTTTTTTTTGTTTTTTTTTTTTATGTATTGTACTCGATCGTTTTACATCAGTGTTGCCTTCGTGAGGTTCGAGGGATGAGCTGCCGAAGATAAGGCGTTGAAACTTAATGGAACTGACTTCGGAGGATGGACTCCAATCGTTAAGTCTGCACCCTTTGCGAAACCGTACGATGTTAATCCTTACTTTGATATTTATAATCCCTTGACTTGGAAAACAGTACACACAGACAGGTAACTTTTGATAAATATTTTCTTCTGCAAATCTTTTTTTTTTTTTTGTAGGATGTACTACTAATAGGTTCTTGTAGTATCTGTAACATATATGTTTTCTAGCTAGAGCCTTTTGTCATGTTACTAACAGCTTTGGTTATTTCTCTCCTTGAATTTATCGATATGAATTAGGGTCCGCGTTACCGGATATGACAATTCGCTTCCTGAGATTGATCGCAAAAAGGCGCTCTGTAAACATTTCTCTTCATGTGGAGATGTCGTCGATATTCATTTTTTCTATTATTCTATGTTTGTGGCTTCTTTCCTCAATTCCTACAATTTTTATTTTATTTTTGATTTCCCAGCTCTCAAAAGTTGTTGAATTCTAACTAAAGTCTCTGTCTCTTTCGAATTTTACAGTGCAGCTGACATTACCTTTCGAGGAGATGGATGTGTAGAAAAGGCGCTGAAACTAAATGGATGTAACATGGGAAATATGACTCTTGTTGTTGTACCTATGATGTCCAGAAGAAGGGGGCGCACCACCGATTCTGATGGCGAGAGCCACCCAAGTACATACATTTGCTCGCTCTTGCTTCTTAGATTCTTCTTGTTAACAAATTAAAAACCTCTCATTAGTTTCGTTGTTTATTCTTTTTATATTAGGTCGTTTACTTAATAAGAAGAAGAAGAAGATGGAGAAGGAGAAGGAGAAGGAGAAGGCTCTGTCTTAGGAGAAGACTAACCCTCTTTCGTGTTTTTTAACTATGATACAATAATGTAACCTTTGAAACAACAAACGCTAAGAACATATAGTTACAGCGCGCTAGTAGAGTAAGGTATTGACTGGTTCTCCCGCTACCTCTCGCAAACACTGCGTTTGCGGGTAGTAGCGGTTGCTAGCGATTGGAACCAATCACACAAACCGCTCCCAATCGCTTCTAATCGCTCTCAACCGTTCTCAATCGCTTCAATGATAATGAATTTTTTTTGTTATATTTCTATCTAACTATTTTACTCATTAAGTATGAGAGAAAATGAAGTACGGATATGATTGCAGAGATTATAAAATAAAAAATTAGAAGAAAATATTCCAATTAACAATAACTCGAAAAACTTGATTTAAATTTAATGGCACATCGTAATAAGTTCAAAAAATTTTTAAATAAATATAATATTTCATCAAAAATTTAAGAAAATAAGATTATTTGTGAAAAATATTAAAACAAATCACTAGTGACTCTTTTTAACTCTCACTTAAGCTTTCCTACCAATACAACTATTGACCCACGATCTAAGAGAAAAGAGAAAAGATCTACGATCTAAAGCATATGTTTTGTCATTTATCAAATTACTTGATTAAATTTTTGGTGAAAAGCCAAATGCATAAAAGAATAAGTATTTCAATATGATTTTTTTTTTGAATAATTATTATCTTAATAAATTTTAATTATAAATCAGGTTTAATAAAAATTTTGGTATTTTTAAACATTTATATATTAGATATCACATTTATTATGTTCCAACCGCTATTGCACCCGCTGGTCAACCAGTCGTAAACCTCCCGCAAACGCACCAATTTTAAACCGCTAAACCAGTCGTTCAAAACACTTAATAACGCTTGAAACCGCAATCGCCCGCTTCCACAATCTCCTGCAACCGCAACCGCAACCGCAATGTTTGAACTAGTCAGGCCCTAAATGTTTTTTGAAATTACTGACGATGAGAGACACCTATTTATTGCTTCTAGTTCCTCCAAGGCTCCAACCCAGCAGCCTCTAAATAATTTAAATCACTGAATCGACTAAAAGAATGGTCGAGGATTTGGGTAGTAATTTCTTTTTTTTTTTGAATAAAATGTAAAATTTATTCGAAAAAAGCGTTTTACATAAAGTGCAGCTTTGGGAAATAAGCGTTTAGCAAATCATTTGTTTTAAAAATAATAGACTAGTATAAATCTCTTAGCGGGTGGCGAACCAAGTCGCCAAACAGTCTTCATATCTTCTGTTGCCTTGGTTCCCAATAGATAGAATCCTGTTGCAGACATCTTTATTTAACTGTCGGAGTAGATGAGATGAAGGAGTAGGAGGTTCCCCATGACGTCTCCCATTTCGCTCTTTCCATAAAGAGTACACAAGCAGCTGGAAGGTATATCGCAGCAAAAACAACCGAGTCTTACCGAGAGAGGCGTTTGTGAGTAGGTGGAGGACTACAGCCCAATCCGTGGAGAACTGACTGTCAAGGAGCTTGGAGGTGAGACCAGACCAGACTGCCGCGGAGTAAGAACAAGAGAAGAATAAATGGTCTCTGGTCTCTAGTGGTGCCAGACAAAACACACATGCTGAGGGAGAGCTAGTATTCCAGCTCTGCATTCTATCACCCGTTGTTAACCGATTTTTTGTTGCAAGCCAGGCTATAAATGAGAACTTAAGCGTGGCATAGGTGAACCAGATACCTCTATACCAGTCCTGTTTTGGTTGTTGGTCCCGTAAAGAGTTCGAAGTCTCTTTTGTAGAGAAACCTGCCCTGAATTTATTCCCCTTGCCTTTCCAAAGGACCACATCCTCTGTTTCTGCAGGCCTCCGAGTTCGAATATCCTCTAGACAATCTTCTATTTGGTGGAGATAGGTAGCTCGGTATCATCGCCGTCTGTGAGACGAAAGCACCTGAGCCAGAGTGTCATTAAGCCCAATACCCATATCAATACAGCCTCTGTGCCCCGTAATCTCAAAGAGCGGTCCGAGGGGAGACCAGTTGTCATGCCAAAAAGAAACGCTCTGCCCATTACACACTTCATACTTGACGAAATCTAATGCCAGAGGTCTATATTTTAGCATTTTCTTCCACATCCAAGAACCCAACGTCGAGGACACACTGATTGACCATAAAGAACTCTTGCAGAGCAAGTATGTACGTAGCCATGATACCCACAAAGATTGAGAGGACAACAGTCGCCAAATAAGTTTTAAACAACTTACCTTGTTTGCTACGGTTAATGACCGTAATCCCAAACCTCCTTCCTCCTTTTGGAGACAAACATCTTTCCAAGAGACCTTAGCTTTTTTTGAGTGTAGCACAGGACCAGACCAAAGAAACGCGCAACACAGGCTATCAATTGCCTTAATACAAGAAGGTAAGCAGACATCCAAAAATTGGTGTGTCCTTGAATAACTGAACTGATCAACTGCAACCTTCCGGCAAAAGAAAGATGTCGAGTGGTCCAGTATATATATATTTATTTTCAATATATATATTTTTGTTTTGTTGTTGTCTGTGTTGATGATCGTAGTATTATTTATCTCCACCTGCATGCAATCAAAATCAAATTGTTGAACAATTAGCATTTTCACGACGGTTTCCGTTGAGGGTTATGACACTTCGCTGCCAGAGTATTATGTCGAGCTCGCGTTGGAAAAACATTTCGCTTCATGTGGAGAGATCTTACTTTGTTATGTTCCCAGAGACTATGCTAGGGGTATCCTCAAGAGGTACCTTTCTTTTCTTTCTTTTATTTGCGGCTTCTTATTAATTCCCTTCACTAATTCCTGCAGGGCTCTCTCATTCATGTTTAATAATCTCAAAATACTTTTGTTGTTATTTTTTTGTATTGTACTCGATCGTTTTACATCAATGTTTCCTTCGTGAGGTTCGAGGGAGGAGCTGCCGAAGAAAAGGCGTTGAAACTTAATGGAACTGACATGGGACGATCAACTGCAATCGTTAAGCCTGCAACCTTGCCGTCATTATTGCTCGATGTTAATCCTTTTCCTGTTGATATTAGTAATCCCTCGACTTGGATAAAACATTACACGTAAATTTTTGATAAATATTATCTTCTGCAATCAATTTTTTTTTTTAGGATGTACTACTAATTCTTGTAGTATCTGAAAAATATATGTTTTCTAGCTAGAGCCTTTTGTCGTGTTACTAATTTATTTATTTCTCTCCTTGAATTAATTGATATTAATTAGGGTTCGCGTTACCGGATATGACACTTCCCTTCCTGAGATTGATCTCAAGATGGCGCTCTGTAGACATTTCTCTTCATGTGGAGATGTCTGGACAATTGATGTTCTCTCTGTCTCTAAGTCTGTCGCTTCTTTCTTCCTACATTTTTTTAGTTTTTTCCCAATGCAACTCTCAAAACTTATTGAATTCTAACAAAAGTCTCTGTCTCTGTCGAATTTTACAGTTCAGCTTACATTCACCTTCGAGGGGAAGGATCTCTAGAGAAGGCGCTGGAACTAAATGGATCTAACATGGGTAATATGACTCTTGTTGTTGAACCTCTTTTGTCCCGACCCCGTGACCCGAGAACCTATTCTGTTGGCGATCCCCAAAGTACATGATTTTGCTCTTGCTTCTTATTAGATTCTTCTTTTTAACAAAATTAAAACCCTCTCTCATTAGTTTCGTTGTTTATTCTCTAGGTGTTTTACTTGATATAGGAAGAGGAAGAAGATGGAGAAGAGAAAGAAAAAGGAGACGAAGATAAAGATGGAGAAGAAGAAGCAGAAAGAGAAGAAGTAAAGTCACGTAACAAAGATGAGTTTTACATGACATGCCTTGTATCTTGACAAGTTAAGATCAGTGACAAGTTAAGCCTCTTTAGGGTCGAAGAACTCAAAGTCTGCTTTAGCATAAACGTTGAAAATGTTAAAGGTTGATACTTCGACAATCTTCATCTCCCTGATGGCCTTTCGAGGCATCTATCCTATTCGAAAACTAATGAAAAATGTAACGCTAATTAATTCACCAAAACCTATGCAAAAAGTTTGCCCCTTCTCTATCATTATCTTGGATTATTAGCCGATAAGAGTATGTCAAAAACCTATTATTTTGATTGAGATTGACGAGAATCTTACCGACGGTGGAGCGAGATGAAACACCGGTAAGAGAATCTGCGGCGACTGGAGAGACACGGAGAGATGAACCGACTTCCCCTTACCGGTCTACTAAATAAACGGCTTAAGATCCACTCCAACGACGGTTGTTAGCAAGTATGTTAAGGTAAAAATGGTATAAATGTTAGAAGGAGAAGGCTCTCTCTTAGGACTTTGGAAAATACGTATTTTGAAGGCTCTCTCTTCATGGAGATGGAGAAGGAGAAGGCTCTCTCTATAACATCAACTAGTAGGTTGGTTTCTTTTCTTAATATGTCCGATATCCTTCCGCATGAAGAGAAATATTTCGTCAATGCAAGAGCTTGAGAGTATACTCACGGAGCCTAGTGTCATATCCCTCCACGGAAATCGTTGTCCTAGTGATACTGCAACAATTTGATTAATTATGATTAATGCAGCATGAGATAATATTATGATCATCAATATATATATATATATATATATACATAATATGTAAATAAAATTACGTACCGGGGTTTTGGAGAGTCTGCACCAGTGTCATCGCTCAAGTCCAGCAGTTTTAGACCCTAACTAAGGTAAAATAAAGATCTAATCAGAAATTCTACTACGTTACGTAACTTCATACAAATTATTTCCACTTTCTTGTGTAGAAAGAAACCACTAGTAGAGAACGACACAGGTTGAATTGAAGCAGAAAATTACTTTGATGGCAGATTCGTCCATGGAAAATTTGAGAACTAGGGCTCGAAGATATTTTTCAAGATCTAGGGATTTAACAAACCCTCTTGTTGAACAAGGGTTTTTGAATTTTGGGGTTGATAATCATCTTAATCCCACTATTTATTCTGATTTGGGACATAATCCTTTCGTATGATACGCACAAACAGTTCATATCACACTTAAGAAACTCTCAAAATAAGATTAATATATTTGAAGAACCAAAAATTGTCCTACATCAATGTACATGCTCTTAGGCCTTAAATTTAGCGTAAGACCCATATAGTTCTAATCCTCTTATTCAACAAGAGGGTTTGTGATTAATGAATGAACATCAAAAGATTCAATGTATTAATTGTTTTTTTTTTCTCAACGTCTTCTAAATCAAAATAATAAAGTGTAACAAATGTCCCATTGACCCATTGTATATTATTGACCAACTCGATTTGCTTATAAATTTATATATACATTTTTTGAGACATTTAGCAAATAAATCCTGAATACATATTTACAAACATATAATTAGTATTAATTATTAATTTATTTTATATTTAAGTAATTAATATTAAGTTTTGATTTTGGAAAACAAGATTTCCCATCCTAATAAAATTTCCAAAACAATAGCAACCACTCCCTTTAACATTTAACATTAAGTATTAATTTACAATTAATTTTATTAATATTAAATTTTCAATTTTACAAAACAATATGAATTAATTCTATAAACACATAATATTTAATTGTATGTTATAGTTCCTATAATATAAAACAATAAATCTCAAACAAAATATTTTTTACACTAACTAATATATATCTGTATTTGTAAGGTTGCACCTTTTACAAAATACAAATTAAAGATCAATTATTAATATAGTTAATCTACAAAACAAATAATATATTATTTTTATTAAAAAAAGCCACTGCAGGTGAATATATAGTGTTAATTTAAAAATCAATGCCAGAGTGAGAAATCAATTAAATAAGGGCCACCATCACCAAGACGTTTAGACTATCTCCTGAAACATGAATGGAAAATAAAGATATTTATTCGTTAGAAAACAAACATTACCATTTATTTTAGAATTATCAACTATCAGGAAAGATATCTTCTACTATAATAACCCAAAAAGAAATGGAAAATAAACATTTATTTCAATTTTTTCACCTGAAAAAAAAAAAAATATATATATATATATATATATATATATATATATTCAAAATAAGGAATGAAAAAGGAAATATCTTGAGGAAACCGAAGGTGTTTTACTTATATTAAATCAAAGTTGGGATTTTTATTTTCTCCATTCTTCACCTTCTCTATAAATCCTCTGTTTCGGTGATCGTAAAAGAAACATCTTTTTCTGAGATTTCTTCGAAGTTTCTCCTCTCTCAATCTCGTTGAATTTTTAGGGATTTGGGTTTCATTAAAGCATCCTGATTTGGAAGGTATTTGTTACTTTCCTTTTGTCTTCTTCGTTAAAAAAATCCAATCTTTGTTGTCTGGTCATTATGGGTACTAGTAATTGGAGAAGACAAAAACCCAGATACAACAACAACAATTCTAATCATAATTATATTCATCAACGAGGGACGACGACGATGACGACTCTATCTTCTTCTAAGCCACCTCTTGGTATGACTCTCTCTCTGTTCTCTTCCCTCTCTGGTTTTTTTTTTTTATATAAAATTGATTGATTTTGTTCTTCGATTATGTAATCTTTCGTCGAAATTTGAATTCTTTTTTATGGGTTTCTCATCAACGAAACTAGGTAGTCCTCGGATTCTGTGTCTGGCTTTACTGTTGAGTTCTTGATATTAGGGTTTGTGTTTGTTCATCAATTCCGGTTCTAAGCTCCTTTTATGTACTCTAAATTAGTGGATTTAGAGATTCCGTTATACTAATTGACTTCATCTTTGTTAGTTTTGTGAATTCATAATTCCTGCATGTACTATGATTTGGTTTGGACTATGATCGGAGTTTTTAACTCTCGTATTCTCTTTTATGTTTTCTTGCAGGTAATAATTGCAAACTCTCTGTTCCGGCATGGGAGAAAGATTTCTGTGCTGTGATTGGTTCTGTTCCGTGGTGGAAAGTTGTTGAGGCGAAGCGGTTTATGCACTTATACGATAGAGTGGTCCAATGGGATGACTCGGCTGGTGAAGAAGCATTCAATATTGCTAAATCCCGTTTCTATGCTGAGATTAATGGTTTTACTTGTGACTTATCTTTGCCTGATCCTGATGTCTACATTGATGATGTTGATTGGGATGCTGAAGTTGACGCTGAGCTGATTCTTGACCTTGAACGTGGTCCAGACCTTATACCAGATGATAAAGAAGAGCATGTTGTGATTCTCGATGGTTTAGTCTTGTCTGGACAGTGTGGTGGGCTCGGTTGGGGTACTGGTTGGGGAGATGCTGAAGGGATTAATGAGGATAATGTTGGAACTGGTAAACCTGAAAACTCATGGGATGATCAGAAGTGTGATGGATGGAATGATGATTCTTGGGGGATAAAGGAGAACACTGAATCTTGGGATCAGAACAACAACAACAACAACAGCTTCAAAATCGAATCTTGGGGTCAAAAGAACAACAGCAACAGCTTCAAAACCGAATATTGGGATCAAAAGAACAACAACAACAGCTTCAAAACCGAATCTTGGGATCAAAAGAACATCAACAGCTTTAACCAGAACAGTAGGGATCAAGGAAGAGAGAGCAGAGGGTGGAGAAAGAGAGGAGAAGTGCGACATGGAGGAGATCGAGTTGAGGATTGTCGATGGAGGAATGGGAGAGGGAGAAGCAGAGGCGGCGGGTTTCAACAACATTCAAGTGGTTGGGGTTGGACTGAATCTTTCTAATATCAAATAGAGCGTTTCTGTTTGATGAACATTTTTTTGAGGAAAGAGCCATAGTATTAGGTTAACTATATAGTGTTAAGTGTTGTGTGTGTGTGGGTGTGGGTGTGTAGGAGTCAAAAATCATATTGATGGCTCAAAATTGTTTTGTCTGAACGTTACTGAGGATCTTATCACTTTACTGATATGCGTATATAGAAGAAGTGTTTGGATGATTTTGGAATGTGATTTGATTGAATCTCAGTACTGAAATTTAAAATTTACAGCTTGTTAATTAATAGTGTTCAGCTCTTGAATATATATACAAAACGCTTGGAGGGTGATGATCGGGAACATGTACAACTAGTATCTTCCATGCCTCTGATAAGCAAGTTTCATCAGTCTGCCATATTCTTGAGCCTTTGGACGAAAAGAGAAGCTTCGGGAAATTTCTCCAAAGAATGTTTCTGGTACATTTTAAGAGATCTTGAGGAACTTGCCCTGAAAACACCATTGGATCAACAACATGAAACTTCCAACAAAGGAGACATGAATTAAGCTGAAAACACACATAATATGTGAACTTAAACACAATACGACGGATCCGAGAAAAAGTAATTCTAGAAATTTAGCTTAATATACAGAAGCAAAAAAAAAATTAGTTAAAAAAAACGAAGAAATTTGTGGAGACAGATACATAGATACGCACGTGTGTCTGTGAAAAGATGAAGAATCTTGTGAAAATGTCGTCCACCATTAGAGCAAAGATGATAGCTGAGACTGAGGAGATCAATGTTGTGGTGGGTTATATAGAAAACAAAATATATTTTCTCTCTTTCCCCATACAGAAGAAATAGAAAGTGCAAGTGGTTTTTTTGTTTGTTTGGTGTCAAGTGAAGAGAGTGCAAGTCTATGATGTATTGATGTGGAGATATAAATAGGGGCAGTATTCGATATTGGTGACCTGAAGAGACAAGACAACTAGGCTATATCTACATTGTTAACCCTTATATTCCAATTATTCAAAGATACTGAAACTTTGTGCTAATGGATTATTAGATGATAAGTGTTCAAATTACTAATACAGTTTATTTTAAACTTACTATTTCGAGTTACCAATACCCTTGTAGCTTAGTGTACATGTGTCGATCATATTTATGATCTTTATGCTTTAAAATTGGGTGGTCAAATCGTCGTTTAATTATTTCTTACGAGTTTTTATAATTAAGAGATATGAGCCAAGTCTAACACTGTCTTTCCTTTTGTAAATGTTTCGCCTCTCTTTAAGTACGAATCACATAATTCTCTAGTGCTCTTTTTTTCTCACCAACTTTTTCATACGCTACCCGCTTCCAAATTAGTAATCGAATGCGATGAAAAAAATGATAACGTATAGTGGTTGCCAATAAGAGCCATCAAAATAATACTATCCAAGTAGCTGAGTGCTATGCTATGATTAGCCACTTTGAAAGAAAATCTTATTATATTTTGTAGAAAAGTTGAAAACTTATACAGTACTTTTTAAAAATGCAAGTTTTATATTCGTTAGACAACTAAGACAAGACACTAGAAATTGGATTAGATGATATATGAGCTAAGCAATTGTGGAGTCCATTCAACTTGAGCCACTTATTGAAAGATGATTCCATTTATCTTTCTCTTATTGGTTTTGAATCGTCCCACTTAGATCACCAGCTAATGGTCTAAACGTAATTGTCACATTATGTGATATAGTATAAAAGTGAATTATTGATCTATAATTGGTAGTTTCCATTAGTCCGTCCCACTTATACAATCCATAAGATAGTAATGCATGATAATCACAACAAAATAAAAGTTTTATTTGTTCACAGGGAGTTATTGATGTCAACTATTACTAAGTCTTTCATATAAATTGATCAATATATTATACCAAGAAGATATCTATATTCGTTTAAATAAGTTCTGTTTGATGATAACAATTTCAGAGGATCTCTATCTATCTCTCCATTTAGAAAGTCCTAAAAAATCGTTTTTGTCATAAGCAGAGCAAGAAACAGAACAATTCAGAGAACTTCTCAAGCGACCGATGATCTTAAAATATATGGAATGTTTCTTTTTTTTTTTAACTCAAAAGAAAAATGTAGCAACTGAAAACCAAGAGTCATCTACCTTGAAACCTTTCAAGTTCCAACCTAATCCATCATCACAATTCACACACAACAATTGATCCCACAAAACCTAACAAGAACTGTAAAAGCATTCGACCAACCAAAGGCAAAGAGTCACTCTTTAGGCCAGCCAAGACCCGGTCTTTGAACCTCCGGCTGCGCGTCTTCATAGTCGCGTGCAGAGCGTATTGATTCCTCAAAGTCAGTCGAGTCACTCGCCACAGGAAGGAAGCTTCCAATGTCGTCTTTAGCACCAAAACCTCCAGCTCTTATCACATCTTCTGCTGATATAGAAGCTTCCATGTTCACATCACCACGTGGCTGATCTCTACCATCTTGACTCATGTCATTCTGATTAGTAATTACACCGTGACTTTGCCTGTCTTCGGTCTTGGATCCTCCCGGAGATATTACCCTCGGTTCTTTTACTTTCCCTGCACCTATCAACGGGTAATAAACGAGAAATTGTAACTAACTGAATAGTCTTAACACATACGCGAACTACGGACTTGTTAAGACCGATCAAAACCCCAATAAAACCTATTCATCTACAAAGAAAGTAATGTTTATGTAATATAAAAAATTCAGGATCTAAAATAGATTGG